>NW_021703783.1:35323416-35762107 GCF_005190385.1 Monodon monoceros
GGGAGAGAGAGAGAGAGAGAGAGAGAGGGAGAGAGAGAGACAGGGAGACAGGGAGACAGGATGAGAATTAAAGAGAATGAACTGGGGAGTGGAGAAGAGGAAGGGAAAGACACCAAAGAGAATGATGGATAACGTACAGCATATATCAACTCATTTAAGCCTCATGACGAGGTAATGAGGTAAGCACTATTATTATTACCCCCATTTGATAGATGAGGAAATTGAGGCACAGAGATGTTGAGCAACTGTTCTCAATGTCACACAAATCCTAAGTGGTAGAAGTGGGACTTGACCTCAGACAGTCTGGCTCTGGAGTTTGTGATCTTAACCACTACACTAGGAGTTCTCAAACTTTCTGGTCTTAGAACTGCTCCCCCCTGCCCAAATGCACACACTTTCAAACATTATTGAGGACCACGAAGAGTTTTCTTCAGGTGGGTTATTCTATTGATATTTACCATATTAGAAATTAAAACATTTAATTCATTAAAAGAATGAACCCATAAAATGCTAACATAAATAACATTTTTTAAAGTGAAAATAGCTATATTTCTTAGAATAAAAAAATTTAGGGAGAAGCATGGCATCGTTTCACAGTTTTGCAACTTTCTGCCCTATACTATACATCTTCTGGAGTCAGGGTGGTTAAGAAGAGAGAAGGAAATGAGAGAGGCTGAAAGGTATAAATGGTGAGAACTCAAGGCCTGTCTGGGTGAACACCCATATGGCCTGCACGAGGAGGAGATGACAATCAAATAATTGTTCCTGGACTGTATAGAGGATCCTCTGGATTTTCATGCCTACTTGAATTCTCAATAGGTTGTTTGGGTTCTTTCTCTCTCTCTCCCCGTGTGTGTGTGTGTGTGTGTGTGTGTGTGTGTGTGTGTGTGTGTACACACGTATACATACATGCACACACACATTTATATACACATATATTTACACACAGAGACATGCACAAATGTATTTGAGGTTCATTAAAAAACTTTGAATCTAGGAGAGCTTCTGAATTGGGAGGGATTTTAGAGATTATCTGCCTAGTCTTATTTTATGGAGGGAAACAGCTGAGGCCAGGCAGGAAGATGACTTACTGCTGGTTGAACTGCTGGTTAGCAGCAAGACTGGTGGCAGAACCCAGGTCTCCCGTGACCTCATGCACTTCAGAGTGTCATGTCACGGGAATTAATAAATCGTATTATTCAGCCGTTAGATAAATCTCTTTCTACCAGAAAACTTGTGAATTGACAACCTATGGTACATTCTATGGTACGTAGATCTAGACCTATGGTACATTCACTGGCTTCATCATTGCCATTGTGAAAAATTGCCCTTCTCCTCCCAAAATTGCCTCTCCCCAAATATCTTGGTCTGATTGATATTTTGTTAGGACTCTTTATCACTTCTTGCTTATTGCCTTTTGTTTTGCAAGTAGTGCTGAAGAGAACATGGGCTTGGTATTGGGCAGAGGATAAGAATCTGTGAGAACCAGAAGTTCTGAGACATCTGAGAACACTCACTGACCAGCCCCTGTTATCTGCAGGACCTGCTTTTCTTGAGGTTGAGCATATTTTGGTCCACAGGTTTCCAAGACAAGCACATTCCTGCCAACATGATCCCTGGACAAGCTGTTCTGGAATTTGAACTTGCTACTGAAAAGGGGTTAAGTCCAGGACACACACACTTGTTTCGGTGGGGGGCGAGCCATAGTTGGCTATGTTAGCACCTCATTATACAACAGTTCCAGATAAAGTGATTCCAGATGTGCTCTCAGCAAGTACCTAGCACTTATGTTTTTAACCCATCAGGCTAAAATCCACTTTCTCAATTTTGGAAAACCAGAAGTTAGTTAATTAATTAGTAATTTCTAGTTACTTTGTAAAGTTGATCCTAAATTGGATTTAATTTGCATTATGCTTCAAGTTAGCTGATTATAACGGGATAAAACATATCTACTTACATATACATGTATGTATTCATGCATACGTATATCTTTGATCACAATTAGAAGTTCATTTTTTTTTTTTTTTTTTGGCTATGCCATGAGGCATTCAGGATCTTAGTTCCCTGACCAGGGATGGAACCCACATCCCCTGCAGTGGAAGCACAGAGTCTTAACCACTGGACCACCAGGGAAGCCCAAAGTTCATTTTGAGTACTGGTTTATGATTACTAAGTTCCTCTGTCCTGGAAATTTCATTTAGAAAAGCTAAGAGGACATGTATCTGAGAAGTAGTATTCCAGTCTCCTTCTTCGAGCTGCTCATGATTCTGAAATGTCATGAGAAGTCCTGGTTAGAGACACCCCTTCCCCAGCCCCTTATGTTTTTTAACGCAATTTGAAATTTTTCTCTTCATAAACTTTGTAACCTAAGTTTACAAAGAATTGAAGAGCAGAGGTGCTGAATGCCTTCTGTGACAAGTCAGATGGTCATTAAGAATATGGGGTTTTTGCATCCCTTGGTCCCGGAAAGAGGGGATCTGAGGGCAAGCATTTCATCTTGCTTTAAAATATTTCAGATGTTCTGCAGAAATTATGTTTTCTGTTGAATATGAAGCAAATCTTCTTAGCTGGTCTTTGCTTACTTAAGTTGAGAACGTTGCATCCTAATATACTCTTTTGATAAGATATTTTAAATATTTTTTAAAAATTTAGGTTATTATATCTGGCTTCAAGGACCACAGCATTTATTTGCCAAAGACTTTAACCTAGGGCATTATTCACAGCATGGAAGGATTGGAAAATATATTCTTCAGAGGTGACTGTTTTGTTGCAAATACAGTGGCAACTACAGTAAGGCAATCTAGGGAGGATGGACTCTGGGCCCAGATGGCCTACCTTGATTTCTGGTTCTGCTTTTTACTAGCTGTGAACTTCAGTTTTCACAAATGTAAAGTGTGAGTAATAACTGGTGAGGATTTAATGAGTTTGTACTCATAAAGAAAGCACTTAGAACCATGCCTAGTGCCTATTAAGCATTATGCTAGTGTTAGTTTAAACAAATAAAAAATCTTGAATTTTGTCTTTGCCATGTCAGAGATGCTAATATCAAATGGCAGTTTAAGCAATATATCACTAGTTCAAGTTAAAAGAAAAATGATCCTTGGGATTTATCTGCTCTTGTGAAACATCTTCTAGGTGCTTCTATCCAACTGGGGCTAAAGTTGGAGAACAAGATGGTGAGGAAAGTATAGGAGAGTGTGAATGTCATTGCTTTAAGCCCCAGGCGGGGGCCTTGCTACATACTGATTTGTTTATATTTTTCCCATTGGAGATAAAGACCCTCAGTGGTACCCTTCAGTGGGAGATGGGCTGTAGTCAGTGTGTGGATTGTCAAGCAGTTGTAGTTTGATAATGTGAAAGGCTTACTCTGGAGGAAATGGAAAAGTCATGGTTTTCCCTAAGTCATTTAGGGACTCACTACTGAGTCAGCCAGGTAGGGTCCACTAGTCTTCATGACGGTTTTGTGACAGCTAGCCTTGCAGCCCTTCAGACTCACGGGTTTTTGATTTGAAGAAGGCTCATCTTCTTCCTGGCTGATGCAGTCCCATTCCAGGGTGCAGGGCTTGAAAAGTGTAATACAGGCTGGATTTCAGCCCCCGCCCTTCCTCCACCCAGGATTTGGTGTGGTACCCAAACTGCACACTGAATGTGGTAGCCTTGAAAGCAGGTGTTTGGGTATTACCTCCTATGCTTCAGCTCAGGAGAAGTGCTGTTCATTTTGTTCAGTCTTAGTCTACTTAAATAGTCGGAGCTGGGGAAGAGACGGTTGAGTGGTTTTTGTCATTGAATCCATTGGGCAGCTGCTAATTACTACTTAAGATAATCCACAAGCATCTTGCTGACAGTCACTCCAAGACTGTTTTCTATCAGGGGTTTTATTAAGGCACTTAATTTAGGGTTAAGGTCCTGCCAAACCTTATACACATCTAAAAATGAGGAGAAAGGCACCAGAATATTAGACCCTTTTAGCCAGAAATCATTTCTGCAATGTCATTGGTCTTTTTTTATCTACATGCACTTATAGTTTAAGATGATGCATTTTATTCTATTTCCAATGATTTACAAGCTGAAAGACTGAGTACTTGGAAAAGGCCCTGGCTAAAAACCAGTCAGTCTATTGACATAAAATCATGTCAGGAGTGGCCTCACAAGATTTGTGGGTTTTGGCCTCTTTTGTTTCTCAGCCAGTATTTCTTTTCAGTATTATCCTCAGTTAAATTCCTCATTGGACATGCAAGAGATTAAAATCACATTAAAGTTTGGACTTCAACCAAACATAGCGGAAAGTCTTGACTCTTTGACGTTACCTCCACAGATTCTTCTATTGAGAGTTTCAGTGGTTCTGAACTTTGGAATCAGGTAATATCTTTACTATCCCGTCAAAGAGAGTGCCACCTATAAAAAGGCACTTCACAGTTCTATTGTTCCAAATATATTTACTCTCATTCTTAGGAAAACTTGAAATAACTTCTATTGGTTCTATTCTTATCCCTTTTTCATTTAGAAACGTTTTATTTCCATTCCCATCTCTTGCCCTATGTTTTTTTCCATTCTGAAATGAGGTAGAACTCTGCTTTTTCTCTCACTTGTAGTATAAACATAACTCTAGAGGCAATTGTTTCTCTTATCAAACTTCTGTCTAATAATAAGTAACATGTACTCAACACAGTAGAGTTTCAAAAGTACTTTTCAATGCATTACCACATTTAATCGACCTGAGCTTTCGAGACGGCTATTATGATTTCCTCCATTTTTACAAACTGTGCTATGCTACCCAAAGGATGTAGGGAGAGAACCAGGCTCTTTACCTTTCATTGATTAAAAAAAGAGATTTGTCCCCATATTTTCCGCTAACCAGTACTACAATTTAAAAACATCCTTTGCTTGCTTAATTATGTGTAGCATAGTTCATGTGGTGGGAAATATCTACCTTGGTATCTGGCCTGTGAATTTGTCCCAATTTATTTCGAGAATCTTTTGGAATGATTTAAAATTCTTGGGGTTTTCAACTCAGGCTAGACAAAAGGACAATAAACAACTCTGGGGCAAAATTTATGGTAGTTAGTATATCTGTAGCCTTTCCAAGTAATCAGTCAGAGAACTTTGAATTTCTGTTTTGTTTTGCATATTATATGCCCCAGCTAATTTGACATTTTCACTTTTTCTAACTATTTTCAGGGTGTGTTGACACTCAGGTTAATTCTCAGCTGCTTTTAAGGACTGCCAGTGCCTAGCTTATTATAGGCATTTAATGCATTTGAAGTAAGTGATTGAGTTGTTTATCATACGGGCAAATGACGATTTGTAAATAAGTATCCTTAAACGTAAATAGTCACATTATGTTTATTGTTTTAAACTTGACGGTTTTGACGGGGTCTGAAGTGGCGTAGGAAGGAGCAAGGACTTTAGAATCTGAAAAGATCTGAGTTTGAATCTTCATTGCTAGTTACTACACTTTCCTTAGGCAATAACTTCTCTGATCTTCAGCCTCCTTACCTGCAAATTTGGGATTATATTACCTACTTTGCAAGATTGCTGTAAGGATAATCTGAAACAATATGTACAAAGTATCTAGCACTACGCTTGATGCGTAAAATGTGCTCAGAGTCCATGGCCAGCACTTGATGAAGACAGAGATAGCTATTGTGGCTCTAGGTTATTGCAATTTAATAAAGGTATTTCTGAGTGCCACTAGGCATTAAACATGTGATAGGAATGTGAAGATACACATAACATTCTCCTAGCTCTGCAAGATTCCTACATTTGCTGTGGAGCCAGTGACAAGCCTGAAGTTTCCAAAGATGTACAGACTAATTTAAATCCTATCCCAGAAGTGTGATTAATGTTGAGGACTCTGAGGGGCAAGCAGCTTGGAGGTGCTGGGGAGCAGCGTGGATGAGGTGGGACATATTCCAGTCTCACCTCGCACACCGGCCAGTGAGCCAGTGCTGGGACCTCCTCCTGTGTCATCATGAACTGTAGAAACTTCTACCAGCTACTGACACTAATCGGGAGGAGAAAGAATTATTGGCCACTGATTGCTGATGGTAGCATCCTACAAAGAGGAGTGAGATGGCCAAGGCTCTTACCGACGAAAGACCCAATATCTGTCAATATCCATAATCAACCAAAGTTACACAGCAATCATTTTTTGATATGATTTGGGGATATGGCACTTTTCAAATTTGTCTATATAACTTACTTAGTAGTGGAGCTCCCACTCATCAGATTGTATATATCTATTTAACCTTTGTATGTAAAAATCAGCTGTGCAACCCATAGCGTGAAATACTCATGATGATAGTAGCAGTTCAACAAATTATTCTAAATTTTATATACGAGAGCAAAGAGCCAGAAAATAGTTCAGATAATTTTGAAGAAGAATAGAAGTTTACTTTCAAAGAAGTGCAAAATTTTACTTTAATAGATATGAAAACTTATCATGAAGCTGTAGTAATCAAGGCGGAACAGTAAGAGCAAAGGCTTAGATATATATGCTGATAACACAGAATGGAAAGTCTAGAACCTGATCTACACATATATGAAAACTTGATATATATGAGAGGTCATTCTGGGGTAAAGTTTGATGGCTTAGTAATGGATTTTATTATAACAGGAAAAAAAGTAACATTAGGTTCCTATACCATACTATACATGAAAATCAATTATAGATTAAAGGCTTAAATATGAGAATCATATGTTTAAACATGTAAAAGAAAATATTTTATGAACTTGGGACAGGTAGGGATTTCTTAAACAATATACAAAGAAAAATATGGATAAATAAACTTGACGATGTTAAAATTAGATACTTCTGTGATGAAAAGACACAAACAAGTGAAAGACAAGTGTGCAAGTATGAAAGAGATTTAAACATATAAAAAAAAATTCATGGGCTTCCCTGGTAGTGCAGTGGTTGAGAGTCCGCCTGCCGATGCAGGGGACACGGGTTCGTGCCCCGGTCCGGGAAGATCCCACATGCCGTGGAGCGGCTGGGCCCGTGAGCCATGGCCGCTGAGCCTGTGCGTCCGGAGCCGGTGCTCCTCAACGGGGGAGAGGCCACAACAGTGAGAGGCCCGCGTACCACAAAAAAAAAAAAAAAAAATTCATGCCCAGAATATATAAATAATCTCTATAGATCGATAAGAAGACAACCCAATAGAAAAATCGGGAAATGATACGACCAGGCAGTGCGCAGAAAAGAAATCTCACACAGCCAGTAATCATGATAGCATAGTGATCAGGGCAATGCAATATGACAACTGTCAGAAGGTAGGATTTTACATCCACCAGAGACCAAGTGTTTGTGAGGACGTAGAACAAAGAGAGATCTTATGCATTGCTCGTGGGAGAATTTCACTGGCACTACCACTTTAGAAAACAATTTGACAAAATCTAGTACAGTTGAAGATGAACCTAACATACTACCTGTACCTCCATTGCTGGGTTTAATCCCTAGAGAAAGTCTCACAGCACCTGCCACAGTCCTAGTATGAAGTAGGAGCTCAGTACACAGAACTCAAAGGAGGGAAGGAAGGGAGGGAGGGAGGAAGGAAGGAAGGAAGGAGGGAAATTTGTGTTACTGGCTTCTTTTTCGTTTGTTCTGTGTGTTGTGGGACTGCTTCTTCCTTGCCAGGGTGGTCCCAAACTGCCTTACAGGTCTGTCAACTCCAGTGCAAGTTTGAGGAGCTCAGAGGATTAGCCTCTATATCTCTGAGATTCTACTGTGAATGGAAATAATGATTTTCATAACTGATGAATTGAATACATTCTGTAAATATATTTTCTTATAGAATTCACAGTGGTATGAATACTAAGCTCTAATTTCATACTTAAAATGAATCCATCTAATGTATAAAATGAGATGCACAAGTACGTTATGGGTAACATAAAATACGAGTTATTACTGGATCCTTACAATTCTATTGGCAAAGAAAGATGAGACCTAATGCCCTGCAAAGATAAAATCTCTTTTTCAGGCATATGAAAAAATATTCTGCTGGTTTATGAAGAAATGCGTGTTCTTTTAAAATAGTAAATATTCATATGCACTAAGCCAATCCTTTTATAACATATATTCCTAAGAGCACAGAAAACATGGCAGCTCTTCCCATCCCTGGAAGAATGTGTGGTTACCCTGGCAACAGCATCTTACTTCCTGCTTCCAAGTACCACCTGGTGATTTCAAGTCTAACAGCTGTACAGCATCCTCATTTCCATTGAGGAAATAAAATGTGTTCATGCATCACCTCATGGCGCATTTAAGAAGAAATGAGCTTGCAAGTTTGGGGGAGGAGGGAAAGAAATAGCACTACATAGTGGCAGAACCAATGGACGTTTTAAAGGCCTAACTGCAGTCTTGGAAGCATGCCCGAAGCAGCCAAGACCGCCACATTAGGGCTGTAGGACAGCAAGGCAGAGTTTCCATCAAAGCTCTAACATTCACTTAGGCCCAAGAACATGTTTTTATCCCTTACTCAGAATGTGTACGTTTAAGTGGAATTGGCCCTCTCCATCCTAACAGGCATTTAAACAAAATGGTTGTGTACCCATCACTGTGACAGTCAGAGGGTTATGAAATAAAGTGTTCCCAGTTTCATGATTTCTCAGTGCTCCTAATCTTACCCAGAGTATTGGAACCTTCCTGAGATTAGTCATATTAAAAAAGCCAAATCCTACAGTAATTATTACTAGAATGAATTTCATAGTCTCTTCTGAATTAGGTAGTTGAGTGCCAGGGGGAAAGAATTGCATTACTAGGCTGCATGGGCACAGCCAGCTAGGGAATAATTTCCTGCTCTCTCAAAAAACCCAAAGACTGTGAAAAAATAATTTAAGATATATGTATTTATTTTTTCCCTTTCCCTTTTTTCAATATTATTATAATTCTACACATAAGTTATGGAAAATTTAGGAATAGGAAAAAGTATATAGAAGTGGGAAAAAAATGCATAAACAAGAATAAAAGACATTTTCCAATATATTAACAATGTTAGGATCTTCAATGATTTTTTTCTCACCTTTGTGCTGCATTTCAGAAGAGCTACTCAAGCTATCCATCCACACTACAGGTGATTTTCTGCAGGACCAATTAGAATCATTATTGCTTCAAAGGAAGACTTTCATTCTGATACGGCATTTTGAATTTGCTTGCATGTTTTCTTCTTATTCCAGTGGCTTCATTCTCTTTTCTCCTTTCATCATAGCCTATTCATTCTTGAATGTCCGTCCTCTGATTTCATGGAGATCGTGTTTTCATACACCTCTATTTAGGACAGCAAACAGAACATCAAGATTTTCCCTGGTACGGTAGAATCTTTTCAAAGGCATCAGGTTGCTTTTGTCCTGTCTCACCCTTGGACAGGGAGAGCTCCATCCAGCCCAATATAAGTAGGGTGTACAGAACATCCCTAGTTCTGTCCACTTCTATTCTGACAACTTTCCCTCTTTCACTAAATACTGAAGGCTGCCTATGTGCACAGCCTCTGTCTAGTTTCCAGGGCTTAGAATTCCTTCACTCAATCATTTTATAAATACCCAGATCCCTACTATGGGCAGACAGTGTTGTAGGTGCTGGGGATAGGGCAGTGGGCAAAACTAGTTTATATAAAATAAGTAAACCTGTAATTGTATAATTTATACAATATATTTTACAAGGGCAATTGTAATATTAATCTTCTGGTAAGGGAATGAGGGCGTTAGGGAGGCCGTTATTTTACCTAGGGTGCCAGGGAGAGACCCCCAGGCTGATAAGCTAACGTTTGAACTGATGGAATTGAGGGAAGAAGTTCTGTGGTTATCTAGAAGAAAAACATTTCCAGGACTCAAAAACGGCCTTTAAAGCCATTCTAAGGTTTCTGGCTTTTATTCCAAGTGGGTTGGAATACCGTTCTAGGGTTCTGGGCAGAATGAAGTCCCAGAAACTGAGTGAATCAAGAGTTTTCAGAAAGAGGGAGGAATCCAGCGTGTCAGGTATGGCTGACAGAGTGGGCTAGAGGAGGGCTGGGACAGCAACGTGGAAGTCATTGGTGACTTCGACAGGAACTATTTTGATGAAGTAATGAGGCTGAGAGCTGTTTGGAATGGATTCCGGAAGGAATGGGAGGAGGTGGACAGGAGGCAGGCTCTAGGGTCCTCTTTAGAGGAGTTTTCCTCTCAAAAGGAAGAGAAATAGGGTGGTAGCTGGAGGACGATGTCGGACCAGGAAAGTTTTAAAATGTTTTTAAGTGGGAGAAATTATGGCAGCACGGTTGTGTGCTGGGAATGATCCAGTAGAGAATAACAGCTCAGTGATGCAACAGCCAGTTGACTGTTCGGAGCACTGTCTTGGAGGAGGTGAGAGGGGCTGGGCTCCAGTGCACAAGCGGCAGAGGCAGGAAGCGGTCAGTCCTAGCTGCAGGAGGGAGGCAGGGCTGTGGGACAGAGGGCCCTGTGCGGGCGGAGGCCCAGACGTCCACTCAGTGTGGCTCAGCTGGACTCTGGCCGGCAGATGAGATATTTGACAGACTGAGGTGCCATTTGCTGTCCTCTGTCCCCTGTGCACTAGTGCAGTCCGTGAAAGGCCACCCCTTTGCCCCTCTCTCACAGGCACACAAGCACAGGAGCTGTTCCCTGGCCTGGGCCCATCCTCCCCACTTTGTTTTAGTAAACACTACACTTATGTCCATTTTACAGTTTAAAAAGACTTGGGCTCACATAGGATCCAGCAATCCCACTCCTGGGCATATACCCGGACAAAACTATAATTTGAAAAGATTCATGCACCCCTATGTTCATAGCAGGACTATTTACAATAGCCAAGACATGGAAGCAACCCAAGTGCCCATCAACAAATGAATGGATAGAGAATATGTGGTACATATATACAATGGAATTTTATTTGGCCGTAAAAAAGAATAAAATAATGGCACTTGCAGCAACATGGATGGACCTGGAGATTATACACTAAACAAAGTGTTGCCATATTCCATTGTATATATGTACCGCATCTTCCTTCTGAGGAAAGAGAAAGGACAAATACCCTATGATATCACTTATATGTGGAATCTAAAATACGACACAAATGAACGTATCTATGAAACAGAAACAGACTTACAGACGTAGAGAGGAGACGTGGTTGCCAGGGGGAAGTAAGGGTGAGGGAGGGTTGAATTGGGAGTTTGGGATTAGCAGATGCAAACTATTATATATAGAATGGATAAACAACAAGGTCCTACTATACAGCACAGGGAACTATATTCAATATCCTGTAATAAACCATAATGGAAAAGAATTAAAAAAAAAAGCCTTGGGCTGGGACCAGTTTAGTCACTTACATAAGGTCATATGCAAGTAAACGGTAGAGCAGAGAACCGACCCAGACATTCTCACTGTTTCTGGGTTCTTCCACACCATTATCAGCGTGGATGGAGGAGACAGGGAATGGAGATTTTACTTCCAAAGACTCAGATTCCATGTCTTTCTCCTGCTTTTGTCTGCACCGCAGCCCACCCCAGGGGTGTTTGTGTGAGTGCACAGTCCATCCAGGTGCACGGGGTGTCTTCACCAGGTGGAGGGGAGCTCCAGGTGTGCTCAGGGGACGGATGGCCTCGCTGTCCCATCCACTGAGTGGAGGCTCAAAGCACCCCGGAGCCTCCCCCTCCGTCCACAGCTTCTGAGGCACTGGGCTTGGACGGCGCCTCCCCGACTGTTCATCCTCCCACCACCTTTCAGTAAACACTCCACTTTTTCCTTTAGCTCTTTAGATCTGGGGAAAAGCAGGTTTTTATGCTCGTTCAGTTGCCCCTAATCAGAGAAGAGTAGACTTTTGAACTTGGAGAGAAACATTCCAGGACCTCTGGTTTAACCCTGTCCTTATGGACCCTGCTTTATTCAGCTGCTTCGTTGGCATCTCAGTCACCTAACGTCTACTTCTAGAACTTTCTACCTCAACTCAGGAAAACACACACATGCACACATGTCTGTTTTGTTCCCTTCTGGAAGAAGCTCTAAGAGAAAAGGTGTGAGGGTTGAGCGTGAAAACAACTCTCCTAAAAAAAAAAAAAAAAAAAAAAAGAAAGAAAGAAAACAACTCTCCTGCTCTTCCAAGGGCTGTCGTTGCAATCATTGTGTGGGTCCCGGGAGGTAGGGCTTCAGCTTGCCTCTGGCACTTACTCTATTTATGCTGCATTCTCCTCAAAATCTGCTATTTTGTATCAGGTGAACTGTACATTACAAGCGGCAGGTGTTTTCTATTACACATATTAATACACACGTGTTAATCTCTGCAAGGGATCGTGTCATGTCATGGCTAGTCTGTTCAAACTCCTAATTATAATGAGGCGTAATTAAAAAGGTTCAGAGCTATAGAGGGATGAAAGGGAGTTTCAAGTACTGGAATAGGACACATGGAACTAAGGAGTGTATTTAGACAATACTTAGTCCTTAAAAATTAAAGTTTAGGTTAAAAAGTATTTAGAAAAAAAGGTAAAGTTTAGAGCTTTTGTGTACCTGTGTATATATGCATATGCCTATACAATTATATGCACAAATAAAATATTTTCAGAGCCATACAACAGTGCTTCTATGGCTCAGAAGCACAGCCCCAGAAAATGTCTTGGAAGGAAAGATGTTTAGTTCTCTCCCTTCACAGAAGGTTTTGCAGGGGTGCTCACTTTGATTTGTTGCCCTTTGCAACCTCTTGCCCCGAAGGTCCCCTTCTTTTGTGGAAAAGTTCAGGCACGGGTATGAGGAGAATCCATCATTTCGAGGGAATGAAATGATGGCTTTGCTAAGATTTCCATATATGTTGATCGTTTTATGGGGGTGGGGCAGAGGATTAGGCAAAAGCTAGAATTAGTCATATGAATTATGTGCTTGTTTGGACACTGGGCCACTCCTGCCCCAATCAGTGCCAGCAAACCCTGCAGACGGCTTCAACACCACCTCTCTGTTTCCGTCCCGCTCGTATAAAATTCCATGCCAAGGTACAAACCACAATCCTCCCTTTCTTGGGTTTTCATGCAAAAACTATTTTAGAAGAAATTTAAAGGTCAAACCTTTAAGAGCTTTGAACAGAGGAGACTTCAGCTCCCTCGCTTCACAATACGGCTAAAGAAAATTTTTTTAAAAAATTCTGATGAAAGTACTAATATTTTAGAGGTCTCTATTTTTCACTGAATTTAAGTTCCAGAGAGAAACAAAATCGCTATGTTGGAGGAATAGGATAAAAGAAGAAACAGTGAGGAAAGCGTACATATTAACTCTCATGCCTGGGAGAGGCCCCGAGGCCCCGTGTGTGAAGCACATCGCAATGCCGCTTTATGCAGAATGTCGGTAAACTCGGTCCCCAAACCATTTAAAATATTCAACATTGACCTAAACAGGCACAGACAGAAAATGCCAGTCCCTGCAGACATTGATGAATATACACATAGAACACATGGCAGGAAGAACTTGGTGCTTTTCTCCCCCGCAATATTTTATTTGGCACACATTTCAGATTAAATACCCATTCAGTATTCAGCGTCTGAGCAACAGAAAACACATTTCAAAATCAGTCCTAGACAGCAGGAGAAACTCCCTGCAGGAGTTCTAGGAGGTGTGTTCTTCATTTAACAGATGTTTATTGATAATGGAAGGCAGGAAGTTATATGACATGTCTCTAGCTTCAAAGAACTTACATTGCAGTAGAGATCTTGAGGGAAGTCTGGTGATCAGAGAATTTAAGAGAGCTTTTGTATATCTATGTGAGAAAGGTATAAAACCACGAGGAGGAAAGAGAAGATAAGAGTTTGGATTTCAGAATTACCGACTAAAAATAAGTGTCCAGGCAATCTGGAAAAGTCTTGAGGTAGCAACAATCGAACCATTATCTAATCCAGTGTGTCCTAAATGATAGAATGTGTCCCACTGGACTCCTTTGAGAAGCTGATGAAAGTTATGGGCCTGGAAATAGCCATCGACCCTCAAGCTCTTACATAAAATGTCAGGGATTTGGAGTTTGAGTCCATGGGCTTTCGAGTTTAAATCGAATCCAGTTACGTTTACCATGGTTAATGTGTTATAACTATTTATTTACATACCTGTCTTCTCTACAAGAATATAAGCATTTCTAGGACATGATTGCTTTAAGTTTTATCTTTTATTCAAATCCCTCTCTGTTTAGCATTGTACTGTTGTATAGCAGGCCCTAAAAATGTGGACTGTCTGTGGCTTATCTCAATGTTGAGGTGTTAGGTTAATACTGCATCTTCCAAATGTCAACCATTCGAGTAACTTCCTCACAATGTTTGCTGTAGATGTTTACTCCCTGCATTATTACTTATTAACTATAGCAGCATGACAATGATTTTTGGTGATAGAGCACTACATGATATCACATTTCTGAATGACCACGTTACTTTCACTATATCTTCTTTCAGTCTAGCTTACACCAAGGAGAGAGTTCCAGTTTACTTCTGGTGTATCTTTAATACCCCTCTGACATTTGGAGGTCTTATTTTGAAACTAATATAGAGGCTTCTGTAGGCAGTAGTATCTGGATAGAAGTGAATAATATTGCTTTGTTTTTCTTTCATCATGTTTAGTCTTATGAAAAGTGACACTAATTTTCTATTTATAGAAGTAACAAAAATTTTATTTTAACAAAAGAGGTAAAACAAAAAGAGATGATTTAAAGAAAAGCAGATATCTGTTATCTATTGCTGTGTTAACAAACTATCCCAAAACATATTGGCTTAAAGAAACAATGACTTAATTCAAAAAGAGTCATGTACCAAAATGTTCATTGCAGCTCTATTTACAATAGCCCAGAGATGGAAACAACCTAAGTGTCCATCATCGGATGAATGGATAAAGAAGATGTGACACATATATACAATGGAATATTATTCAGCCATAAAAAGAAATGAAACTGAGCTATTTGTAATGAGGTGAATAGACCTACAGAGTGAAGTAAGTCAGAAAGAGAAAGACAAATACCGTATGCTAACACATATATATGGAATTTAAGAAAAAAAAATGTCATGAAGAACCTAGGGGTAAGACAGGAATAAAGACACAGACCTACTAGAGAACGGACTTGAGGATATGGGGAGGGGGAAGGGTGAGCTGCGACAAAGTGAGAGAGGCATGGACATATATACACTACCAAATGTAAGGTAGGTAGCTAGTGGGAAGCAGCCGCATAGCACAGGGAGATCAGCTCAGTGCTTTGTGACCGCCTGGAGGGGTGGGATAGGGAGGGTGGGAGGGAGGGAGACGCAAGAGGGAAGAGATATGGGAACATATGTATATGTATAACTGATTCACTTTGTTATAAAGCAGAAACTAACACATCATTGTAAAGCATTTATACCCCAATAAAAATGTAAAAAAAAAAAACCATAAAAAGAAACAATGACTTTTTAGGATTCTATGGATTGGCTGGGCTCAATAGAAGTAACAAAAATTTTATTTTAACAAAAGAGGTAAAACAAAAAGAGATGATTTAAAGAAAAGCAGATATCTGTTATCTATTTTGTGTTAACAAACTACCCCGAAACATAGTGGCTTAAAGAAACAATGACTTATTAGGATTCTATGGATTGGCTGGGCTCCTCTGTGCAATTCTTTTCCGCATGATGTCTGCTGGGATCATTCTTGAGAGCTTGATCTGGCTTGAGATCTGGCTTGAGAGCTCGACTGGGACTGGAAGGTCCAAGATGGCTTCACTCATGTTTCTGGCAGCCCAGCTGGAGTGACCAGAATGGCTGCAGCTGGCTGAGCCCCTCTCTTTCTGTGTGGTCTCTCATCATTCTGTAGTCTGCCCTGGGCTTTTTTTATATTGTGCATGATCCCAAGACAGTGAAAAAAAAAAAAAGCTGAAGAGCCTCTTAAGGCCTAGACCTGGAAGTCACAAAGCATCCCTCCTGCCCCATTTTATTGGTCAAAGCAAGTGACAGGACAAGTTTAGATTCAAGGGAAGAGAAATAGAGTTTGCATCTTTTTGGGGCACTTGTGTTCAGAGGTGGAAGGGATCTTTGGCAATAATTTTGCAAACAATCTACCCTAAGTGGTAAGTAAGTAAACAATAGGACAAGTTGTAGCTGATATGGCAAGCACTGTGAAGGTGCTACTCATGTGACTGATATTAAGAAGACATTGTATTAACCTAAATATCTAAATAAAATAACCTAAGTATCACCCTAGATAGTCTGCTCATTAACATTTTTCAGTATCTAGTACATACGAAGCACAGTGCTACACACAAAGAGATTAAAGGAAAAAGATAAAACATACAAACTTGCCCTAGAACTGCTTACATTCTAGTGAGGGAGACAGGTGTGTCCCCTCTGAATAAATACTTATAACAAAATAATCACGATGCATATTGCAGTAAAACGTTTAAAATACAGGGTCCTGACATTTTATGTCAAGTTTTGAGTGTATATGGATTTTCTTGGACCCATGACTTTGATCAGATTCTTGAGAAAGTGTGAGACCCTAAAAGGACCTAAAAAGCACTGAGTGAATCAAGGGACACAGTGGTGTGATGCTCAAAGATGGCAGCCAATAACTGTGGTGGGAAGGAAAGAGCTTCACAGCAGTGGTAACACTTACACATGGGAAGGAGGGATGATTGAGGATGAAGAATTGGCACAAGTTGGGAGCCAAGTAGATGTGGCAAGGGAGTGGAGCGGGTGAGATGGGTGGAGGGTAAGAAGGAGGAAAATGGTGCAAGAAGAAAGGAATGTGGGAGTTGGAGAAAGGAGAAGAAGGTTCATTTCAGGATGACTGAATTCTCCAGCTGGGGCAAATGGTAGAAAGGAGGAAGAGGTTTTCTGAGAACATCTTTCCTGAATTCAGTTTTTTCCAAGTTGTAATTGAAGTGCCCATGTGATAAAACTAACCAACAACTGGAAATGCAGATCCTAAACTTACTACCTTGTGTCACGCACCTTGATAGGAATTGAGTATAAAGTAGTAAATATCCTGAGAGGGGTGATGCCCTTGTTCCCATGGAGCTTACATTCTAGTGGGGTTGGGGGAAGGGGGAAGATGGGGAGAGAGGCAATTCGTATGTAAGAGAGTTCAAGTAAGTTTTTACCTAATATTGAGTGCCAAGAATAAAATAAATTGACTTAATGTGATAGAGATGGTTGGGCCACCTAGTTTATCTAGGGTAGTATGGTAGTGGAAGGCAGCTTTAGGAAATACAACTGAAACCTAGGAAGGAGGACTATGCTGTTTTAACTGAATAAGGTAGGAAAATTATACTAGCAGGAGATTAACCTTTGCAATGAAATGTAGTCTCACCCAGAGACCAGATCATTATCAGGGACTCTTCCCCCAAGAGGGGAAGAGGGGACTGCAGGAGGGGAAGTCAGGGACTGCCTCCACCCATAGACATCTGAATCTTCCCCATCTCACGGTAGAACCATGTGGAGTAGATAATGAGAATAACTGAAAACCCACTCAGAAGCCAGGAGAACAGAGGATTGGAACCTCCAGAGAGAGGAGAACTACAGGAGAGAGGGAGAGGATGTATGGAAGATTGGCAAGAGGGAGTTACTCATCAACCACTGATGGGGTGGCCATATGGGGCTCCCAAAAAAGGGATTGAGACCCGCTCCTGTAGTCAGTACCCAGGAAGGAGTTACCTAGTCTAGGGATACCAACCTCAACTCCTCACCACACTTTGAATGTTGTACAGCGTGGATAACATCACTGTATGAGATGCATCACATCACCTGGATTTGAGTGAAGACCGATCGTACAGTCTTCTGGGTTTTGTGGGTGCCGATTTGAGGCAGTGGTAGGACCCGATCCTCCCTCACCACCCACAGTCAGTTGTCTGGGCCCTTGCAATGGGGATGACGGGTTGGATCTCCACAGGCAATTCTACCAGAAAGACTTTGTCTTCTGATCACTCTACTCCATCCACACCAAATTATATTCACTTTTTGAGAAAATTATATTTTTTAGTCACTCATTTCTGAACACATCTTCCCCCACCCCATGAATAATGTGTACAATTAAGTTAACTAAATCAGTCCATGTCAGTGATTCTGACCACATCTACTTTGGCTGGTGCCAGGATGTCCCTCTAGATTTAAGACGAACGAGGATAAATTAGTTCATGATATGTGTTGAAATTATAGGACCCCGTAGAAGAAAACCTTCAGTGATGGGAACATATTATTTTAGAGCTTATAAAGGTTTCAAATATTGGATTGGCAAAAAAGAATTTAAATGATTGGATCTATTATCTTTTATTTTTTCAAACCTTAGTTAAAATATAATTTAAAAACAACAGCCTTTGAGTGTTACTAGCTACTGGGGGTAGAAGAGGCAGCAGTGGTCCAGTTCCTACTTGCCATACCTCTAGACCGCATTCTGAGAGAAGAGGTTTGCATTTGGGAATAATTTTAGCCCATTATTTTTCTGCCATTTCCTGTTATTGCCCTGATTCAACCCATAAACCGGAATGTTACTCAAAATACAAAATATTCTTAGGGAAGAATTACTCCATCAAACACAGGCACTATATAGGACTCTAAAATGCTAAAAAGCTTTAACACATTACAGAAAATTTGAAGAAAAACGTGGGCTTGGTATTCTGGAGCTGCCGTCTTCCTTTATCCCATTTGTTTGTGACCTTGACCCTTTGAATCATGATGTAAACCCATGGAATCAAATCACTGACATGCTTATGATTCCCTAGTCCCATTTGGTAGTTATTAACACTGTAGAGGTGGCAAGGACACTTTCAATACACAGTGCCTCCTGTCAACAGAAAATGGAAACCTTCCGGTAAAGTCCCCAGGGCACTGGCTTTGTCTTAAGTCTACACGCTCTTAAAGTGGGGTTCTGAACTATTCACCCTAAACTCAATATAAGTGAGAGAAAGGTAACAGTGTTGGAATCCTTTGGGTTGGTAACAGAGAATACTACTACTACCACCACCAGTAATAACAGTACAAACGATAGCAATTACCTGGTACTTACTATGTTCTAGGGACTGTTCTAAGTGCATCCCTATGTTAACCAATTTAATCCTTACAAAAGCAATAGATACCATTACTACCCTCCTTTTATAGATGAGGAAACTGAGGCCCAGAGAGGTCACGAATCTGAGAAGTGGGGGAGTGGGGACAGGTGTTGGTACTGGCAGGTGAGTGATACTGATAATAAAAGTGAAGAAGATATAATTTTTCTGTGAGGAGAAGAAAGTCACTTGGGAAAAAGCTGCTCCATCTTTTGAGAGGAGAGAGTGGTGTCCAGCTCCCTGCCCCCGGACTTTGCGGCCCAGGCTCCACACCACCGTGAGAAGGACCAGGATAGAGGCCATGGGACGTTGCTGCTGAGACTCTTCTCGTGCACCACCATGCATCCCAGAATCATAAAATGTTTAAGCTGGAAGGATGGCTGGGGTTGCACTAAACTCCCTCATTTTACAGACAGGGCCCTGAGTTGCCACGCAGACTTAATGTTGAGTTACAGGCACACCTTTCCTTTGGTCCTAGGAAAGCCAACCTTCAGGGGCCAGTTAACTGAGCAGGCATCTGGAGCCCAGTTTTTTGTGTCTTTCTTTACCTCCTGTTCCTGACAGGCAGGAATGACAAGGATAAAGTTTAGGATAAAGGGGAGGAGATTCTACCAGATTTTATGAAGAAACATGTGAATGGGAAGGAGACCTTCAGGCGAGACTTATTTATAGCTCTGTGGAGTATATGGATTCTTGTTTATGGGTATGAGTATTCAGGAACTATGAAGCTTAAATTCTTTTAATGTTCTTAGTAGGTGCACTGGAGGATTCATTATTTTAGTTTTCATATTGATGCTATTAGGAAAAGTCAGATTTCTTCGCAGGAAGTCCTGCTGACCCCTCTTCAGGAGGGCTGCTAACCTGGGCATTCTTTGCTGCTCCACATTTTGGACACGGAATCATCACTGTTACCTGGACCCTTTGGATGTGGACTGATGGATGCCAGTCTGGCAGTTGGAGAGAAGGCACTTTCCAT
The DNA here is from genome assembly GCF_005190385.1 of Monodon monoceros. Taxonomy (NCBI): domain Eukaryota; kingdom Metazoa; phylum Chordata; class Mammalia; order Artiodactyla; family Monodontidae; genus Monodon; species Monodon monoceros. Next base: position 35,343,402 of record NW_021703783.1, read on the forward strand.
TGCTGCTGTGTTTTACCCCAGCTTCTCACTACTGTGCCTACAAGATCATTCTCTTTTCTACCTCCTAATTGTGCCTCTGGGTCCTTTACGGGAAGGGTGACATTTTTCTCTTGGCAGGCAGTATTATAGTATAGAACTGTCCTTGTCACTCTTTATTGCTTTCAATAACTACGAAATCTCTCACAAGATGTCTAGACCTTCATAAACATATGTTGATGGTCAAGGTCACAGACAATGCACCAGAGGAAGGAAGACAGTGAACACACTATTATAAATACATGTGTAGCTTGAAGATGACCCTTTCAGATGTGGGGATATTCGTTGGCTATAGGAAGGAAGTGATGACATGCAGTAATAATTCTGTTTTACTTAGGGAATTCTCTAGGTGTGTGCTAAATGCTTGCTGTGTTTTATCTGATGGGCATCTTGGCGTGATAGAGGTTTAAACATTTATCATAGTTATTTCATGACAATACATGGTGAATTAAAAGGTAAGAATGGAGCAAAAGTACAGTTTGGATAGTCAAAAGTTGGCATATGATACATAATTTTAACTTAGTAGATCTAAGTGAAACACGTAAGGACAATGTACCTTACATTTTGTCATTCTGAACTCTTAAAAACCAGAGGCGTTGAGGGATCCTTTTTTTTTTTTTTTTTTTTTTTTTTGCGGGTACGCGGGCGTCTCACTGTTGTGGCCTCTCCCGTTGTGGAGCACAGGCTCCGGACGCGCAGGCTCAGCGGCCATGGCTCACGGGCCCAGCCGCTCCGTGGCGTGTGGGATCCTCCCAGATTGGGGCACGAACCCGTGTCTCCTGCATTGGCAGACGGACTCTCAACCACTGCGCCACCAGGGAAGCCCAAGGGACCCTTTTTGGTAAGAAGTCGAAATACTAGTACTGAATCCCATTCCTTGCTTCTTGATCTCTCATTCATACTCAACAGGTATATTTTAACAATGAAACATCTAAAAGGTATATTAGTTTTGTTATCTGGTGCTCAAAAAATGTCCCCAAGGCCTTGGTTTAGACTTGCCGGTGAGTTGTGCTAATGATTTGTGCTTGATAGACCTCAGAACTCCCAGCGTCTAGGGAGAGAGAAAAGCAACAAAAACAGTATCACCATCAAAAGTAACAGCATCAAAAATAATGACAGTAGCATTCACTGGTGGGCATACAAATCAACACCCTGTTTATTAATTCATTAATTAATTTTTGGCTGCATCGGGTCTTCATTGCTGCGTGCGGGCTTTCTCTAGCTGCGGTGAGCAGGGGCTACTCTTCATTGCGGTGCACGGGCTTCTCATTGAGGTGGCTTCTCTTGTTGCGGAGCACGGGCTCTAGGCACGTGGGCTTCAGTAGTTGTGGCACGCAGGCTCAGTACTTGTGGCTCGCGGGCTTAGCTGCTCTGCGGCTTGTGGGATCTTCATGGAACAAGGCTCGAACCCATGTTCCCTGCATTGGCAGGCAAATTCTTAACCACTACGCCACGAGGTAAGTCCCCAGTACCCTGTTTAGACAGGTCTTATAAGCACAGGCAGGGCGGTTAGACCTTGGGTAAGTTAACTAACTCCTCTCAGAATTGCAATTCTTCATCTGTAAAGGAGGAAGTATTATTATTACTTCTAATAATAATTAACACTGCCCTGACATTTTTTCTGAAGATTAAATGAATAATGCATTAAAGCACTTAGCACAGTACCTATTTTATGGTTGCTAGTTATTATCATCATCACCACTGTACCATTTTTCAGATGAAGAAGTGTGGCTCAGAGATTCAAAAAGCTGGGAAATGGAGGGCAGGAATCCAACAGGGAGGCGCCTGACTCCCGACCCTCTGCTGGTCGATGGCCCACCACCATGTTGCCTTAGGAAGTGTTGCTTTGTGGGAAAGGAGTGAGTGGGACTGATGTTTAGCCTTTGGCCAGGAGTCTAGCTGTCACATTGGGAAGCGGGGATAGGGAGCTGGGGAAAAGCAGTTATTTAGAGTCGGGCCTCAGGGATATCAGATTGCTGCCCCTAACTGGCACTCTTTTCTCTGCTGTGTTCCTGCCTTCTCCCAACAGTATTGCCCTTTCCATGTGTCATGGCTGCCTGACTCTAGAAAAATGTTTCGTTAGGTCACTCACGAGGTCCACTTTCTCTGAACTCGCTTAATTCCCTGGATAACTAAAAGAAGGGAAAGGGGAAAACCTACCAGTGAGATATTTCTCCCCTAAGTGACCTGGGTGCTTCGATTGTCTGTGCAACCCTAGACAATTTACTCAGCTTTATTTGTAGCATCTTGTGGGTAAGGCACAGTAAGTGCTCTTCTTGACTAAGAGTCACCACCACAGGTAGAAACATAACATTATAAGCAGTTACTCCAGTCTTCTATCTATGTCGTTCCTTTTCTTCTAAAGAATAAGCATTTATAGTGTGCAACACCCCACCCCTAGCAAAAATTTGGGAGGAGAGATGCTTTTTAAGGTTGAAGATTTCTTTGTGTGGCATCCAATAAATCTTTATTTTGCACTCTTGTCTACTTAAATGTTCTTAGAAAATAAATTTTCTGTAGTATAATCTCCTGGTAGGGATTGGCGAACTCGCTATTCATTGGTATTTAATTGCTTTTCCCTCTGCCATCCTCCCTTGCCTTAGACTTAGCTGTTGGCATGTTTACTTTCTTCTGTTGGAGCAGAGGCTTCTTGCAGACAAGGATGAAGCTTCCTGCTGTTTGTTTGTACCTGGGACAGAGCACTGCTTGGTAAACATCAGAGCACATAAATAGTGGATTGCTGCGGACTAATTTGAGCGTAACCTTCTTGCTGACAAATGAGTGAAAAGGAGAAGGGAACTCGTAGTCTTGGTTCCACAAGACAGAAATAATTTTAGCAAGTTGGGTGCCTTTGGCAGTCATTAATTGACACTGGTACAGGATGTGGAGGGGGTCAAAGGTAGAGGGAAAAGAAGGGAGAGGGCAGAAAGATGCAGAAAGACCTGAAGATGAAAAAGAGGCTAGGATATGGAACATGTTTTACATCACCAATTATTTCTCCCAGTTCCCAATGCCTGTCCTGGGCCAATGTGCTCTGCCATTACTCCAACTACCAATGTCTTCATTTATTTGTTTATTTTTAAAGCTTAATAAAGATAATGTATTCCAAATCAGAAAGAGGTGGGGGCTGAAATGACTTAGCCGGTGACACATTTGTCACTATTTTTCTTCCTTTAGCCAGATCAAGGATTCTGGTATTAGCAGGGAGCTGGAGATGGTAAATCTGACTCTCTGATCTCCCAGGTCCATGGCTGAGGGCCATGTGTTTTCTTTCTAGAGACTTCTCTGAAGAGAAAGGAAGGTACAGGAAAAGAGAGAAGGAAAAATAATGGGCGATGAGTAAAGTTAAGAAGAAACATATTTTAAAAAGTGAAACACCAATTGCAATGGATAGCTTTGATTCTAGATGTAACGGAGAGTACAGGAGCTTCTTCTTCTTCCCAAAGATGAATACGATTTAGTTGGCTTGTTCTGCGTACACCTGGCTATAGGCAGCTGGGGTCCACTGCCAGCATTTCAGAGTCGACTCCATCCTGGACCGCAGGGACGATGAGCAATGCAGCCTTCCCCTCCTGTTCCTAGTGTCTTCCATCTGTGGCACTTTCTGTCACTTAGTTTCCAATTTGCTTGAAATAGTTTTATTTACTCTAAAGTAAGATGGTGCTTATGTTGCCAGTGACGGGCTCTGCAGCTCCATCATCACAAAAAATGCTGTCAGCACAGTATTAGAGAATAAAAAGCTAACAGGTGGAAGTCGGGTAAAGCCAGCAGCTTGCACAGATGGCAGTGCAAAAACCTTAACTTTATTCTTCTTGGGGCGTGCTTTGTATTTCTATACTCTTGCTAATGTGGCACAGAGCTACTATAAGCTAGGCTCTTTTGATCCATACTCGTGGGAGAGGCAACCCTAGAATTTCATTTTAGCAATTTGGTTTCAGCATCTGTTTCATCCTCCCATGAAATCTGTTATCCGCTTTGCTAAGGAGTAACACAATAGGTACTAAAGATCAGTGAACTAGTCCAAAGGCTCCATTCAATAAATGTTTATTGCTTCCCCTTACTGTGTATATAACACTGGGGTTATAAAGATGATAACAGCACAGTTCCTCCTAGCGTAGCCAAGAGAGACAAAGACAAAGGCAGCCTGGGCTGAGGTTGAGACACTGCCTATGCTTCATAATATTTTTGGAAGAAATGAATCAAGTGCTAGATTTCTTGAACTCTACCAACAATCCATTTTGGCAAGACAGGTGGAGATGGAAAGCCAAATGGGCAAATAGGAAGAAGGGGGAAATTTGGTGGTGGCGCTGTGTTATAATTATAGGAGAGTGAAGGGAACTTTTTATATTGAAAACTTTCGTACTTATAGAAAAGTTAGAAAAATAGTACGAGTTCCCATGTACCCTTTACATGGATTTAACAATGGTTAACATTTGGTCACATTCATTTGCACTGTGTGCAGTAGTTTTGAACTATAAAGTGAGTTGCAGACAGGACATTTCACCCCTCAGTTGTTTACGGGCATGATCACACCCTTAAAATAAACAATAATCCCATAATGTCATCTAATATAGAATCCATATTCACATTTCCTTAGTTGTCCCAAATATGTCTTTTGTAGATTTCTTTTCCTCCCCAGTTCACGATTCGATCAAGGTTCACACATTGCGTTTAGTTGTTGTGTCTCTTGGTCTCTTGGGATTTCTATTTTTGTTTTGCTTTGTTCCATGACATTGGATTTTTGAAGAATTTAAGGGGGTTATATTGGAGAATATTCCTTGTGTTGGATTTATCTGCTTATATCTTCATGAATAGATTCAGGTTAAACATTTTTTGGCAAGAATCTCACAGATAGGTGTTGATGTAGTGTAACAACGTTAAACAGAGGGTTCAGGGAATTCATGGGTGTATGTGTATATGTCTATCGGTATTCCACTGGGGGGAAGGGTTTTAGTTTCATCAAACTTTTAAAGATCCTATGAGTCCCCAGAAGTTAAGAATCGGGGTAGAGAAGGAGTAAGTCATTATGAGCAGAAGTTAATAGGTCTTCAGTTTACAGTTAAATCTTCTTAAACCATTAGATATTTTGTGCATTTTTAAACAGTATTTTCACTTGTATTTTTTTTTAAAGTAATGCGATACACGGTAAAACCTTCGAATAATACAAACACATTTCAGACTGAAAAGTGTCCTCCTGACTCCAGTTCTCCAAGTCCGCTGTCCTTCCTGGCAAAGGTAACCTGTATTCCTAGTTTCTTGAGTGTCCCTGCAGATAATCTATATATGTGGATATGTATACTCCTATTTAATTATTTTACACAAGTGGGAGAATTTTGCAGAGGAGGTATGCCATAAGTGAATGTGACTCAAATCAACTGTATATATCTGAAGTGAAAAAAAAGTCCACTGCATATACTTGGAAAAACAACAACAACAATAATAATACCCAAACAAAAGAAACTAAAGCAGGAGGAATCAGTGCTGGTGATCTCACCTGCCATTCCACTCAATGCCTGAGCAGGAAATGGGCACATCAACCCCTGTTCCTTCCGCCGGATTCGCTCTCAGCACCTGCACAGCCTGCGCCCAGGGTGAGGCTGCCTTTTATTCCTATTTTACTATGGCAACAACACTTAACATGACATTTACCCTCTTAACAGATTTGAAAGCGGGCAATACAGTACTGTTAACTGTAGGCACAGTCCTGAACTTGGTCACCGTGCATTACTGAAAATTTATACCTGGTGATAAGCAACTTCTCCTTTCCCCTTCCCCCATGCCCTGGAACTTCCATTCTATTCTCTGAGTTTGACTATTTTAGATACCTCATAGAAATGGAATCATGCAGTATTTGTCCTTCCGTGATTGATTGGCTCATTTCACTTAGTGCAATGTCCTCAAGTTTCATCCATGTTGCAAAATTTCCTTCTCTTTTATGGCTGGGGAGAGGTTGGCTTTTTTTTTTTTTTTTCAAATATTCCCCAAATCTAGTTTATTATTTTTATTTTGATAGATCTAATGCTCCAAATCTAATGCAGTCAGGAAGTTTGTGTAAGTTATTCAAAACCACAGTCAAACATAAACACCAATTGCAAATTACTATCTTAGGAATTAAAAATATAGAGACAAAGGGAGAGTTACAAGTAAATAGTTAGGAAAAAGCAATCAGCATATTTTCATGTACCTGTTAGCCATTTTATGTCTTCTTTGGGAAAATGTCTGTTCAAGTCCTCTGCCTATCTTTTAATTGGATTGTTTGATTTTTTTCGCTATTGAGTTGTATGAGTTCCTTACATGTTTTGGGTATTAACCCTTATCAGATAGATGGTTTGCAAATATTTTCTCCCATTCCATAAGTTGCCTTTTCATTTTGCTGGCTGCTTCTTTTGCTGTGCAGGAACTTTTTAGTTTGATGTAGTCCCACTTGTTTATTTTTGCTTCTGTTGCTTGCACTTTTGCTATAATATCCTAGAGGGGTTGGCTTTTAAGACTGTATCTGTCACGCAACATGGCCCCTAACTGATAGCCAGCTTCATCTGATGTGCAACTGAAGAACTAAAAATGCCTTTCAATGCCATAGGAAACACTTGCTCTGTGCAGGATTTACCAAGAGAGGCTTTGTGAGCCCCCAAACTGACATTGCTCCAAGGGGTCTTCCAGGGACCTTTGGACTGTGCAATTCCAGCCTTACTCACTGACTTGAGAGCAAGTGTAAGGTGGGCTCCCCCCTCCTCCTTCAGCTCTGTGCTTTTTAAAAAGTTAACAGGATATCTTGCTGTTCCACACCAGCATACAGAGACCTGCTTTCTTCTTTTGAATAGCTACATAGTAATTCCATTACACAAATGTATCAGAATTTGTTCAAAACCAGTCCTCTACTGACGAATACTTAGATTGTTTTCAGACTCTTGCTATTACTATTATAATGCTGCAAGGAATAATGTATCTTTTTATAATAATACATTTTGGAGAGCTTGCATGACCAAGTGACCATAGGAGAACAATTAGAATACTTTTGCTATATTTATTGAAAATAAGGACATTGTTTTCTTTTCTGGTTACTTTTCTATTGAAACCATTTTGACCCTAATTCTTATGATTTTTGACTTTTCAAAATTGAGTTTAAAAGATATCAATTACCTTTTTAAAAATCCCAATTAGCATAATTTAAAAATCCACTTAATGGCATTAGGATTTCAAAAGATAGCTTATTATTTCTAGTAGTTAGTGTTTATTCAACAAATATTTCTTGAGTGTTTCTATGTACCAGGGATAATGTTAAGGGTTTGAGATTTTATGCCTGCTAGTATCATTGTAATTCTGCTGAAATTTAAGACTAAGAAGTATTTATTTGATAATTGCTTATTTATTCCATTAAGTTTATAACAAGACATTTCTATACCGGTGAAGAAGAAAGGAGGGGGAAAGTAACATATTGATATTTGTATTAAAAATTGTATTTTAAGCTATTTCCAAGGTAGCAGCTGTAGAAACTGGTTTCTTTCTTTCCTTTTAAAAAAAATGACTATATTGAATATTATGGCTTAACGTCAAATGGTTTTGGAAGATTTGAGTGTCCTAGATTCTAGGATGAAGTTTTCAAAATATACCACATTATAAACTATTTTCTGTTCAGTGGTATAGCTAATCACAGATTAAGGCTGGAAATCTAATACACATAAATGGATACCAGATATTTAAATGCAATTGATATGTGCTTCCCTTAACTTTATAGAGCAGATAATTAGAGTCTTCATTTACTCAAATAATGTCTATGTATTAAAATTATTTTATTTTAAAGTTTTTGAATGGGTTATACACGCATCTGATATAAAATTTAAAACTGGTACAAAAGGCATCTAATTCTGTTCCACAGAGCCAACCAATATAGCCAGTTTCTTCTGAGATGTTCAGGGCAGACCCTGACAATTATATGTTTGCCTTTCTCCCTTCCTCCATCCCTTCCGTCCATCTCTCCCATCAGTTTTAATAATTGGTATGATCAATCCTTCCTCATTCTTCTTTTTATTTTTCCCTAGATGCTTTTTCCTGGCTCTTATTGCTTATTTCATTTTATATAGGAACTTAAAAATCAACTTGACTAGTTTGAAAAAAATCCTACTAACAATTTTGGGAGTGGGAGGCCCAATATTCATAAATTAACTTCTGAAAGAATTGACATCTTAAGATGCTGAGTCTTTTAAACCAAAAACATGATATGTCTTTCCATTTGTTTGAGTCTTTTAAAAAATAACTATCGAGTTTATCTTGAGGAATTTTAACCTTTTTGGGTTTTTTTTGGTAAATAGAGTGATTTCTTCTACTAGATCTTCCAGATGTTGTTTGTATGTGTGAAGACTATTGATTTTTCCATATTATGTTTTTCATCATACTGGAACCTTCGTTGTTTGTAATAGTTTTTCAGCTGATTCTCTTGAGTTCTCCAGCTAAACAAATATTTTATCTATACATACTTTCAGAACAATATTAAATTATGGTGATGTTAAGTTGTATGGCTAGTGACAACTTATTTCTGTGCACATTTTCAAATAAAGTCTCTCTGGCTAACTACTTAATTGAAAAGCAATATAAACTGTTAAATATGAAGACAAAACAAAACATCCAAACTTACAGTCACCACAAAAACAAAACCAACGACCAACCAACAAAAACTGTTCTCACTTGCAATTGCCCACGAATCAGACTTATCTCAATTTAGTGAAAACAAAACAACAAAATGAAATTTTGAGATACTGAGGTTAAGATTTGTATCACTATCATGAATAACCTCCAATTTCAATTTTTTTGTGTTCCTTAAAATTCACCATTTTCATTTATTAATCTAATAATAAAAACATGTAACAGGGCTTCCCTGGTGGCACAGTGGTTGAGAGTCCGCCTGCCGATGCAGGGGACACGGGTTCGTGACCCGGTCCGGGAAGATCCCACATGCCGCGGAGCGGCTGGGACCGTGAGCCATGGCCGCTGAGCCTGCGCGTCCGGAGTCTGTGCTCCGCAACGGGAGAGGCCACAACAGTGAGAGGCCCGCGTACCGCAAAAAAAACAAAACAACAAAACAACAACAACAAAAACATGTAACAAATTTGAACCAATGAAATATTCTAATAACATATTGCTTTTATTATCTGTTGCTTATGTTGTAGAGCCACATGAGATTTCATTTGCAAACTGAGTTTAGTTGACAAGAAAAATGGGAAATACTGGAATTACTTCTCTTGCCTCTCACTTTACTGGCATAGAGCTTATCATGGTGGACCCAGTGTCAGTAGGTCAATGACCCTACAGTCTCCGTCTTTTGTGCTGGAAATAACTGCAGAGAGGGAATCTTAGACTCCTAGGAGTGAAATTCTTAACAATCCCAATTGTTTGCTTACCTGCAATGTAGGAATTGTTAAGATAAAGCAGGGTGGAACTTGACCTACCCAGGCATATCTTTCATTTGAATATGAAGGAAATGATTCATTGACTCTCAACCAGAAAGACCTTGCCTGGAAAACACAGCTCAGTATTGTGTAATCAAGCATTTGAAAACAAAGTGTACGAGAAAATAATTTGGGAATCAATTCCCATCCCTTTCTCTTATTAGTTTAACTATTTGTTTGCGTTAATAGTAGAAACCGCCAATGTGTTTTGTTTTGCAGTTTATTAAGTGTATTCGCAGTAAACTTGTGAGGTGGTGAGGTAGGTATCATCACTCATTTTACAAGTGAGGAAAGTAAAGCTCACACTTGGCCCAGGGTTGCGTGGGCAGAAAGTGGCAGAGCCAGGAATTACTAAATCTAGGTCTGCCTTGGAGGTGGGAGGGCATGGATTATATAACTACATCTTCTAGAAACTTCTATTATGCTTCAATGGAATAAGCATAATAGTCATTTTGCAGTGTTGGTATAAAAATGAAATGAGAAAATGTAAGTAAAACATCTAGGTCAGTATTTAACATATGCCTGGTTTCGGTACATATTTATTTCATTTACTTTTTAGCTCTTTACTCTCAGTGCCATGTTTATAGTTCTATAGCTATGGCCTTCATCAGCATATTAAAATTTCCACTGCCTAATTCCCATATACGATAATAGTAAATTAGGGTATTACTATGTTGAATCCTCCATATAATACTTTTCCAGGAATTAACTTACAGCAAGTTTCTTTTGGTATTTTAGTTACTAACGTCTTCCCCCACTTTGAGGCAAAGGGCCAAGAGTATTTTGAGGGGATTAAGATGAACTTACAATTTATTGAATCGGGCCATTAAACAAGAGTTAGAGTGAAGTTACAATACAAAGTGACACATCTAAAAAAGTGTCTAAAAAACTGTCACATCTAAAGTGACACATTAAAAAAAGTGGGCGTAAACAAAATCATAAAAATCCATTTATCTGCCAACACATTTATGTAAGAGATTACACTACTGGTCAGGAATTTCCTGCTGTATGTCATTTTTTTTTTTTTTTTTGGAACTTTTCAATAGCTTGTAATGGGCTGTCGTGCTTCCTCTCCAGGCTTGGCTCTTATCACTGCCACTCAGATATTCCTTCCTACTCAGTTTGGAATGTTCTGTGACACTTATGAGTGAGTGCATCTATTTTTTAACGATTAGAATGTTGAGTTATATCACAGGAGACTCATCATTTCTGCTTCCGCACACACAGGGCTGTGGTAAGAATTTACTCTTCAAGCATACATTTATTATTTGAACCTCCAGGAAAAGGATGCCATAAAATCAAAAGCCACATGTGAATTTTATAAGAAATAATTTCCTACTAAAATAATAGGCAAAGGTAGCAATTAAGAAAATTTTCTGGGCAAGTGAGGAAACACATTGGAGTGTTTCTAATTATGTAGAAAAGACCAAGTAAAAGGGACAGCACTGTGGAGAGAATATTTGATGTGAAGCAGAAAACCAGAGCTTGAGACCGGGCTCTGCCACCTACGATATGAGCACGTGCAAGACACTTAGGGCTGCCCAGTCTCATTTCCTTCAGCTGTAGAAATGTGTACCGTATCATTGCTCTTAATCCCTGATTTATTTTATTAGGACAAATGAAACTCCTCAGAAAATCTTAGTTTACAAATGTGGTGTAAAACTACTCAGGCAACCTTATTTCAACGTGGTTGGATATACAAATTAAATCTGTAGCTATTTCAATGTTTGTACAAGTAATTGGCAAATAGAAAGTAATATAAAAGAAATAAGTAAATGTAATGTTCTCTAACTTTCAATGGAGAAACATGGTTTTATGTTTTATCTTAAAAAAATAGATTCACCAGTAGCCGACTCAGTGAATTACTTAGGCCCCTAAAGCTCAACCAACTTCAATCTTCTTTTCTATTTATCAATTCTGCATCAACAGTCTGCCAGCAAAGAGAAAAAAATTAATATTTTCTCAATATGACTTTTACGTCAGTGGTATCCAACTGATGTCAATTGTATCAAATCAGATATTTGGATCATATCAGATAAATTGATACCTAAGTTAAAATTTCAGGTATATTATACAGGCATAAATATTAAAAAAAGTTTTAATGACTTTTCTTCTTGACTCTAAAAATGGGGTTAACTTCAGCAGTTAAAACGTTGGTAAATACAGGGACTGTATTGGAAAACTTCACTGTGCTAATAGATAAAAGGAGAACATGAACTAGAGACATATATGTTTGGAAAAGGGATGGCAAAATTTTCGATGGCAGAATTTTCACTATCTGTGGGTTACATGATTGTCTACTTGGTAAAACTAGAAAATCAGTTGCAGTAATCTCAGAAACAGTAAGAGAATTTAGTAAGAAGACAGGTTAAAATTAAGTACACAAAACTCAATAGCTTTTTTGTGTATCAAACATTACCAGTTGAAAAATATAAGGGAAAAAAGAATTCCATTCTCACTAGAACATAAAGTCCATGAGGGCAGAGAACAATTTTTGTTCATTGCTGCATTCCCAGCTCCTAGAACACTGCCTGGCACATGGGAGACAACAAGAAACATTTATTGAATAAGTGAATGAATAATGACAAAAACATCACAGAATGACTAGGAACAATGTTAATATGAAATTCATTAGGCCTTTACAAAGAAAATCATTAAACTACACTGAGGGACATAAAAGAAGACTTGAAAAAATAAAGAAATAACTGGATCTTACTTGGAAGTATTCAAGGCTGTACAGTTGTCAATTCTTCCTAAAATAATCTGTTTATTCAACATTAGGCCAGTCAACCTGGTCAACTCAATACTCTATTTCATGGAAGAATGGTTGTATAAAAAGAACTAGTGAATTCTCAGAAAAGGGGTAATGGTTGTATGTAGTATGTTTCTGTCAACCGGATAGTCTTTCATTCAACAAATTTTTTTGAGAATCAATTCTGTGCTTGGCAGTGTTCCAGGCACAAAAGTGAATACAAGAGAATAAAATCCTTGTTCTTGTGAAACATCATTGCGTGGAACTTAGTTTAGAGATACAGGCAATATGCAAATGACTAAGTAAAATACATAGGATGTCAGATGGTGATGTGTGCTAAGAAGAAGAATAAAGCAGAGACTCCACAGTGGTGGGGTGCAGGGCAGGGGTGAGGGTAGAGGGAAGCTGCAGTTGTAAATAGGGTGCTTGGGAAGAATCTCACAGAAAAGGTGGTATTTGAGTAAATACCTGCAGGAGGTGAGTCATGAGATTATCTGAGATATTAAAATCTACAGTAATTAAAACAGTGTGGTCTTAGCTTCAAAGAGCCACGGAAAAAAAATGAAACAAAGTACTGAGTTCAGGAATTTGCCCAAATATGTATGAAGATTTAGTGTGTGATAAAGTGGCTAAAAAGGATCAACTGTTTATAAACGGTACTAGAATAACTTGCAAGCCATTTGGAAAAAAATAAGTTGACATTCTACCTTATACAGACAAAAATTACAAATGGATAAAAGACTTCAGTGTTGAAAAACATACATTAAGCTGCTAGATGAATATTTAAGTAAATTTTTTTAATGCTCTTTGACTAGAGAAAGCCTGCTAAAACACGATCACAAGGTCAGAAAACAAAATAGAAGGTCCACAGCGTTCACCATATAAAAGTTTAGTGTGGCAAAAACGAAACAGAATAAGCCAAAAAATTCAAAATCCCCACCCACAAAAGTTACATGTTTTTTTGAAAAAGAACACACATCACAGAAACACTGAATTTCCTTATTTTCTTTTGTTCTTCCTTCCTGAAATTAGTATATACATTTAATGTGATAATGTTTCTTTCCCCTTGCTCTTAGGAGTGCTTAAAGTGGTAGTACATATTCTAATAAACTGCCTATTGGAAAGCAGAAATGAGGTATATAAAGAGTTTTAGAAAGCAAAAATATTTTTTTGCATACTCCAACAGCAAAAGTAAAAAGAAAATGAACACAATTCACGAAGAAAGAGTTCGAAATATCCAATAAAAGTGAAAAGATGTTTAACTTCTTGAGTAATCAAAGAATCAAAGAAAGGTAAGCTGAAACACATTGAGATGAAATTTGTAAGCTGTTGGGTTGGTAAGGTTGAGGAGGATTAATTATGAGAGAAAAAGGGGAAACAGCATTCTCATTTACTCCTAATGGGAGAGTAAATTTGTATAGTCTTCCTTCAGAACTAAATATGTTCATGCCTTATAAATTTTCTTAGATTTTTTTTGCCCAGATATAATTAAACAAGTGATCAAAGACATATGTATGATGATGTTTATCTCAGCATCATTTGCAACAGTAAAAAATTGGAAATGCCCTTGATGTCTATTAATAGACGAATGGTTAAATAAGCTACAGTATATACAGAGCATAGAATACTATGCAATTATTATTTATTTATATGGAAAGACGTCTATAATAAATTTTTGATTAAAAAGCAGACTACAGGGCTTCCCTGGTGGCGCAGTGGTTGAGAATCTGCCTGCTAATGCAGGGGACGTGGGTTCGAGCCCTGGTCTGGGAGGATCCCACATGCCACGGAGCAACTGGGCCGGTGAGCCACAACTACTGAGCCTGCGCGTCTGGAGCCTGTGCTCCGCAACAAGAGAGGCCACGTTAGTGAGAGGCCCGCGCACCGCGATGAAGAGGGGCCCCCGCTCGCCGCAACTAGAGAAAGCCCTCGCACAGAAATGAAGACCCAACACAGCCGAAATAAATAAGTAAATTAATAAATTCCTAACCCCCCCCCCCCCAAAAAAAACAAAGCAGACTACAACAGTCATTTTAGAAGACAGTTTGGCAGGTTTTTACAAAGCTAAACATGGGCTTATCATATGACCCGGCAATCACACGTCTGGGTATCTATCCAAAGGAGTTGAAAACTTACGTCTGCATAAAAACCTACACATGCCTATCTATAGCAGTATTATTCATAGTCGCCAAAAAAATGGAAGCAGCCAAGATGTCTTTCAGTAGATGAATAGATACGTTAACTGTAGTATATCCAGACAATGGAATATTATTCAGCAATTTAAATAAAAAGAGCTATCACGTCTTAAAAAAGACAGGAAAGACACAGAGGAAACTTTAATGCATATTGCTAAATGAAAGAAACTAATCTGAAAAGCTACATGCTGTATGATTTCATCTATATGACATTCTGAAAAAGGCAAAACCGTGGAGACAGAAAAGATCAGTGGTTGCTGGGGGCTGTGGGAAAAGTGAGGGAGAGATGAATTGGTGGAGCACGGGGGACTCTTAGGATAGTGAAACTATTCTGTATGATACTCTAATGGTGGATTCATGACACTATGCATTTGGTAAAACCATAAAAGAGTGAATCCTAATGTAAACTTCAGTTAATAATAATATATCAATGTTGTTTCATCAGTTGTAACAAATATACCACACCAATGCAAGATGTTAATTGCAGGGGGAATGGGTGTGTGTGGGGAGGAATGAGTGTATATGAACTCTCTGTACTTTCCGTGCATTGTTTCTGTAAACCTAAAATTGCTCTAATAAAGTCTGTTAGTTTAAAAGAAAACAGACTATGAAGAACAGGTAAGTTTGATTCTCTTTTTGTAGTGTGTGTGTGTGTGTGTGTGTGTGTGTGTGTAGGGGAACATGTAGAAATAAACTCAGAAGGACTGCATCAAAATGTTAACAGTGGTGTCTGCCATTGGGAGGTTTTCTAGTGATTGTTGCTTTTTAATTGGTGTCTTTCTGTACTACCTAAATATTTTACAGTTGTTTTTATAATCAGGAATAAAAAAGTATTTTTGTTTTGAAGAAAAATAAGATAACAGCAACAAACTAGAAAAGGAAAACTGACAACAAAAGGAAAGGAAAATTAAAAGTAAGATAAAAATAATCCATAATCCCACCACCTAGAGATAACCACTATTAGGGTTTGGTATATATGCTTTCAGGCTATAATAAAATATGTACTATGTGAATATATACATATTACATGTAATTTTACAACACAATTATACTTTTCATATAATTTTGTTCCTTTTGTGTTAAGCTTACTTTATTAGTGTTAACATTTACCACGTTCTTAAAAATCTTTTGAAAGCATCACTTTAGAACATGTTGCATAGTATTCCATCCTAGGATATACAATCACTTACTGAATACTTAGAGTATTTCCCCCCAATATTTTGATGTTATAAATAACACTGTGGATTAACATCATTATATAAAGAGTTTGTATTATGTCCTTCTTATTTCAGGACCAAGAATATTTCTAAGGTGATTCATAAGGATCAGTTCAAATAAATGGCAAACAAGGTAACTAAGTCTTTAAGATGGGAAGGGATATGAAGAAACCGTTTTATCCCATCCCTGTTTGCATGGAAGCATTGCCACCAACCAGTTTAGGGCCACATTTTCCTTCTAACCTTAAATTTTTCCAAATGTACATGACACCTTTATGAAAAGAATCCAAAAATGGAAATCTGAACTTATATACGTTAGAAGTGGATATTTGATTTACAAAAATATGTGATCACAGTTCAGTCAAGATACCAAATTATTTTAGAATGGTGATATTTAATTTGGGGGGTGGGGCGTGAAAGAAGAGAGGAACAAAAGGTCCTTTGGAGAAACTCATGAAAACTATAGCCCCTCCACCCAAAAAAAAAGTCCACGTGCAGATATACTCATAGTTTTGTATACCCTGTTGGCAGTGACGATGGTCCATCAGTGTTTCTCAGGTTAAGACCCTATACTGTAGCATTTGAACATGACTCAGGACTTCGGTTCACTCAAGCATTTCAAACAAAATTACTTGTGTTTTAGAGAATATTTTACAAAATTCTTTCCTATTTAAAGTTTCATTCAAGCACCCCAACCTTCTGAAATAAATAAGGGACATAATGTTTATTCTAATTTTAATAGCTGAGAAGATTAAGGGCTCAACTCGAGGTTAAATGATTTGTTCAAGGCCTCCCTGTCACAGAGGGTTTGCTCCAGGGCTCAGGTCTGTTCTTTTGACTTTGATTCTGTTTTTCCTCTGTTCTGATGGGCCACTCTACTGTACAGGCTTGGGGCTCTCTAGAGTTTAGTAGAATAGTATTTAACAGGGCCTTTGTAGTCTCTGATTTGGTGTCACTATAGCACAATATTTTTATCTAAATGGAATAGGTACTCAATCATGGTTTGTTGATAATATTTAAATCTCATTTAGCAGCAAATTCTGGTGTGTTACATACTGTCATACTTACCTACCCAGCTCTACGCAGAGTCAAGATTTTGGTAATTATCTGGTTATTTTGTCGAGGCAGGTACCTGGTAATTGATGTTTTAAAGCATCAGTTTTCCTCCCTGAATTACTGGACGGTGAAATCATGGAAAATTAAACAGTAGCAAACATAAGACGTACATATTTGGAGATAGTTAGATTTTTAAATAGTTTTACTATTGAGGTATTTTTCTTGTCAAATATTATTTATGAAGAATGTTAAGGGCAACCAGAGAGGAAAAATGCCACAGAGAACAATTCCCTTGGGTTGAGTCTAGGAGGTTCATGTTGAATATTAGCTACCTCTTATCAGCAACACCATTTCTTCTTTTAGTAAAACAAAGCAAGATTTCTTTTTATACATTTGACCTATTTGAGTTATTTATTGGTATCAGAGAGGTCATCCCTGATGTATGTTTATTCATATCTTTTCAGAGTACACGGTACAAAGTTCAAAGTACAAACTTCTTTTGGTACTGAAGGAATTGTCTACAGAAACCTATGGCTTGAGGGTATTCCCTTTAAAGATAATTTTATTGATCATTGTGGATTGGGGGATTAACTGAGTCTGTGCCTAGAGGCCAATTTGGAGGAGGGGACGAAAGGGATGGAATATAATGTGAATAGGGTACAAGTGGAGGAGGGCAGGTGGGCTGTTTGGAAATTGGGGCACGAGAGCAGCTCGAAGGGTGTGAACGCTGCTCCTGAGGTTTCCTGTGCTTTTCCTGCTCTGCGCTAAGTGCTTTGCATACATCTTCTCATTATTCTCCTTAACAAGACTGTGAGGGGGCAGATATTATTATCTGTATTTAAAAATGAGGAAACTGGGGCTTCCCTGGTGGCGCAGTGGTTGAGAGTCCGCCTGCCGATGCAGGGGACACGGGTTCGTGCCCCGGTCCGGGAAGATCCCACATGCCGCGGAGCGGCTGGGCCCGTGAGCCATGGCCGCTGAGCCTGCGCGTCCGGAGCCTGTGCTCCGGAATGGGAGAGGCCACAATAGTGAGAGGCCCGCGTACCGCAAAAAAAAAAAAAAAAAAAAAAAAATGGGGAAACTGGCTCAGAGAGATTTAAGTAAATAACCCAAGTTGTCGCAGTTGGTAAACAGGAGAGTCGGGATTCCAACTCAGGGATGTTTGGACTCCAAGCCTACGTGTGGTACCATGATGCATATGCCCGTCAAGGAACCTGACATTACAGTAATTTCCCCCAATTTGGCTTTGGTGAACTGCCCAGAATTTTTTTTAACACAAGCGGCACATGCTTCAGTTTATTTTTATTCAAAGATAAGAGTCTGTAGAGAGATGTAGGTGCTTTTGTGGCTTGTTGGAGTTTATTCTGTATTTAGCCCTTGTGTGCATCAGAACGACATTATGAGTTGAAAATAGACTCCTTAATTCCTGTGTAGGGTTGGGAAAATGTACTCTGTAAATTTCTAATTTCTCTTTTTCTTGGAGTGGGGTAATTTGCATTTATCTCTATTCGTATGTTTTTGGCAGTAACCAAAGTCTTCAAGTATTTGACATCGGTGAGTTACTGCATATGATTTTCTGTATTGTATGGGAGAAAAAAAGTGGTCTGGGGGACAGATGAGGGGAACAGGACAGAAATGGACTTGTCCTCTCTGAACTTTCCTCCTAATGGGAAGAGGCAGAAAATAAATAGTTAAGCAAATAAAGAAACACAATAACAGGCCAAGAAAACCATTATTTAAGAGTCCTTGGGAGGACTCTCTAATGAATGGATAAGAATGATGGTTAACTTATATCTGTTTCAAGGAAGAGAAGTAATGTTTATTGAGTACTTCAGTTTCAGCCAGCTTATCTGTATTATTTCATTTAAATCTTATAATAACCCTGTGAGTAGGTCCTTGTGAGTAGGTCCATAGATGAGAAAATTTGAAGGTCACAGCAATCAACTAACTCCCATTATCCAGCTGGCATATTGAAGAGTGGACTTAATTCTAACCTCCTATTTCTTCCTTATTCCTAACAATCTCTCTCTCTCTTTTTTAAAATTTATTTATTTTATTTATTTATTTTTGGCTGCATTGGGTCTTAGTTGCTGCGCATGGGCTTTCTCTAGTTGCAGCGAGTGGGGGGCTACTCTTCGTTGTGGTGTGCAGTCTTCTCACTGCGGTGGCTTCTCTTGTTGTGGAGCACAGGGTCTAGGCACACGGGCTTAGTTGCTCCACGGCATGTTGGATCTTCCCGGACCAGGGCCCGAACCTGGGTCCCCTGCATTGGCAGGTGGATTCTTAACCACTGTGCCACCAGGGAAGCCCCTAACAATCTCTTTTTAAGTAGGAAAACCATGTATCTTTCTGTCTACCCTCATCTCTACACATCCTCTGCTATGCTATTTTTTAGGTGATAAATTATTTTAGAATAAAGTTACATTTCAGCTTTCCCTTCCCCGTAAGGGCAGTACTCTTTAGTAAGCAAAGCACTGAACTTAAGTTCTGGAGAATTACCTTCAAACCACAGTTCTGCTACTTGAGAGCTGTGTGATTTCTGGCAAGTCACTCAACCTCACTGAGCCTCTGTTTTCAGGTTTGACGATCTCAAATTTTGAATGAGTGGGGTATGGCTTAATGAATATTACTACACTTTGCACACTGATATTGCATGCTGATATGAATTCTCTCCCTGGTGATGTGCACAAGGGTTTGTATAACTCAGGTCATTCCTCAGGGTGGTGGCTCAGAGCCCTTGGAGAACTAAAGACCTGAATCCCTGGGTCTGTGGAAGGATCTCCCTTTCCTCTGATTCTCACTCTTGGTAATTTTTCAGGCTGGGGAAAAGTTTGCTCTGCCCTTGAGGGTAAAGGGGGCTCAGAGTGACTTCAAAGGTTCCTCAGTGAAGGTGGAAGCACCAGGAATGATCATTTTCTTTTTCTTCGTCTGCCTGGCTAAGTGTAGCTGTAATAGATTACAGTTCAGGAGGGCAACTACTTTGGAAGAAGCCTGGAAAGTGATTCAATTTCAAGTCACAAGATCAATTATGTCAGGTTCTAGAACGACGGATACTGAATATTACAGCAGATCCGCGGCACAGGTTCAGAAGGTGATTCAGGATGTCTCTTTCCTTAGACATTAAAGCTCATTACCTGAAAATTAGTCAGCCTTGGACCTTAGGGAAATCTTAAGTGCCCAGCCCAAATGGCATAATCCTATTCGAAATACCAAGATCTCGTGATAATGAACAATGTAGAAAGAGAAAGGGCACTTGTCTGGGTTAAAGCTAATCAATTTGATAATTTCTAACCAAGAGCACACATCTCTAGATAACTATATGTCTGTTATATCAGGAATCTGTGGACTTTTAATTGTGTGCTGAGAGCAAATCATCTCAAGAGAACTAGGCAGTACGTAGAAAAAGGGGAATAAATTCTCACTTCGTAATGTTCTTGCCTATAAATATTCTCAGACAGAATGGACTCCATTTGATGACAATTTCTATTCTTGCCTGCAAATTGGGAATATTAAATCTTACCTCCCAGGGCTGTGATGCAGGTAGCATGAGATCAGGTAAAGACCTCACATACTGTTTGGCACACAGCGGGTGTGGAGTGGATGTCACACCTCCCCTCACGCCCTGTTCACTGCACATTTATCTGACGTCTGTTAGGTGCCAGGCTCTGTGCCTTACGAACCATACGGGAGATGTGTCAGCTTGTCCTCAACAAGCATGTGGTCTAGGAAGGAAGATGAAATGCATAAATAGACAACTCCTCACGGGGTTTGAGGGAGCCCAAGAGATAGCACCCCTTTTCCTGGCTGAGTTGGGAACTGAGAGATTGGGAGAATGACCCAGGTAGGTTCTGGAGAATGTGGCCTGGATCTTTTAGCACAGGGCACCCACTGGCCCTTCAGTTGGGCTCTGGGCGGATGTCCCCAGGTGCAGGCACTGGCAACCTAAAGAACCACAGCCTCCTGTGGGAAGCAGGATGTGCAGGAGGCTGGTCCGCAGGGTGGGCAGAGGGTCTGTGGGAGGTGGACTCAGAGAGGGGGGTGGTACTCCCACCCCATGGAGCCATGAGACAGGGGAAAGGTATCAGGAAAAACCCCCAATCAAGTGTATTCTCAATTTAAATTGAAGAACTGACATTAATACTAATGCCTCATTACTGGCTGATTTATCTTCTTCCCCAATCCTGGCTCTGTGTCAGAATCACCTACAGAGATTTAAAAAGTTACAAATACCCGGCTCTACCTGTGGGGATTCTAAATGGGAGGATTGGGGATGGGGCCCAGACAACTGCATAAAAAAAATGACCTGGCCTTCCATAGGTCACTCTGACGCATCCAGGGTTTTGACACACAACATTGAGCAATGGTGGGCATGTTTAATCTTAAAAACAAAACAAAATAAAACAAACTATTAGAGAAAGACCTAATTGCATTGTGCTTGTGTGAGAATAACACCTTCACATTTATTTGATTGTTTGCCAAAACAGGTAAGAGAAGCTCAAGGGAGTCAGCAGATAAAAAGGTTAAGTACTCCTTCTTCTGCATAGTTTTGTGTAGAAATGAACCCACAGATTTATTTTTGCTTATCTTTGTTCTGTATTTTGTGTGATCAAAGCCCTCATTTCAAAAGGTGGTCTTCCCTAGAAAGATAAATGGGAATATAACAGATTCTGTTGCAGCTTTACGTAACTTTTAGGGCCTATTATGTGCTACGTACTGTGCTAGGTAATCTCATGTATGTTTCCTCAAGTGAGAAAGTTAGGCTATAAATGTCGTAGGATTAATGAAGACATTATGAACTGGTGAGAATGTTCAGGCACCGTGACTTCATGAAAGTTTATCTGCACATGATACTCCGTATCACATGGTGATGCTGGGCATGTACACATCACTGAATACACGGAAAATTGGTTCAACTTTTTAAACATACATTTGGTTATGTATCTTAAGAACTAGAACTATGTAACTGTTCTTACCGTTTCACTCATTAATCCAATTTCTGGGAAGTATCTTAAGGAAATTTTTTTTTAAACTAATATGCTATAGGTAAGAAGAGAATAATTACTCTATTTTTAAATTACAGCAACAGTTGGGAATTGCAGAAATATTAATCATTAAGGAAATGATAAGTAAATTATTACATAATGACTTAATTAAATGTTATATCGACCCTTAAAACTGATCATTATAAAGTCTATGTAGCAACGGGTAAAATGCTTTTGATGAAATGTCAAATGAAAAAATATGTGCTAGGATATCATACAAAAGTTATTCACTAGCACTGCCAGGGAATGTGAAGGTGGCAAGTGGTTTGTGTGTTGAACTAGCAGAATTTGGAGTGGCTTTTCCTTTGTGGATGTGGTACACAGATCTTGTTCAGCTTACCCAGCAACCCTTCCCACCCTACATGGAACCAAGAGGGAAAAGGTAATTCCCACCTCTGGCTAATAGACTGGGATGATGTATGCCTGGAGTTGTGGGCAGTTTTGCCCTTTTATTCCTCTGCCAAATGGAGAACACTTGCCCGCAGTAAGAGATGATCAAAAGCTAGACAGATCGGGAGTCAGAGAGATGGATGTGTGAATGCATAGAGAAAGGAATAAATAGATTGATAGACTCACCTGATGAGTTCGTCATTTATGTGAGCCCACAAAATTCCTTTATAAATCTTATATCAGTTATCCTTCTGTCAGTCTCTTGTAACTGAAAGAATTCTGACAGTAGAATTGATTTGATTTTAAAAAGTTCTTATTCTGTGTTAGAATTTGTCAAGGTTGTCGTTTGTTTGTTTTTAAATAAACCTTTTAACTTTCTGAAGTCACTGGAACATTTTGTACTTGTGTGTAAATACTGCATTTGTGAATCATTTCCCACTACATTACTGATAGACGTTTATGCCCTATTGAACTGTCATTTCCTCCTGTGTCTCTTTCTCAGCTTTTCCTGCAACATTAGCCACGTTAACTGTTTCCCCACATCCTGCTTCTGACAATAGCTACCCTGAGAATGCTTTCCAAAGGGTGGTCTGAACTACAATGTGAATTCAAATCTGTACAAGGCAGGAATGTACGGGGAATTTTGAAATAAATCAACAAACATTAAATGAGCACCTACTTTATGCCAGGCACTGGGGTTACAACAATGAAAATAAAAGTAGACACAGCCCTGCCCTGAAGGTGCTTCTCTCTGTGGGTGAATACATCTATTCACAGGGGTAGGTGCAGGGGAGGTCCACTCTGGGAATTTATTTAGCACTTATTACTCATTTGCTGAATATCTCTGCACGAAGGCAACAGGATAATAACCAACGCTTATTGAACTTTTACTCTGTGCCATACCTATATGCACAAATTATTATTTTCTCCATTTACTAGATGAGGAAACTGAGACACAATGAGGATACTTAATGTGCCCAAGTGGCAGAAGTGGATTTAACCCGAGGCAGTCTGGCAGACAACACTGGCTTACTCAATTTTATAAGAAATCTGCTCAAAAATGCGGGCTCTGGTCCTTAAATCAATTTTTCAATTTTTTTGAAACAAATTATTTAAACATTTTATTAAATTAAATTTTGGTGGTGAAGTTTCCAGATATCTAGCCAAGCTGAGACGAAGGAAGAGTCTCTTCTCACCTTTTTAGACTTTGAGCCATGAGAAAAATGATCTGAAAAAATGAGTCCATCTGTACATTCATCTACTGAGTAAATTTTGTAGGAAGCCCTCAGTTTGGGAAGGGTAGATGAAAAACAAACAAATCCTTAAAATATACCACAGTGTGGTAAGTCCTGTAATAAAGGAATTACAAAAGTACTGTGAGGGCACTGGGAGGTGGAGGGAGAGGAAGGGGACAAGGAAATGCATGGAACAGTTGACAAGTAAGCTGAGCATTGAAATATGAGTAGGAGTTCTTCAGTGGACACGGCAGCCGGGTGGGGGTGGTGCTAGAAGAAAGGTTCCTCGGGGAGGATCCCTTCTAAGCTCACTCAAGAGGGTCTTGAGAATTGCAAGTGGCTCTAAGTGCAGAACTAGAAAGATAGGTGGAAGCTGTGGAAGCTAAGGGAAAGCACTTGGACTTATCTTTGAGGTCAGGTGTATATAAACTGTTTCAACTGCATACACTTATGTGTAAAAGTAACTTGAGCATGTACTCTTCAAATAGGTAGTTCTTTAATAATTTATATGGACATTTAGTTACTTATATACATGAACTCTCATACTAGCTTGTTATATATCTTACAAAATACACAGAGGTAAGATTATATAGACAATAGTTTAAACTTTTGCTCCCACAAAAATATTATTAAATATTAGCATGAGCAATGGGCTTGAAAATGTTATATATTTTTGAAAACTTTGGTTAAATACTTTGTGTTAGGGTAATTTAAAGGACTGGCTCTAAGTTCAGTTTAATTTTTAGTTGTTTTTTTTTAATTTTGTTTCTGGAATAAATGATACTTTATTTTCTTTTTTTTTTTGACATCTTTATTGGGGTATAATTGCTTTACAATGGTGTGTTAGTTTTTGCTTTATAACAAAGTGAATCAGTTATACATATACTTATGTTCCCATATCTCTTCCCTCTTGCGTCTCCCTCCCTCCCTCCCACCCTCCCTATCCCACCCCTCCAGGCGGTCACAAAGCGCTGAGCTGATCTCCCTGTGCTATGCGGCTGCTTCCCACTAGCTATCTACCTTACGTCATTTGGTAGTGTATATATGTCCATGCCTCTCTCTCGCTTTGTCACAGCTCACCCTTCCCCCTCCCCATATCCTCAAGTCCGTTCTCTAGTAAGTCTGTGTCTTTGTTCCTGTCTTATAATTTTTAGTTTTAATCAAAACAAGATACTTCACAAAGAGGCAGAGTTTCAACTGAAGAAGTGTTTGTTTGGCATGATTAACCAAATCGTGACACTATTTTTTTCAATCTCAAGCACTATGCTTAGGTTGTTCTTGAAATTTAATTAATAACTTTTCATGGGCTTCCTTGGTGGTGCAGTGGTTCAGAATCCGCCTGCCAATGCAGGGGACACAGGTTTGAGTCCTGGTCCGAGAAGATCCCACATGCCGCAGAGCAACTAAGCCCGTGCGCCACAACTACTGAGCCTGCGCTCTAGAGCCCACAAGCCACAACTACTGAGCCCATGCACCACAACTACTGAAGCCCGCATGCCTAGAGCCCGTGCTCCGCAACAAGAGAAGCCACCGCAATGAGAAGCCCGTGCACCGCAATGGAGAGTAGCCCCTGTTCACCGCAACTCGAGAGAGCCCGTGCCCAGCAACGAAGACCCAACACAGCCAAAAATAAATAAATAAAATAAATAAATTAAAGAAATATATAACTTTTCATCTTCCCTGATGTCAATCAGTCAATCTTGCAAACTCTTTGGAATGTGTTGCATTTTTGTATTTTTAGCAGTTGGTTCAAACACACTGATAATCTTTATCTGGGATATTTTTAAATAGGCTAGGAAATTCGGTTTCTAATTTTTTTTTTTTTAGTGTTTAGATGGGAGAGTTTTTTGTTTTTTGTTTTCTTTTAAAGGGAACACATTCACATGATTTTAGCCATCAATTCAATAATGATGGGGAAACTTTCCCCAAATGCATGAGTTATCTATCGCTATGTAACAAAGTATCCCTAAAATTAGTGGTTTAAAACAGCAGACATCTATTATCTCATGGTTTCTGTGGTCAGGAATCTGGGAGTGGCTTTGCTGTGTTCTTTTGCCTCAGGGCTGCAGCTGAGGTGCTGGCCAGTCCTCCAGTCAGCTCAAGGCTGGGTTGGGGGTGAATCTGCTTCCAGGTTTACTCACATGCCTGTTGGCACGCCTCGCTTGGGTCCTCACTGGCTATTGCAGAGACAGTACTTCCTTGCCGGTGGGCTTCTCCATAAAGAGAGCATAAGACGGAATTCACAGTCTTTTTGTAACAATCTCAGAGGTAACCTTGCTATATTCTCTTTCTTAGAAGTGAGTCCCGAGGTCCAGCCCACACTCAAGGGGAGAGGGATGACCCAAGAGCATGAATACCAGGAGGAAAGGATGGGAAGGGGCAAGAGGGGAATCTCAGAGGCTGCCTACCACACCCATTTTCAAAACAGCAAATTAATTTAGAAACACAGTTACTTTCTCATTCACTGTTAAAATGTCATCTTTACCTTAAAGAGACCTGTTAAGCATATTTATTTTTCTGAAAATATCTGCATAATCCTGGCAGCCACTAGTCCTCACAGGAAAGGTCAGACAACTGGGGAGCCTTGTCATTTGCAAAAGAAAAACATGCAAGTCATCTTGTAGTTGGATAGCTCTTTTTAAGTATTTGGATACAAAATAACTAGCAGACTGGTATGGGCATAAAATTTTTCATCTTACTTAAAAGAATTGCAAAGAATCTACTTTATGAAGGACTCAATTTTATAACCTAACCATCAATGGCGTCTTATAGCCTGTAGAATGCAAATCATGGCCATACACTGAAGGTGAAGAAATGAATGAGGATGTAGCATTGCCCCTTGTTTGTGGAATTCCCTTTCTCCTTTAGAGAACCTTAGATGTGTTAGGTGAAAGACAGACAGGGCAAGGGCCCCAGTGTCATTTTATACATTCGATATTAGTATACATTTAAATGACTTCCTAATTATATTCTTTTTAGTTTTGTTAAAGATGAAGAATATATAAATACAAAATTGCTAATATTGCTTTTTCTGTACCACCATGGATCACCTAATGTACCCCTGGGGTGCATGCACACCACTTTGGAGACCTCTGCTCTAGATCAAGGATGCTTAACTCAAGATTTATTATTTACCCTGAGTGATTCGCTTTCAAGGAGTGAAAAAAAGTGACCAAAGCTCTAATCAAATGTCCCAAAACTATTAAGAACCTCTGCTCTAGGTCATGGGTAGCCACCGAAAAATTTTAAGGAGGACACAAAGAGATTTAAAATTTAGGATGCTACTTGGGTAGCAGAGTGGAGGGTGGCTTGGAGAAGGTGAGCCTGGAGCACTGGAGAGCAGTAGCTGCCAGTCGCTCTGAGAGGCAAAAAGTAAGGCGGGAATAAACCAAAGCAAT
The DNA here is from genome assembly GCF_005190385.1 of Monodon monoceros. Lineage (NCBI taxonomy): Eukaryota > Metazoa > Chordata > Mammalia > Artiodactyla > Monodontidae > Monodon > Monodon monoceros. The sequence goes on from NW_021703783.1 coordinate 35,370,166, forward strand.
GCAAGTGCAGTAGAAAGGGGAGGCCTGTGGGTCCTGAAAATCTGCATGTTTCCTAGCGAAAGGGGTCATTAAGCCACTATTGAGCATGTGTTCATAAAGGCAGGTTAGAAAGAAAGTATGCTTCAAAAGGGAATCCTGAAATCAGAATTCAGATCTAAAGACCTTCCTTTTTTTTGGTCCTCTCCTTTATATTTGACTTTATTATTACTGTTATTATGTTTCCTAGAGACTCAAGCTGGGACAGAGGGAGAGATTCAGAAAGATGATTTATCAATGTTTTTAAAAAATCTAGTAAAAAAAGTAATAGAAGAAGGGTATTTGGAAAGAGGGGCTATAGAATGATATTGGAGTTCCAAATAAATTTGCAGGCGGATAAACATTTTCTGTATTGGAAAATATGATTGATGTGAATTCTGCAGCTGCGCCTTGTTTAAGAAGGGCGCCGTGTTTTTAAGTCCCGCCCCCGCTTTCTTCTAGATTTTTAATTTCTTTCTGTTGTGATCAGCATTACTTTGGTGTCGTCTAGGCTGTGCTGTATCTCCTGGCCAGTCTCCTGTCTCACATGATACAGGCACATATTCATTGCTTCACGCCCCACCCAGCCCCTTCACCTACACCTTCTTAACGACTGTGGCATTGCTGGGATTGTCCAGCTGAGCTAGAAATGTCATTTTCAGGGCGTTGTGGTCACAGTGAATTCCCAGGGTTGTGGTTGTGTTTTTTCGGAGGTTCAGGGAAGAAAATGAGGGGTGCAGGAGCAGTGGGCGTCACCCTGGAAGGCACGCAGGACCCAGGAGAGGCAGCTCCGTTTCAGCAAGGGCACTCTGCCAGTCCCCAGGTGGCCTCCTGGTTCCTGAGGTCCAGACTGGCTCACCGTTCCAGAAACAACAAGTCGAACACACTGGCCTTTCCCCGCTGCTGCCTCCGTGGAGGCTGATGTTATTCCTGCGCGCGGGCCAGGCTTTCTCCCGGGGCCCAAGAATGAGGAGCCAGCGGGGCCAGCGGGGTCCTGGGAGGCCAGGCGGGTGTTGAGGTTGGCGGCTCCTCTCCGCCCCCAGGCACCTCCCCACTGCCAGCCGAACGGTGTGGGGGAGGGGCAAGGTGGCGGGGATAGGGGGGAGGTGATGTACGAGATCCATCTTTCTGAGTGGCAGGTGTCTGCAGGACATTACGGATTGTTTCCTATGAGATTGTCTTGACTAGTAACATTGATTCTGGCTGCCAGTGGCAATGAAGCGAGAGTTCAGACTGCAGTTATTTTCAACCTCTGGTGTCAGACCTGGACGGCAGAGCTCCTGGCACGCGGATGGGATGGAGGCGTTGGGGCGCCTGGAGAAATCTGACCTCCTTTACTCAGGGGGTGGGGTGGGGGAAGGGCTGTTAGTGGCCTTCAGAGTCTGGTTCCAATCTTGTGGGGGGACTGTTGGAGCTTATTTACTGGGCCCTTAATTTGCTATTTGAAAAACTATTTACAGGTCTACAAAGATAGTTGTTTTCATTCTGGGGTTTGTTTTGTTTTGTTTTTTAATTAAAGTATAGGTTTAAGAGATTTCTTCGTGTAATCTGTCTGATTCTTGGGTAGGATTCCCCCAGCAACTCCGTGTGGAATTAGGGAGAGCTGGACTGTAGTCTCCTTTCAGTGAGCTTATTAATTATGTAACTTGGGAACACTGTCTCTTCGCGAAGCCCGAAAATGCTCATCTCGAAGATGAGTTTTCTCATCTGTAAGGACATCCGCTTTATTACAGGGTGAGATTCCTTAATCAAGGATTGGAGATGATGAGGAAGGTACTAGAATAGTGCTTGTCACCTCGAATGTGCGCATTAAAGGAGATATTATTTTACTATATAAATTGTCACCCACGTGGCCCACGGGGCCTTCGTGGAGGATCAAATCAAGGTTTCCTGAAAGGGATATGCGTGTGAGTCTTATGACCTGAGACAAGAGCATGACCAGCTTAGTGAACGAGTATTTATAAAAGTCTCCAGTGACAACACGGTGCTGCTGGATTAGACATCAGTGTTTAAAAAGCAAAATTGTAAACCTTCTAGTCATTAAATACTTGCAATCATATGTGGCAAGACATGTTAACAAAATCATTTCTAGAAATTTATTTATTTTTAAATTATAGGTAGTTCTGTAGTTAAAAAAATTCTACCATTCTTCCTAGATGTTTCTGCTTTTCAGTGATCCATGTGGGGCTAACAATTCACTTCTGGGGTTTTGAAGTTATTTGTTTGACTTTGAGGCATTCACATTCCCACTTGTGATAAATAAGTAGAAAGCGAATTCATTGCTTGATTAATACAGATGAACACGTAAGGGGGAAAAGTGGGCAACATAATTATGTCTGCTTCTAATCAGACTTATTCAGCTCTCTGGTTCTCTGTGACTACGTGGGTATCAAGGTGTCCTGGAAAAGTTTTGCAAATTCCCTCACTTTTGCTCTCTGGTCCCAAGAGGTCACTTTTTCTGTTATCTCCTGCCATCTCCGCTTTGCCACCTCTTGTCAACTCTGACGTGTGCCTGTCACCCCACTGCCCTTCAGAACTCTTTTCCTTGAAGCCTTTCCAAACAGGTGCTATCTTGCTTCACTCTTGACCGTCATTCTGCTAACCCCTGTGTCTTACAGATGTTCCCCTTCCTGAACATTGACGCACCTGTTTTTTGTTTTTTTTTGCGGTACGCGGGCCTCTCACTGTGGCTGTGGCCTCTCCCGTTGCGGAGCACAGGCTCCGGACGCGCAGGCTCAGCGGCCGTGGCTCACGGGCCCAGCCGCTCCGCGGCATGTGGGATCTTCCCGGACCGGGTCACGAACCCGTGTCCCCTGCATCGGCAGGCGGACTCTCAACCACTACGCCACCAGGGGAGCCCGACGCGCTTGTCTTTATATAGCCCTAACTGCCTTGGTGTGTCCATGCCCGTCACTCCGTGTTTAACAGCACTTATCCTAAGTCCTGTAGGAGTCCTAGCTGAGAGGCTGGGGATCCCGTGTCTCTTTTCATGTAGCGCCTCGCATTGTTATGGCTTAAAGGAATTACAGAGACAACAAATAAAGGTTGTATGCGGGAAACTCTCAATACACTTCTTTCTGCTTTTCAGTTTAGCAATTCTCATCTTAATCTGATATCTTACAATTAACTATACATTTATTAGGCAAGGTTCTGAAGTTTTACTTGCAGGAAGGTGTGCAAGTTTGGACTGGTGGATGACTCATAGATTCTAAGGAATTTAAAAGCCATGGTTTAGTGAGAAAGCCTCAGAGAGAGAGAGAGAGAGAGAAAGAATTAGGAAGCCCTGCAAACAGAACCCACTAAGTGAGTTCTCGCAAGGCCGCTTGTAACTGACCTGTAACTGCGCTGATGCGGTTCAGGAGGCAGGAGGTGAGTGTTCTGAGGCCACCTGATGGGAGAGTGAAGGAAAACGGACAAAAGTACTTCTGCTCCCAGCCCGATTTAGTCAGTAGTAGTGCTAACTGCTACCGCTTATTCATCCCCTTGCTATGTCCAGACACTAAGTTATTAAAAAAAAAAAAAGTGCTATCTCATTTAATTCTCACGCCTCTGAGGAATTTTCACAGTTTTACGGAAGAGGACTGAGAAGCCCAATGTCACACATTAGCAAAGTGTAGAGACAAACTACACATCCAGGTCTGTCTAACCTTAAAGCCTGTCTTAGGCTTGTCCTTACCTAGAAGCCTGTACATTTTCACTTTTGATCTTTTTTTTTTCCCATTGAGGGGAGAGAGGAACATTTTTTAGCCGATGAGAATTGACCTTCCACCTGGGGCTTAGCCTGCTAGCAGGTTCTCAGTACATTTTGGTTGAATGAGTGAGGGAGTCTGTTCCAGTTGCTCTGGGATGAAACATGCAAGGGAGCAGTGCAATGTCAGGGAAAGGGCCCTGGTGAGTAAGTAGGAAGGAGACCTCTCTTACTAGCTATGTAATCAAGGTCAAGTGGCTTCAACTCTGTGGGCCTGAGTGTTACCTGTAAATCACAAGGAGGCTGAGGGACAAACAGTGTGATGGCTGCTATATCCCTTTGGGCATGTATGTCACAGTAAAAGAGGGGAGATAGAGTCATCCTTCCATGCCAGGGATTCAGGAATTCTGGTCTTTTTTTTTTTTTTTTTTTTTTTTTTGGCGGTACGCGGGCCTCTCACTGCCGCGGCCTCTCCCGCTGCGGAGCACAGGTTCTGGACGTGCAGGCCCAGCGGCCATGGCTCATGGGCCCAGCCGCTCCGCGGCACGTGGGATCCTCCCGGACCGGGACACGAACCCACGTCCCCTGCATCGGCAGGCGGACTCCCAACCACCGCGCCACCAGGGAAGCCCTGCTCTCTCTTTTTATCTCAGAAACCTGTATTTAGGGTTTGCGTGGAGGGCAAGGATGAGGGGATTTAGGGGAAGAGTATTTCAAGATGGCAAAGAAGGATTTTGTGTCTTCTCTTCTCAAGGTGCCTCATTTGGTAGAAGCCTGTTTCCTTGTAGAGAATTCTAGTATGAGAAGGACTTGTGATGGATCTTGCTTCCAGGTGTCTACTTCAGAGATCTCCGTGGTCTATTCTTTCTCCTCCTGTGTTAGCTTTCCTGTGTCCAGAAGGTCCTTAATATATCTGACCTTCATTCTTTCTGCTGTAACTTAAGCTTATGCTCGCTCCTGCTACTGTTTAAACTGATCTCTCCCACAACACTGGTTAACCCTCAGAAAGAGCTTTAGACAAAAGAACCTTTTGGGACACCCTCTTTTGGCCTTAGTTGTCTTCGTAATCCCTTTTATAGGGGACAGGTTATCTTGGTTTCTCCCACAATTGGTTTGGAAGCCTGCTCAGCTGCCCACGTCTTTCAGCTCTCAAGGGTCACTTTTGTCATCAACCGAATATTGAAACAGGTGGAACCTGCCACCCGTAATGTGAGCCACAGTGGAAAGAAAGTGACTCAGTCCTGGCAGCTCAAGTCAGGTTTGAGAGAGGTGACAGTGGGAATCCAGATGCTTCCTTGTGACTGTTGCAGCAAAGGGTCTCTGAACGGCTTCCTTCTTGAAGAAGGTGTCATCCCAACGTGGTAAATGTGACCGGTTTGGTGCAACTGGACGTTCCCCTCTGTAGCCTCTTCACACATAGCCACCTGCCCCGATTTGGCTGCCGGAGAAGCTGGTCTTCTGGTTCCTCCAAAAACACACGGGAGGGCTGGCATGAGGAGCAGACACAAAATTCAGGGCCTGAGCGGAAGTTTCAAGTGAAACTAACACGGAAAGAAATTTGTTGGAAAACACTCCTGTTTCTCATCATTTCTGACACAGCTTGATTTGACTGCTCTGTTAATAGTAGTTACATGTTTCTCACTGAATATCACAAAACATACACAGAGTTCTCAGCCTCGCTTCTCTTTCTGTCCAGCCTTAGAGTCACTGGTGGGTCACGTTAACCCAAACCTCCAAAAATGTTCTTGGAATGTGCCCAGGTTGTCAACCTGTCCTGACCAGCTGTCAACCTGACTGCTTAAAGGACTGCTTCCTTATGTAAAGGAAGAATAATCTAGTGGGAAAGCACCCTACTGTATTAAGGAAGATAAGAGTTCTAGGCCAAGTTTCATAGTCATAGTTAGGTGACTTTGTCTCTTTTGGGCAAGTGCCTTCATCCCCTAGTACCTCCAGTTTTAATTTTGTAGGATAAAGATAAGATGCTAGTCCCATGCCTATGGACAGGGATGCTCTGAAAATGAATAAACCAAGGCATGCCAATCCAAGAACTACTTCGAAGTAAATCCTATGTAAAGTCAGAAAATAGAGGCTATTGTTGCAATGATGGAAATAGATGTAAATGCTCAGCAAGTCTTAACTACATAAACATAGGGAAGTAGGAGAGATGTGTTTTTTTGTGCTCCCCAAAATAAATGATCAACACCTCCCCCACCTGTTTTTCTTATTTCCAGGGTGTGTGTGTGTGCATTAATATTTTTTAATTGCCCAATTCCTTCTTGTGAAACTTTTGCTAACACAGTAAATTTAGGTTACCTGGTGAAAAACCAGATCCTCTTGTTATTGATGTTTTAAAACGTTTAAGTATTTTGACCTAAATGCTAAAGAACAAAGTCAATTGTTTAACTAAAAAGGCAGAATGTAAATATTTAGCTTAAATATTCGAAGTGTCTATTTTCACAATCACAATACTTCCTTGCAAATGTTTGAGAGAGAGTTATCGTATGACTCTTTGAAAAGCGTGGGAAGTTAAAGATGAAATAAAAACCTGACCATAGACTTCCTTCCTCAATTTTGAGTGAGATCTCAGTAAGTTTCTCTTGTAATTGGATGTGGACTTTATGAGCTTTTTATGTGACTTCATACAACTTATTTCTGGAAAATAATAATTGCATGTTAATAGAGATGGGGCTTACGGCGAATTAAGTGAAATGCATTTCTTGGAAAGTAAAAAAATGTGGTTTCCATTTTACTCCTCTTTAGAGGTATTTATTTTCAGGTCCTGCAGATCATTTTAAACTTCATAATTTTGTTTATTAGTCACTCACTTTCTTGTTTGAGCTTTTGATCATTTATTCCTTTATCTGGCCACTCATTCATTAATTTATACATTTATCATCAAATATTCAATGATCTAATAATACGTGCCATTCCAGCTGCATTTATACTTTATAAAGGTGTGGGTTTTCGTTTAAGCATATTTCTGTTACATCTGGAAAACCAATCTGTTTTAAAGCACATCCTGAACACTGGCGAGACACATGAATCAGCCTTAATGGTAATGAGTGAATGTCTACAACTCAGGTTCTTGGCCATCTTGGGGAAGGCAGGCCACGGGCAATAATAAAAATAGTTTACACCAACAGGACCCTGCCATGGGCACCTGGTGCTAATTACAAGTGTTTTCCATGAATAAACTAGCTTAATCTTTATGATGGTCAGTCATGTTCTCATTTTAGAGAGGAAGAAACTGAGGCAGAGGGCCTCAGCTTCAGTAATGTTGTAAAAGATACAGAGCTTTTTAAATGCTGGATCCAGAAGAACAATATTACACATCTCAAAGTGTTTTTGTGAAAATTAAAGCAGAAAAATCATGTAACTTGATAATATCTCGATCAACATGAAGAAAAAGAGACTACAGAATAATTGTTTTTGTAATCGCACCAAATGACCAATTTAAAATGTAGCCTCTAGAGGGGATTTGAATCTGCCACCTACTAGCTGTGTGACCTTGGGCAAGTTGTTTCACATCTCTGTGCCTCAATTTCCTCATCTGTAAATTGAGGAGAGTGATTATGAGGATTAAATGAAATAATAAATATAAATAATTTAGCATGCATCTGGCTCATGATAAACACTTAATAAGTATTAGCTATTGTTATCATCGTTATTTTGCTGTCACTATTTCTACTCCTCCCTGTGAGAGAGGGGAAAGCTGGTAAAACAGCAAATTAGATTAGGATAAAATCTTTGATGTAAGCAAAGTCAGCAACTTGAACCTCATGCAACTGAAACATCATATTTTATAAAACTGATAAAGTTCCCACAACGTATCATGCAAATTACTGTAGTGCCCAGATGATATCATGCCAAGAAGAAATTTATCAAGGAAGAATAGAACTGGTTAGAAAATAACCGATTCTTTGCAATTCAGTTTGTATTTAGTGAGTCTTCTGTGTGTGGAGTGCAGTGCCTGGCCTTTTGGGGGATAAGGCAGGTGGCTCAAAACAGGGGACGCAGAGATGGTTCTTCCACCCAAAAGTGTCAGTCTTACGGGTAAAGCAAGTCACATATAGAAAAAGCTTAAATAGCAAAACCTGACAGGAAGCAGAAAGTGATGTAATCATTGCTTTGGCCTGAAAGGGAGAGGCACTGTGTTCAGAGTCTTCAGGAAAGCTCCCTGTAGAGGATGGAACCCCTTTTAGCTGCAAAGAAGTGAGAAGTGCATCAGAGGAGGCAAATAAAGCTATGGCGACCAAGAGTTGAGGCAACTACAGGAGATGAATTTGACCGAGCAGGTCAAGAAAGTTGAAATCAATTCTCTGCAATTAACATCTCTGAGCTCAGATTTTATTTTTTGAGGTATATATGGCCTAGGAAAAACAAGCATGATTCAGACAGCGTTCATATCTCAGTCCTGCACTATTAGCTGTGTGACCATATCCATGTATTTAACCTTCTTTTTTTGTGATACGCAGGCCTTTCACTGCTGTGGCCTCTCCCATTGCGGAGCACAGGCTCCGGATGCGCAGGCTCAGCGGCCATGGCTCACGGGCCCAGCCGCTCCGCGGCACGTGGGATCTTCCCGGACCGCGGCACGAACCCATGTCCCCTGCATCGGCAGGCGGACTCTCAACCACTGCGCCACCAGGGAAGCCCTTAACCTTTTTTGAGTCTCAGTTTCCTCATCTGTAAAATGACCATAATTCATGCTCTACCTAAGTAGGTAATTATGAGGCTCCACTGAGGTAAGGGACATGACAGTGCCTAAAGAGCCATAAAGAGTTCTGTGAATGTAATGGAATTTTCTAGCGGTGCCTGTTTTTAAGGTTCCTGCCCTTTGCTGGAACCCCTACTTAAAAAACGTGTAACCTAAATGGTATACAGAGCAAGTTTCTCCTTGTGCAGTCTTTTTTTTTTTTTTTTTTTCCATTAAACATTTCTGGGTTCCTGCTGATTCTTTTGTAAACCACTTCCTTTTGTGGAAATCTTGAACTAGTCTTGATGTAGAAACTAGCTGCTGGGGCAATGGTCAATGAGCCAGTTTATTAAAGTTATTGCCCAATCTTTGGAGAAAGGTGGTCCCTTCTGGCTCTTTGTCATAGATTGCAACTCCCTCCCAATCCTAGAAACTTTGTCCTTAAATACTTTTAATTGACTGCATCTTGCTGTTCTGTAATTCTAGCTTGCAAAATAAGCTCTTCCTAAATATATCCTCTGATGACTACTCCAGCTTGCTATGTTTTCAATTTCTCACATCTTGGGTTATTTGAAGAAGTTTATATTTATCGAGTTCCCCAAGCAGCCCCAAGGGGAAGCAGGCTGCCCCCAGGCTCCACACACGGTCTGCACTCCTCGGCCAGAAGGGACGAGATTCACTTCCCTTTGTTTTTCACACAAGTCACTATGGTTCTGACTCAGCCACATATCTCTTCCTTTGCTATACTCTTACTCGAATCATTGCTACTCTTGATAACCAAATGCTGGGTTACTTTTATGCCTCTATGTTCTTTTCTTTTTTCTACTCATTGGAAAGTCTAATACCTTGCCCCTTTTCGTCCCCCACAAAGAGTAAAACCTAATATAAACTGATCTTCAGGTTCTCTGTCTGCGAATTTAATTAGCACAGTTGGCATTATCTCACAGGGTTGGGGGATTGAAGGAAGGAGAAAGGAAGCTGTTATTATAAAACTGGAGCCTATGTTTAAGAACAAAGTTATACTTTTCATTTTTTCCCCTGTTCTTAGAAGCAATGTATCTTGTACTTCAGGGCTAAAATGTACCTTCCTCTCTGAAATCTTGGCTATAAACCCTGGCTCTATAGTTCTTTTATCTTTTCCAGGAAGACACTTTGCAGCCAAAGCAGACGCTGGATTGACCAGCATAGTCTAGGCAACTTTTACTGTTAAAGGAAGGTCCTGATGGAAGGATCAAAGCTTTGATTGTGCTGTGATGTCTGATTCGTAACCAACCTTCACCCACGCCTCCCTCCCCCTCACACTTTTTCCTCTTTATCTCCTTCTGATTTGCAGTGATCTTCAGATACCTTTTCTTCGGACCAAGTGGGATCTAGAACTCCAACATGGCACCCTTCTACTTTACAGTGCAGAGTCCCTGTCGGCCTCAGATGGAATAGTCTGGAGCTAGAGGTCTCTCATGAACACGATGTTTTGGTGTGTTTGCATCAGATTCCTGTTGCAGAGTTTAGGAAGCGAATCTGGTAACCGCCTAAACGAAAACACTTCCCCTTACTCTCTACGTCAAAGAGAAGTTACCTGAAATGTTTGCCAACTTTGAGGAGTGAAGACAACGCTCTGTATTTTAAGGAGGCCTCAATGAATAGGGCAAGGACCTTGGCTTCACTAGCTGGACCTGGTTACACAACTTATCTTCACTTTCCTCTTATATCGGATGAGGTGATGCTGTCTCCCTCGCATAGTGTTTATGAGAGGGCAATGAGATAATTTAAATGAAGTAGCCATTTCTCTCAGGCAGGATCGCTTCTGTTTTGTTTACATGCTGTGGGCTAGGCCTCCTTGAAGTTTGTTTTTTGAGTTGCAGTCATGTGATTCATATTTCTGGTCAAGCCCCGGTGCTCTGGGTAGGTGTTTATGTCCACCTCCCCCCAGCTTCTGGGGGGAAGGGAGGCTTGCCGAGCTCGTCCTTTTGCTGGAGTAAGAGCCACGGAGGGCAGGACTTAGGAGCTCAGGCTGGAGCTGGGCTGCCTGGGTTCCAATGTTCTTCTTCAGGAACTAGCTGTGCCACCTCAGACAAATTACTCGGCCTCTCTGTGCTTCAATTTCCTCAGCTGTAGAATAGGGAAAACAGTGTATCCCATAGTGTGGAAAAAACTACAGGAAAAAACAAACAGACAGGCTCATAGAGGCTGTAAGAATTAAAAGAGAAAATTCCTGCATATATGTAAAAGGCTTAGGACGGTGCCTGGTTCCCGATTCGCTGTGACTGTTCACAGGACCCACCAGACTGCCCACCGCGTGGTGAGTGCTTTCCAGATGCAGGCTTGCAGACAACAGGCAGGAGAGCCCTCCTCTCACCTTGCCCCCTCCCTCTGTAGGGACCCTACGTACATACTCAAACTGCACAGGCTGATAAGAGGTACAGAGTACTGAGGAGAAGTCTGGTTCCTGTTTCTGGGAGAGCGGTCCCAGGAGGTGGGACAGCAGACGGGAACCCGTGTGCAGAGTCTGGCTCAGTATGTGAGCCTCAGAGCACTTCCTATCGACGTTGTTAGTGTCATAGCAAGGCTGTTACCTGCACACAGCCACTGCCTGGCCTCAGGCTGGGCACTGGGGTCGTGATGAAGGCCTGTGTGGGCGCCCCGAGGCTCAGGCTCTCAGCCACAGATGTTCTGTTTCTCCCGTCTTCCCCTATACAACCCTTCCCTGCCCTTCCCTGAACTTCTCCTTCACTTGGAGAATTCCTACTGCCCTTCAAGTCTCATCCTGGATGGAACTTCTTCTGGAAAGCCTTTGCTGGCCTCCAGTGATCCTCCATAGGCCCCTCTAATTCCCTCCAACTTGGTAGCCCAGGGCTCCTGGCCATATCCATCTTGGCGGTCAGTTCTGCAGGGACGGGGCTACGTCCAACGTGCTATGCTGCATCTGTAACTCCTGGCCTCTGGTAGAATAGATTCTAAAAATACGTTTAACAAATGATACATGGAACACTAGAAAGTACTACAGGGCATAAGCAGTTTCCAAGAGACATCGGCGCACTCTGTGGGGTCACCCTGTCTGCAGCGGGGAGGGTGGGGTTGGAGAGTGACAGGAGAACACGCCTTTATTGGGAACAACCCCGGACGCTTACAATTACAGGAGCAAACACACAGGCAGGCTCATAACGCCTGATTTAGAAACTAGTCCTATTATACATAGTATTAACCCCAAACCTCAGTTTTCAGTTTAGGGTAGAATTTAGGGCTTAAAAACTGAATGGAGGGCTTCCCTGGTGGCGCAGTGGTTGAGAGTCCGCCTGTCGATGCAGGGGACACGGGTTCGTGCCCCGGTCCGGGAAGATCCCACATGCCGCGGAGCGGCTGGGCCCGTGAGCCATGGCCGCTGAGCCTGCGCGTCCGGAGCCTGTGCTCCGCAACGGGAGAGGCCACAACAGTGAGCGGCCCGCGTACCGCAAAAAAAACAAAAAAACCCCAAAAAAGCCTGAATGGAGATTCAGCACAGAAAAACCACACATTAAGGACTGCTTAAATATTGTACATTTTTCTCAAAGCTATCTTATAATAGCTGTTTCTTGCCTCTTAATTGATGGTGTAGTATCTAAAGGAAAGGAGCCTGGGAAGGCTATCCCATTGTATTTTTAGAAGTACTTAAGTGAACTGTAACAACTTGAGAGTCATGGCAACGTCCAGGACGTTTTGTATTCTCCCCGGGCGGTTGATATATTACTGTCCGCCAGACGCAGTGTCTGAAGGAATTTTGCAGATCAAGGGCCAGACCTTGACAGGAGACTTGCTCTAAAACAATCATCAGCTGGGCTGAAACACCATTAAAAACATTTCTAGGTTTGCTAAGAGCGCTGTTCATAGCATCTCACCCCAGAGTTTTTATCCTCTGCTTTTTGGAGTTGTTTCCATGGGGGCCACGCCCCCATGTCATACGTGACAGCTGACAGGGGCATCGTGTAAGGTTGAGTGGTCGACTTTAAGCCTTTCTGCTTTAGCAGGAAATTTATAAAAAACAAAAAAGAAAGAAAAGAAACCTGGAGATTATCAAACTAAGTGAAGTAAGTCATCCGGAGAAAGACAAATATGTGATATCGCTTCATACAAAGGAACTTATTTACAAAACAGCAACAGACTCACAGACTTAGAAAACAGACTTATGGTTACCAAAGGGGAAAGGTGCGGGGGAGGAATAAATTGGGGGTTTGGGATTAACATATACACACTACTAGTTTTAAAATAGATAACCAACAAGGACCTACTGTATAGCACAGGGAACTCTACTCAATATTCTATAATAACCTAAGCGGGAAAAGAATTTGAGAAAGAATAGATATGTGTACACGTATAAATGAGTCACTTTGCTGTACACCTGAAACTAACACAACTCTGTAAATCAACTATACTCCAATATAAAATAAAAATTAAAAAAAGAAAATCTTTGTTCATCTTTGACTCTGGGCTCATAAAGTCTTTTATGCCCCAAATAGCTTATCTTCCAGATAAAATGTGAATTGCAGTACACACAATGATGTGTATCAAGTATAAAAGTGTGCTGGGATTTTGGATCCATCGTGAGGCTTTATTCAACTGTATATATTGGGTTGGCCAAAAGGTTCATTCGGTTTTTTCCATAAGTTAGCTCTAGTAGTGCTTAGTTGTCTTTAACTTCGTTTGAAACAGTTTTGTTAGATTGTATTGTTACAGCTGTCATATCAGCATGCATTTAAAAAAAAAAACTTATCAAAATTGGTGAATTTTTGTGTAGCCATTTTAATATTGAAGATGGAAGAAAAAAGCAACATTTTCAGCATATTATGCTTTATTATTTCAAGAAAGGTAAAAGCACGACTGAAACACACACAAAAAGATTTGTGCAGTGTATGGAGAAGGCGCTGTGACTGATCAAATGTGTCAAAGTGGTTTGCAAAGTTTCCTGCTGGAGATTTCTCTCTGGACGATGCTCCACGGTGGGGGAGGCCAGTTGAAGTTGAAAGCGATCAAAGTGACACGTTAATTGAGAACAGTCAATGTTATACCATGCAGGAGATAGTCCATGTTATACCATGCAGGGGATAGTCAATGTTATACCATGCAGGAGATGCTGAAAATCATTTTTACCAGCTTGCTTATGTTAATCGTTTTGATGTTTGGGTTCCACATAAGTTAAGCGAAAAAAGCCTTCTTGACCATATATCTACATGCGATTCTCTACTGAAATGTAATGAAAATGTTCCGTTTTTAAAACAAATTGTGATGGGTGATGAAAAGTGGATACTGTACAATAATGCGGAACAGAAAACATCGTGGGACAAGTGAAATGAACCACCACCAACCACACCAAAGGCCGGTCTTTGTCCAGAGAAGGTGATGTTGTGGATATTGTGGGTTGGAAGGAGTCCTCTATTACGAAATCCTTCTGGAAAACCAAACGACGAATTCCAACAAGTACTGCTCCAAATTAGACCAACTGAAAGCAGCACTTGACAAAAAAGCATCTGGAATTAGTCAACCGAAAACTCATAATCTTCCATCAGGATAACGCAAGACCGTTTCTTTGATGACCAGGCAAAAACTGTTACAGCTTGGCTGGAAAGTTCTGATTCATCTGCCGTATTCGCAAGATATTGCACCTTCGGATTTCCATTTATTTAGGTCTTTACAAAATTCTCTTAATGGAAAAAATTTCCATTCCCTGGAAGACTGTAAAAAGCACCTGGAACAGTTCTTCGCTCAAAAAGATAAAAAACTGCCAACCGCGTCTGGCAGTTTGGGGAAGATGGAATCGTGAAGTTGCCTGAAGAAATGGCAGAAGGTAGTGGAACAAAATGGTGAAGAGGTTGTTCAATAAAGTTCTTGGTGAAAATGAAAACGTGTGTCTTTTATTTTTACTTTAAAAACCGAAGGAACTTTTTTGCCGATCCAATAGTTTTATCATTTTAACAAATGACATGAAATTTTATACTTACTAATGAAACTCCCAGTTCTTGTTTTTCTTTCTCAACTGGAGGAAACTAAAAAAGGAAAGATTATTTTTGCTTTGGGATTGGATTTATTTTCAGCTTATTTGTTGATTTGAGGGCCCATTACAATCCCCCGCGGAGCAAGGAAAGTTCTGAGTCTGTGGACCAGACTTTCCCTCCTGCCTCTGACACTGACCAGGGCACACATGGGGGGATACGTCACTTAACTTTCTGATGGGCAGTTTCCTCATCTGAAAGGCAGGGGTAATATATCTCCCTCACGTGGTTGATGTCTATGTTCAACACATACTGGACAACAAGAATTTTTAAATCTGAATTTAGGTTGGTTTTTTTTTTTTTTTTTTGCGGTACGCGGGCCTCTCACTGTTGTGGCCTCTCCCGTTGCGGAGCACAGGCTCCGGACGCGCAGGCTCAGCGGCCATGACTCACGGGCCCAGCCGCTCCGCGGCATGTGGGATCTTCCCGGACCGGGGCACGAACCCGTGTCCCCTGCATCGGCAGGCAGACTCTCAACCACTGCGCCACCAGGGAAGCCCTAGGTTGTTTTTTTTTAGATACGTATTTGTAGGAAGAAAACTTGGATTGAGCCATAAAACCAGAGTCTGGGTTCTGCTGCTTCTTAACTCTGAACAAGTTAACTCAGAAACAGAACCTTTGGGGTCTAAGCCCCCTTGTCTTACAAATGACAAAACTGAAGTCCAGAAAAATGAAGGGCTTTGTCTAAGGCTATGCAGTAAACTAGTGACCAGGCATTGACCATAAACCAGGAGTCAAGGGATGCCTGGTCCCAGGGTTTTCCAGTCATATGTCCTGCCTTTGGTACAGAGCTATGTAGATTTGTTATATTAATTTTTTTCAGTGTCTACCTAATTTGATATTCTGAGTTCCAAAAAAAACCTGCTTTAGATGAAAAGAGGAAAATGGCAACCATGACTGACCAGGAGAAAATTATAGAGCAGAGAGCCTTAGCGCTCAGTTATAGCTCAGAAAACTGAGATTCGGAGAGATGAATGTTTGCTTGGACTTACACATGGACACACAGGCCAGCTCCTGATTCCCCACCTTTCCCCTCACATCAGAGCTGCCTCATTTTGATGGGAAATGGCAAGGTGACACATGTACTATATGTTGTTGGAAACCTTCAGTGGCTGGTACAATGCTTAGCACCCCATAAGTCTCCCTAGATGCCTTCAAAAAATTCTGCTACCAGAAGTTTCAGTATAGAGTGTTGAGTGGGGTTTACAAACTGAATTCACTGGTATAACCACCACCCCGATCCAGAAACAGAGCATTATCAGCATTCCAGAAGCATTCTGCATGTCCCCAATCAATGGGGGCATCCGGTCCTCACTTCTGATAGCATAAATTAGCTTTCTCCTGATTTTGTGCTTTAGGTATAAATGGAATAAAATAGTATGTACTCATCTGTGTCTGGCTTCTTTGGGGGAATATTTTGACGTTGACTTAGATCCAACAGAAGTAGAGGGAAAAAACTCTTTTGCATATCGCCGTTTCATATTCATGATGAAAGCTGGTATCAATATAGCAGTTGATTAGAAAGAGTGTGTAGGTGAAATTGAGTTGCAAGTCATCCTTATTGCCAAGATTTTTGTACCTTAAGTGACTCATTTTACACTAAATTATACTTTTTAGTTAGGCCAGTTGGTGTAAGTGATACAAAATTGGGGAAGGAAAGTGAAAAATAAACTCTTTCTCTTGTGTGCTTCTCTTGAATTTATTATTTTTAAACAAATGTTTGGTTTTACGGTATGTTCGGAAGAGAATGGTGAATTTTCTAAATAACTATTCTATTCCAAATCAATAGAAACTTTTGAATAAAGATCCCAGATGATTCTGTCTTAGTTATCTTTGTATTCCTATTGTCTAACTAAATGTCTGGCATATAGTAGGTATTTAATGAATCATAGCTGCTAGAATAAATGAATGATTAAATAAGTTAAAAGAAGATGGCAAACAAAGAGTCATGACTTCCTTATTCTAGAGAATATGGACCATCAGAGTACTGAGGAAGAATAAGAGACTTTCTAAATATTGGAAGAGAGTTTTGGAAGTAGTTTTGCCGTAGGGATCTAGAGTCAGGCAGCTGTAATCCTCTGGTCCTTGTGTGGCAGAGAATGCTCACTATCTCCTAGGGTCCCTTTTCCTTTGCTTCTTCTAGCGATGGGATTCCTGGGTATTAGCAAGGCACACAGCTACTCAGCTAGAGACAATATTTCACAGCATCCTTTGTAGCTACAAGACTACAAGAACAAGAAGTTCTTGCCAATGGGAAGTCACCAGAAGTGATGTGGCATCTTCTGGATATTACTTTTATTAAAAAAAATTTTTTTAACATCTTTATTGGAGAATAATTGTTTTACAACTGTGTGTTAGTTTCTGCTGTATAACAGAGTGAATCAGTTATACATATACATATGTTCCCATATCTCCTCCCTCTTGCGTCTCCCTCCCACCCTCCCTATCCCACCCCTCTAGGTGGTCACAAAGCACCGAGCTGATCTCCCTGTGTTATGCGGCTGCTTCCCACTAGCTATCTATTTTACATTTGGTAGTGTATATATGTCCATGCCATTACTTTTAAAAGACAATTCCTGCTGACTGGGAGGCGATAATGCTAGATCAGCTAGTTCTAGGGTCCCAGAGGTGAAAGTCACATATTGGTAGCAGAGTCTCCCTGCTTGCCTCTGCACTGTCAGGCGAAAGACAAACAAGCTTCAATGTTATGAAGACATTTTATTTTGGGATTTCTTGTTTTTAATTGAAAAAAGACCTTAGCATGTATCCAATGAATACAAAAATTGGTACCAGAAGTGGGATGTGACCACATAAAAAAACCTAAATTTTGTGGCATTGGCTAGCAACAAGCGGAGGTGACGTGGGCACAATATTTCATCTGGGAACATAGGCAGCACTTGTTATTCTGTGAAATATCATTTGCTAAGACAGTTACCTATTATAACTAGGAAGACAGGCTATGGGCCTACTGACCTTTAGCTCAAAGAGAACAACTCAGAATATACGTATATGTTGGCTAGTCCTCACTACTGTTAACAATGTATTATAAGAGGAAAGGGAAGTCAGGTAATTATTAGTCAGTAAGCAGAGATAGAAGGGAATATAGCTCTGATAAGGGAATATAGCTCTCATTTATGGTTTGCAATCTAATATGGCTCAGAACTTAAAAGTTGGGCCATGCAGAGTTGGAAGATCTGTGTCCCCACACAGCAGTAGTTGGAAGATCTGTGTCCCCACACAGCAGTAGATAAGTTTGATGATGGGGGTCTTTCTCATGGACCTGCTGTTAAGTATTTTACTTGGCCAGAAAATGGACATCAGGCCAAAGCAAAGACTGGATAAGAGACATTGCCTTCCTAACTGTTTCAAATGGTTGCCACTAAAGGTAGCCAATATTAAACTGAAGCAAAGAGGGAAAGGCTGAGCAGAGAGGCCAGTAAATAAAAGAGGAGGCTTGGCTCAAGAGCTGTGACCAGAGAGATCTTTGGCTACTGTTACTTTCACATGGAAGCCAGTAGATTAGAATTCCACTTGGGTTGTGTGATCTATTTGCAGAAACAAGGGTAGGCATGACTATCAGGCAGAGGGGTAGACATGGAAGAGAGTGATGTTACCCTAATAACCATTTTTACTTTCTTTCTTTTTCTAACAAAATATCCAATTCCCCCTGGCAAGTATTAGCAGGGCACACCGTTGCCTACCTAGTCACTATAGTCCCTCAGCTTTCTTTGGGATTAAGTTTACTATGTGACTCATTTCTAGCCAATGGTATGTGAGAGGGGGTTTTGTATGTTTGAAAATCATTAGTTATTTACTCTCTCTCTCCACACCCCGCCCCCTTTCCCATGTCTTTGAATAGACAAAAACTGGAGCTTCCCTGGGCCAAAGAGAAGAGCTGCATATTGATGACAATAGAGCCATCCCACTTGTGTGATATCACCCACTTCTGCACTGTTACATGGAAGAAAAACAGACTTTGGTTTTATTTAAGCCACACTATTTTTTAAGTGCCTTTGTTTCTGCTTAACCTGTAGTCCAATGAACACGTAGGCTTTTGCACACTCTCAGGTTCAATACAGGAAAGGAGAAACCACTTTAACTATTTTATTTATTTATTTATTTTTATTTATTTATTTTTTGCGTTACGCAGGCCTCTCACTGTTGTGGTCTCTCCCATTGCGGAGCACAAGCTCCGGACGTGCAGGCTCAGAGGCCACGGCTCACGGGCCCAGCCGCTCCGCGACATGTGGGATCCTCCCAGACTGGGGCACGAACCCGTGTCCCCTGCATCGGCAGGCGGGCTCTCAACCACTGTGCCACCAGGGAAGCCCCTACTTTAAGTATTTTAAACTGAAAGGGTTTTAATACAGGGGATTAGGCACTTAAAAAACATTAGAAGGGTTGAAGAAACAGGTTCTGGGCTGTTCCAAAGT
Organism: Monodon monoceros; assembly: GCF_005190385.1. Classification (NCBI taxonomy): domain Eukaryota; kingdom Metazoa; phylum Chordata; class Mammalia; order Artiodactyla; family Monodontidae; genus Monodon; species Monodon monoceros. Next base: position 35,389,018 of record NW_021703783.1, read on the forward strand.
CATCCATAAATGACCACAAAACTTTACAAAACTGACCCACTGGAGGTTACTACCTCTGAGACCAGCCGCAAAACTCTGCCAGGATCAAGAACTTGCTGCTGTCTCTAAACACCAAGGTATCTATAGAATGGATGCTGGAGCATGGTGCCAAGGAGCCTTAATTTTTTGCCAGAAGAAACAGTCAAGAAAGGATAAGAAAGTGGTTTCTGCCTCACTTCTGCCTTCTATATTGTCATGTCTCACTTGCATGTATCTACCTTTTGGGACACAATTTTCTTCCAGTACCCTAGCTGGAAATCTAGTTCTTGTCTTTGCAACCTCTTCAATGAGAATGAATGGAAATTAAGCGAGCAGATTCAGTCCCAGCACCCAGTTATCTCAACTCTATTCAGTAGAATGGAAATGGTATGTTACCTACCTCAAAGGGCTCATGGGAGAATTAGATGAGATTTAATATATGTGAAGCACGTATATATGACTGGCACATATTTAAAGCTCAAAAAATTGCAACCATTATATCATAAAATCATCTAGTAACTTAAAATATGTGCCTCTTTGCCACATTCATGTCCTTTTCACCAAAATGATTCATTGGTTAGGGATCGATAAGCTTGATAAAGATGCTTTTTCTGTATAATAATATAAAAGTATCCATCTCCTATTATTACAAAAGCTAGCTGCTACCTGAACATTATGAAAACATAAATTTTCTTTAGTGAATGCTCCAGAAAGTAAGAACACGCCATGGTTTGACAATAGGGTGAGGCATTAAGGCTGGAGAAAGCAGTAAGGGTCCAGTCATTTTTAGACTCTCTTCAAGAGTCAGCACTGTATTTTAGAGCGGTGGGAATCTATTGAAGGATTTTAAGTTGGGGAGAGGCATTATCAGACTTGCCTTTCAGAAAGCTCCCAGATTGCTACCTCAGAACCCTGTCAGGGGAATTTTAGGGTAATGGAATAAATTTATGTTTTCAATTAATATATACAAAATGTCTGTAGGTGCTTTTGTATACTTATATTACCTTCTGTGAATTAAAAGCCTGATTCTGATTCGTATAAATAAATGAGAGGAAAGAAAGAAGATGTCATCTTCTGTTGGTTTATAACTATGAAGGAAGCAGGTATTATGTAAGATTTTCTATGAATTGGATCCAAAGTTCTCCAATAGTTATTTAATGGCTGAGTGTGAAAAGACTTTTAAAGCATAATTTTGCTGCACTGTTACCTATTAGTGACCAAAATGTTGGTAAATTTCTTTATGTTATGTGACCAGACATTGTAATGATTCAGACATTTTACTCAGGCTCTCCTAATGAGACACCTCACACAGGGAGACCTCAAATTGATGTACAGAGAATGATCGAGCTACGTATGCTGAGGATAATCTTGCTGGACTGCCGTTTCATTCATCTGTTTGGATCTTCAGTCAAGGGTAACAAAACGATGGTAGTATTCTTAACAATTCCTTTTAAAATGAGTAGATAATATAAAGTGTGGTATGCCCTGTTTTAAAATCAATGATGTCTGAGGTAGTTATAGGACATGGCAAAACTGCAGGGATAGATATCAGGTCAAATGAAGAAAAGCCATTCAGTTGCTGAGCAAAGTTGCTGTCAGCTCTGTTCCACGACACTGGTGACAAATGCCAGTGTTGCCAGTATCATTTAAGGTAAAATGTCAGTCACAGTCCGACTTCCTTAGTCTTGAGTGTTTCCTGTGCAGTCTAAAAATACACTGGGAGAAAGTAGACTGAGCTCACGGGCTGGGAGCAATCTGCTTCATTCTGAGGAGAAACCAGACTCTTCATTCAGTATCTAACTGTGGAATACTAAAAGAAATTAAGTCATTTAAACAACCCCCAAACTATGATTTAATTTAAAAAGTGGTTATTGGATTTGATGCCTCTTAAGGTGTTCTTGGTTCTTTTTCTTCCACTCTGATAATCTAAGAGTTAGTTTCCATTATCCCAGTCCTCCTTGAATCCAGTGAAAAAAGTACAATTCAGAGTAAGTGTGACTTTCTGAAATAGTATCTTTGAAGTGTTAAAATTTTTAGAACTTTAACTCCTAGAGATATCATACGTTTGTGAGTTTGGTCAGTAATTTTACCAGTTTGATTTACTTATTGCATATTCACTGAATGCCTACTATGTGCTGGGCTACCTTGAGCAAAGACTTTCAGGGTGTGTACTCTACTGAGGTCACATTTTTCTGAACCTTCACAGTCTCCGTATTACAGACATGGAAACTGACTGCTGCCCTGCCAAGAAAGATGAGTTACCTGTGGTGACAGAGAGGGTCACTTGACTAGAGTTGCATGGATGAGCCAGATGAATTGGTCATCATTAGTCATTTTCAAGTCATGCTTACATGACCTGGAATAATGTAAACTAGTTACAAGACCTAAAATGTTATTTTAAATAGGTATTCTTAAAAAAACATGGCAGTATTCTTATGTTTTACAAAGTCTCTAAAAAGATGCAAGTTTAGATTAGATTCTTAAAAAGAATACATAAAGAAACAGGAGATATTTATTAATAATTAATAGTTTATTAAAATTCTTAAGAAATTATTTGCAGCTTTAAAATCATACAAAGATGATGAAGGGGAAAACAGGTAGGAAAATTTAGGAATCCACAAATCAATCAAAGTTATACACATTAACAAAATGAAGGATAAGAATCACATGATCATCTCAGTAGATGCAGAAAAAGCATTTGACAAGATTCAGCACCCATTCATGATAAAAACTCTCAATAAAGTTGATATAGAGGGAATGTACCTCATCATAAAAAAGTTTTTTATGACAAACCTCAGCTAACATACTCAATGGTAAAAAGCTGAAAGCTTTTCCTCTAAGATCAGGAACAAGACAAAGATGCCCAGTCTCACCAGTTCTATATAACATAGTATTGGAAGTTGAAGTCACAACAATTAGACAAGAAAAAGAAATAAAAGACATACAAACTGAAATGGAAGAAGTAAAACTATCACTAATTTGCAGATGACATGATACTATATATAGAAAACCATAAACACTTCACCAAAAAAGCTACTAGAACTAATAAATAAATTTAGTAATGTTGTAGGATACAAAATTAATATACAGAGATCTGTTGCATTTCTATACACTAATAATGAACTATTGGAAAGAGAACTCAAGAAAACAACCTCATTTACAATCTAATCAAGAAGGATACAATACCTAGGAATAAATTTAACCCAGGAGGTGAAAGACCTGTACTTTGAAAACTATAAGATATTGATGAAAGAAAATGAAGATGATACAAATAAATGGAAGGATGTACTGTGCTCATGAACTGGAAGAATTAATACTGTTAAAATGTTCATACTCTCCAAAACAATCTACAGATTCAATGCAATCCCTGTCAAAATACTCATGGCATTTTTCACAGAACTAGAACAAATTAATCCCCAAATTTGTATGCAATCACAAAAGATTTTGAATAGCCAAAGCAGTCTTGAGAAAGAAGAAAGCTGGAATTATTATGCTCCCTGACTTCAAACTATGTTACAAAGCTATAGTAATCAAGACAGTATGGTTCTGGCACAAAAACAGACACATAAGATCAATGCAACAGAACAGAGAGCCCAGAAATAAACCCACACTTATATTGTCAATGCCTCCTATGACAAAGGAGGCAAGTCCATGCAATGGGGAAAAGAGGGTCTTTTCAATAAGTGGTGTTGGGAAAACTGGACAGCTACATGGAAAAGAATGAAAGTAGAATATTTTCTCACACCATATACAAAAATAGACTCAAAATGGATTTAAATGTAAAATCTGCAGCCATGAAACTCCTAGAAGGAAACAGGCAACACTCTCTTTGCTATTTGTCTTAGCAATATATATATTTTTTGGATCTATCTTCTCAAGAAAGGGAAACAAAAGCACAAATAAATAAATGAGACCTAATTGGATTTAAAAGCTTTTGCATGGCAAAGAAAACCATCAACAAAACAAAAAGACAACCTACAGACAAGATCCAGTGCATTCAGGGAGGTATGGCCATAGAAAAGATAACCTACAGAATGGGAGAAAATATTTGCAAATGATGTTACTGACCAGAGGTTAATATCCAAGATATATGAATAGCTCATATAACTCAGTATCCAAAAAAACAAAAACAAAAACAAAAAAACAACCAACAACCCAATCAAAAAATGGCTGGAAGGCCTGAATAGATATTTTTCTAAAGAAGACATATAGATGGCTAACAGGCACTTGAAAAAATGTTCAACATAGCTAATTATTAGAGAAATGCAAATCAAAATCACAATGAGATATCACCTTACACTTGTCAGAATGGCTGTCATTAAAAGGACAACAAATAACAAGTGTTGGTAAGGATATGGAGAAAATGGAACCTTAGTACACTGTTGGTGGGAATGTAAATTGGTAAAGCCACTGTGGAAAACAATATGGAGATTCCTCAAAAAATTAAAAATAGAACTACCAAAGCATCCAGCAATTCTACTCCTGGGCATTTATCCAAAGAAAATAAAAACACTAATTTGAAAAGATAAATGTGCCCCAGTATTCATTGCAGCATTATTTACAATAGCCAGGACATGGAAGCAACCTAAATGTCCATCAACAGAGGAACAGGTAAAGAACACAATGGAGTATTACTCAGTCATAAAAAAGAATGAAATCTTGTCATTTGTGACAGCATGGATGGACCTGAATGCTTAGTAATATAATTAAGACAGAGAAAGACATATACTGTATGTTTTCCCTTATATCTGGAATCTAAAAAAAAGAACCAAAACAAATGAACAAATATAACAAAACAGAAACAGACTCACAGATACAGAGAACAAACAATGGTTACTAGAGAGAAGAGAAGTGGGGAAAGGAGTGAAATAGGTGAAGGGGATTAAGAGGTATAAACTACCAGTTACAAAGTTAATAAGTCACAGGAATGTAATGTATAGCACAGGGAATTTAGTCATTACTTTATAATAACTTTGTATGGTGTGTAATCTATAAAAATATTGAATCACTTTGTTGTACATCTGAAACTAATACAATATTGTAAGTCAATTAAAAAGGATTTCTATGGACCTCCCACCCTGCATCCTCCCAAGCAAGGATGCAGTGAGTAGAGCAGGATGAGGTACATCTAGATAGCATAATTGAAATGGGGCATCAGAAGAATAGGACTGACATATTTTAAGTTACTCTTTTCAGGTTTTCCCATTAAAATATTTTTAAAAAGATAATTCCGTAGACAAGTAAAATTGCATTTCCCGGTTTAAAAAGTGGTGGTATGGATCAAGGATGACAACACATAATGATATCTTGTTCAGGTATGTAGGAACTCCAATTAACTTCTAGGAGAAACAAGTTTGTTTCTATGTTTCTTTTTAAGAAGAAAAATTATCATTTTAATGAAGCTTATATGTAAATTAACATCCTTACTTTTGATAAATATTCACTTTTATTCAAAAATCTTTTATGGTTTATTCAATTGTCATTTAATGCGTAAGCTCATTTTTTGTTTTTCCTAATTTGCAAAATGTCTTTGTATTTTTTAGCTTATTGAAAATTTGAGTTTTATCTGGTCGAGAATTTTAATGTTTTCCAATGTGTTTATTTCCATTTTGCTAATGTTATTTCACTTACTTAATTTTCCTTTGGATTCATTTGTTATGTCCCCCACATGAAATTCAATGGATGTTTAATTCTTGTTTCACTTTCATTCTTAATAACAAAGAAACTATATTTCTAAAAAAAACCTAACAGAAATAAGATGTCTCATTAGGATAAGTTTTAACTCTTTAAGTGTCTTCCTATCTATCTTCTAATTTGATCCTCAGATTAACCCCTAAAGTTGGAGTTTATGATTATAATTTATCTCCACATGTCAGATGAAGAAACCGAGAGGCCAATAAGTTAAGTAAATGACTTGTTCAAGGTAGAATAGCTAATTAGTGACAAAATACATCTCATGACAAAATTAAAATTAATTAAAATTAATCAAAATTAAAATACTGTAATCATAATGCAGATAATCTACTTTGGGAATGCTGACCAAAATTATAATGGATTTTTTTTGTTTTGTTTTGTTTTTTTTGCGGTACGCGGGCCTCTCACTGTTGCGGCCTCTCCCGTTGCGGAGCACAGGCTCCGGATGCGCAGGCCCAGCGGCCATGGCTCACGGGCCCAGCCGCTCCGCGGCCTGTGGGATCTTCCCGGACCGGGACACGAACCCGTGTCCCCTGCATCGGCAGGCGGACTCTCAACCACTGCACCACCAGGGAAGCCCTGGATATATTTTTTGATCTAAAGGTGTTCTCATCCAGTTGCGAGTACTCACCATCCACATGCTAACAACTCCCACATTTCTATTTCTGCCCTGACCTCTCCCTTGAGCACGTATTCAAGTGCTTACTTGATGCTCCTCTTAGGTGCCTTGTAGGCATCATGATTGGAACAGAACCAAACAGTGAGTCCCATCTGCATCCCCAACATGTTCTTCCAGCAGAGCTACTCATGACAGTAAATGACAACTTGGTTTTTCCTGTTGCTTAAGATAAAAATCTTGGTGTTATTATTGCCTCCCTTTTTTTTCTCACACACCCTGTATCACATCCATCAGCAAATTTTGTTGGTTTTACCTTCAAGACATATCCAGAATATGAGCAATTCTGTTATAGGTTGGGATTGGGAAGCTGACTCAGGAAACAACTAGCAAGTAGGAAGTTCTTAGGGAGAGCTCTCGGGATCACCTATCTGTGGATGGGAGGGGTGGAAGTAGGACTGGGCAGCGGGAAATTAGGCTGCAACTCAGGGAAGTTCTCCACCAACTCTGCAGGGAGATCTGAGACTGGACTGGCTTTTCAGAGATGCCTTCATTGTGGAGAATGGGCTCTTCTTTCCACTGTTGCATAGACCAATCAGTGGATACAGACTGACCACAGGAAGGGGGTATAACCCTGGGTGAGACAGCTCTCTTTAGCTAAAGACAGTCAAAGGAATGATTACTGCTATGGAGGAAATAATCAGGGTGATGTAATCAAGAGTCTGGGATTGGGAGCCTACTTCAGAAAGAGTGGTTCAGAAATGCTTTTTGGGGGAGTGTTGACATTGAATTGAGACCTAGAAAACTAAATGATGGGCAGGATTGCTGGCAAAAGAGAGTAGGGGGAGTTCGGTGGGTAGAAAAGTCAGAGTGAAAGCCAAAGTGGTTGGAGGATACTGAGGGAGGGGAGGGTGATAGGTGATGGAGTTGAAGATGTAGACATGGGCTTGATTGTGAAAGACCAGGCTGAGTCTGGGTTTTACCCTAAGTGTAAAGGAAAGCCATAGGAAGTTTGAGTTATGCAGCGATCTTTCTGGTTGCTAATGGAGCATGGCTTTAAGGAGGGCAGGAAGGGAAACAGAAACAAGTTTTGGCAGCTATTGTAGTGGTCCAGGAGAGAGATGATTTTGGCTCAGACTAGAACAGGGGCCAGGGAACTGGGGAGAGGTGGGAAAATATAGGATATATTTTGTGTTAGAGCTAATGGTGGATTGGGTGTGGGATTGAGGGAAAGCAAGGAACCAAGGAGACTATTGATAATAGTTTTGGGTTTGAACAACAGGGCGAAGGGTAATTTGATGGAAGGATTGGTGACCATGTATGTAAATGAATGTTAATAGTATATTATAGCTCATATTTATTTTCAAAAAAATAATAATTAGTATATATTTTTGTAGTTCCAGATATTGATGTCTCTTACGGAATTTAAAAAATTGGTGGGCATTAGTTTAAATTAGATTTATTTCTCCAGATGTGGAGGCCAGTGACAATAGAATCTAGCTATCTGTTTATGTTTAGATCTCACATGCAGTAACTGCTTGACTTCCTTGCTTTGTCTTGGATCAAGTTCACACTTCTACATTAACTGAGCAACTATATGGAAAGTTTGTCAAAACAATATGGATTAGCCATATTAAACATTTCAGACATATTTACGTTCCAAGATCTGCACCCCTCACCAAGCTCTGGTCCTCTTAAGGGAGTGAGGATTGAATATACACCCATTTACACTAGGTCCTGAGAATAGTGTGGTTCATTGTGCATCTGGAGAAAAGGAGGTAACTCTGTTACTTTATATGAAGACTCTCAAGAACAAGAGGAGAACTTGACAGAAGCCACCAAATGACCCCAGAAGGGGCTGTGGAAGAGTCCCCTTCCTGTGGCGCTTCCACTGACTCTTCTCACCCCAATCCTGGACGTAGTCACCGTGGCTCACAGATGTGGGACGGTCATAGGATGGAAGTGTGACTCTGAGGCACTCTGAATAATGTCCCAAGCTGTTTAAAGATCTGACTTAATAGTGTCACTATGATTGATGTTTACTGCAGTCGTGTCAGGAGGTTTGCCCGATGGCCCTGAAGACCAAAGTCTTTTCTGGGCAGAGCTATCTGGCAAGTGTGACAGCACCGGAAATGTCCTCCAGAACAGGTCAATGTATGGGCTCTGTATTGACTTTTTAGGGATTTGAGGGCGTGTCATCAGCCATGCTCTTTTGATCTTTGGCTCCTTTGCTGAATTCTTAATTAAATGTGTAATATACATTAACAGCACCGGAAGAGTGACCTAACTAGGAGAGCTGTTATACATGGGTTTGTGTTGCCAAGGTAGGCAGCACGGTCCATTTTCTTGATGGCTTTGGCAGAATCCTTCCTGGCATCTCAGAGATGAGCAATGCAATGTTATGTCCGCTCTTATGCCTGGTTATAAAGCAGGGTGATTTGGGTGGACACAGAGTCAAACGTGGAGAGGGACCACTAATACATTGTGGGGGACGTAGGGTGCACAGTCATATCTCAACTTCCCATTCATAGAGATTTGCCAAAGGAAATAATCAGATTTCAGTCTCATGAAGATAATCCACCTATCAGTAAAATATTTACTAATTTCTTGCCAAATGTAAAAATTTAACAAAATACAGTCAAATTAAATTGAAGGTAAAAAACTTTTATGAGATGCCACCTAGTATGTACTTCGATTTGGGTCTGATCTATTTCCCTAGTTTGAAGGGAGTTGTTATTTCTGCTGCTTCTTTTTATATACACAATGTCCAGTTTCAGAGTCTCTTTTGCCTGTGAATTGAGAGAGATGGAATGATGGGAGACTCTGGGTTCTGGCTCTCCATCTCCTTTGCAGCCTTCATTCATCTCTGACATTCTTACTCCTATCTATTCAGTAAAGACAATGACTCACCGAGTCACAAAACAATCAGGCGCAAAGATTGAGATTTCTCTTTTTCCAAAGCCAGTTAGTCAGTCAACAAACAATACCATGTGCCAGCTAAGCACTGAGTGGGGCTCAGGAGACGCAGAAGCAAAGACAACTGTGATTGTGAAGGAGCAACTGCTTTTCCATGAGGTTACTTGGATGACGGCAAGGGAGACACAATGAGAGGAGACAGAGAACTGGCACATCATTGATATTTTCAGTAAGATTTTTAAAAATACACTTAAGGCTTGGGAGTCAGCATCCTAAATCTAGAATAAGGGACCAGGCAGGCCTCTGCTTGATGTATTAAGATCATTGATAGAGGGTTCGTTCACATGGGGTCCTGTAGGAGGAGGGTGACTGTTATGGGTAGAACAGGATGAGCAGCAGAAGAAGCCTCAAGAAAAAGGAAGAGAGAAAAGAAGTGTCCCCAGAGCGTGTGTATGGTTGCAGTTTTGCATTTTTATGAAATTGTCTATATACACAGAGCAGGCATGTTTAAAAAAGATTAATAATTGTTAGAGCCAGAAATGACCCAGAGATCATTGAATTTAACGATTCTCTAACTTGGTGTGCATCAGAGTCTCTTGGGGAGTTGGAAAAAAAAATAAATGTAATTGCATAGACCCTACTACAATGGCCAAGATACCCGGTCCCCAGGTGATTCCAGGACACACTATGGTTTCAGAAGGACTTACTTGTCCAGTTTTCTTATTTTACAGACGAGGAAACTGGCATCCTGAAGTAATTGCCCAAGGTCACCAGTTTAATCTTTATTGGCTGTACACCAGGCAAGAAGAAAAATGCATCCACTTTGGGAAGTATCCAGGGATAATTTCTTTTCTTGTTTTACGGTAGAAAAGAATGGAAATGTGCAAACAAATGAGGGAAAAATATCACTACATATGTATTTGTGAGTATAGTTATTTTTAGCTATAAAATTTTGTGATACACAAAACGACATATTTTCTACTTTCTAGTTTTGCCTACAACTTTTAAAAGATTTATTTTTATGAGCTACTTCTACCAGAATTTACATGGCATTAGGCACAGTAAATTGAATTTCACTACAACCCTAATATAGGTAGTCCAGTCTTAATTTTTTAGATGAGAAAATAGAGGTGTCACTACAGCTCAGTAAGATAAATTACTAGAATTATAAGGGAAAGGAAAATTGTCTGCCATACGTGTGCTGGCCCCATAGCCTCATTGTTTACCTATGACCTAGAGTCCAAGGTACTGAATTTTAGCAAAATAAGTTTGCATGTAACTTCATCAAACTACCTGCATGCAACTATTGCCTTTGTGGCAGTGATTAACGCTAGTGTTTAGTGCGTGGTCTAAAGTCTGTTCTTACAACTCTCTTACCAAACAGAAGTTCCTCTTTTGTAGTAAGCCAGCCTCTAGGTGTTTGTAGCACAGGGAATTGCTCCTCGAGGGGTGGAGGTACAGAGCCCAGCGGCAGGGGGAAACAGCCACCTCCTAATGTAACTGCTCAGAAAGGCTGGAGGAGAAAATGCAAGAAAAGAAATCACTTCCCTGTCTTATACACAGTCAACTGTGTTTTACAACAGTGAAGCCAGTGCTGCAAATTATTCAACTTGAGTAACTGTGGTTGAACGTCACTGTGAGGTTTACTTGGGAATCATATTAATCCTTGTCTTGGACATAATGTGCCAGATTTCTGTGATGACAAGCAGTTCACGAAGGGGCCTGAGTACAGTCTTGGGAGCGAGGTTTTAATCAGACTCAAAGATAATTCAGAGGCTATTTTGGCTTCTCCTTGAGTGGGCCAGAGGAAATACTCCTCTAGTTTGGCTCAGGACAATGTGGGGATTTTTTTTTTCCTTTGATTGTTTTACTTTTTGTGATTATATTTATTCGAATCATTAAAAAATTAATGTTCAATTGAGATTGGAAGTACGCCACAGTTACATAATGGTGGCTGGCAAGGAAGCATCCTTGACTCATAGATCAGCTCCTTGAATTGTTCTATTCTGTTCACCGGGAGCAGTGGGGCTATTGGTCACTGCTCATGTGTGTTTCCTGCACTCACAAGAACGGTAAGTTGTAAGGCTCAGCCAGAATTCATAATTAGAGATGAACTTCAGGGTTCCATACTTTAAGCTCTAATCTTTTGGAGGTGATTCCAACTGATCACTGATCAGACTTCCTATAGTTTTATACAGTGTTAAGTGAGCTTTGTGTTTATAAGAGTTGGTGGTATTCTTGTTTAGTTCGCTGGACATTGATAATTTTAATTGGTTAGCGCCTGTTAAAAATTCAAAACATCTAGCAATATTTTTTTGGATCGGTCTCCTAAAGCAAAGGAAATACAAGCAAAAATAAATAAATGGGACCAGATTAAACTTAAAAGCTTTTGCACAGCAAAGGAAACCATTGACAAAATGAAAAGATAACCTACTGAATGGGAGAAAATATTTGCAAATGATATGACCAATAAGGGGTTAATAACCAAAAAATATAGACAGCTCATGCTACTCAACATCAGAAAAACAAGCAACCTGACTTAAAAATGGGCAGAAGACCTAAATAGACATTTTCCCAAAGAGGACTTGCAGATGGCCAACGGGCACATGAAAAGATGCTCTATATCGCTAATCATCAGGGAAATGCAAATCAAAACCACAAAGAGATACCGCCTCATGCCTATCAGAATGGCCATCATCAAAAAGAACACAAATAACAAATGTTGGTGAGGCTGTGGAGAAAAGGGACTCTTGTACACTGTTGGTGGGAATGTAAATTAGTGCAGCCGTGGTGGAAAACAATATGATCATTTCTGAAAAAACTAAAAATAGAACTACCATATGACCCAGCAAGTCCAATCCTGAGTGTATAACCAAAAAAAAAAAAACAAAACACTAATTCGGAAAGATACCTGCACCCCAATGTTCACAGCACTGTTATTTACAATTGCCAAGGTGCGGAAGCAACCTAGGTGTCTATCTACAGATGAACAGGTAAAGAAGATGTGCCATACACACACACGATGGAATACTACTCAACCATAAAAAAGAATGAAAGTTTGCTACTTGCAGCAACATGGATAGACTTGGAAGGCATTCTACTAAGTGAAATAACTCAGACAGAGAAAGACGACGACTGTATGATATCACCTGTATGTGGAATCTAAAAAATAAAACAAACTAGTGAATATAACAAAAAAAGAAGCAGATGCACAGATGTAGAGAACAAGCTAGTGGTTACCAGTGGGCGGGGGCAATATAGGAGTGGGAGAGTGGGAGGTACAAACTATTGGGTGTAAGGTAGGCTCAAGGATGTACTGTACAACACAGGGAATACAGCCAACATTTTATAGTAACTATAAATGGAGTATAACCTTTAAAAATTATGAGTCACTATATTTTACACCTGTAACTTATATAATATTGTACATCAACTATACTTCAATAAAAAATTTCGAAACATCCACATAGAGATGTTGAAGAGCAAATCTTCCTTTATCTTCTATCCATCTAATTCCTCTCCCAATTACTGTTACTTTATATATATATCTTTTTAGAGTTCTGTTACATATTCACAAACATATACATATATATGTATGTGTGTATATATATATACTCATACAGGTGATAAGTATATGTATATATATACATTTTTTTCTTTTCATACAGATTGTAGCATACTCTATACACTGTTCTGAACTATACTATTTCCCCCTTAACTATATTTTGGAGGTCTATCCATCTCAATACATAAAAAATTGTCTCAGTCTTCCATGGAAAGGCATTTAGGTTGTTTCCAATCTTTTGATATTACAAACAAAGGTGCATTTTCACCTGTGGGAATACAGTTGTGAGATAAATATCCATGAGTCAACAGCTGGTTTGAGCAATACGTGAACTTTCAATTTTAGTGATTATTGTCAAATTGCTTTCCAAGTGGTTATGCTAATTTATATTTCCACCACCAATGCAGGAATGTGTCTGTTTCTATAAATACTGGCCAACATAGTATTTTCAAATATTTTGATCTTTGCCAATCTGATTGTTGAACGCTATTCTCACTACACAATGATGGAGGAAGTTTTTAAAATTTGATTTAGGACAACTCCACACAAGTTTTTGAGGGTGTGAGATAATAGAAAATGTATATATTGGTCTCTGTCCCAGTTCCTGACACAGGGCTCCTAAAATCCTTGTAAATTCCTAAGTGATAGGATGGGGGCTGGTCATCAGAAAGACCAAGCCTTGGTTAGAAGCTTGGAATTTTTCAACCCCACCACCCAAAGAGAGGAGAGGGGCTGGAAATGGAGTTAAGAATTGCTTATGCCTACATGAGGAAGCCTCCATAAAATCCCAATAGCAGGGGATTTGGAGAGCTTCCAGGCTGGTGAAAAGGCGGAGGCATGGGGAGAATGGTACCCCCGGAGAGGGCACGGAAGTTCCACACCCCTTCCCATATACGTTGCCCTGTGCATCTCTTCCATCTGGATGTTCATCTGTACCCTTTATCATTTCCTTTTTTAATAAACCAGTAGATGTAGTTAACAGTTCTGTGAGCTGCTCTAGCAAATTAATCAAACCTGAGGAGGGGTTGTGAGAGCTTTTGGTCTATAGCCCATTGGTCAGAAGCACAGGTGACAATCCGGACTCGCTCTAGCCCTCTAAAGTGGGGGACAGTCTGCTGGGACTGAGCTAGTAGCATGTGGGATCAGATGCCTCTCCAGGTAGACAGAGTCATAATTAAGTTGTAGGATACCCAGCTGGTGTCATGGAGAAGCGCTTGGTGTGGGTAAAACCTCCCACACATTTGGTGACCAGAAGTGAAGTGTGCAGTGAAGGAGGCAGACAGGAAAGAAACACGCGGTAGGAAAGAAAATGTTTTTTTCCCGACTCAGGAGGTAGAGTGAACAGTTTTTATAATACGGAGGGCTTATGTTTCTCTAACTTTAAACAAACCTTGTAATACTAACATCATCTTAGGTACCTATAAGTGCAGGATTGGAAACTTTCAATGAATGCATAAGGCAAAAAGGAGGGTGCAAAAAGGGTACAAGTTTAGTTTAGATTTTTATATACTTGAGGGTCTAAATCCCACAACAATGGCTCCCTTGGTTATATTTCTCTTTTGCTCCCTGCTGGAGGTTTGTTTCTTTCAGCTTTTAGTTTTCTCGGGAGGAATGAGATCAGGTTCTTACTGCTCAAGTCTGATGTGTTAAACAGCTCAATTAGAGTCAGAGATTGTCCAGGCATTTCCAGGAAGTTTGTCAGCCCTGTCATCCATTTCACCTGATCAGAGTACCCTTCTCTCAACATTTTATAGTACCTCTCCTTCAGGGCACTGTGATGGAGTGAAGTTTTGGCTTTCTGATTTAGGAGAGGTAGGAACAGGTTTTTGAGGGTTTATGCACATGTGAATGTCAATAAAATCTTGTTGTTTATTTTTTTAAAATACCCTTTCCAAAAGAATAGATACATGTATATGTATAACTGAATCACTGAAATTAACACATTGTAAATCAACTATACTTCAATAAAAATAAATTTAAGGAAATACCCTTTCCACGCTTTTTTTTTTCTGCTCTTCATTCATAGCACTTCTCCTGTTTCCCAGAGAAAAGAGACCAGTGGGGAGAAGCTCCGGCAACCTCCTGCTTCTAGTTTGTCTCTGACCCATTTCTCGACTCTCCCTTTCCTCCTTGTTAAATCAGAGGGGCAGTCCTCCCTTTATGCAGAGCTATCTCTCTATCTCTTCCCTGGATTTCACCCCCTCCTGTGCACTCAGGAACTCTCTCTTTATATCAACCTCTCCCTTCGTATCAATATATTATCATGCTCACAAGGTCCTATTTTGAAAATAAATCAGCAGTAACTCTGCCTCGACTGCACCTCGTTTCCTCCCAGCCAGCAGAAGTGTAGTTCGCCTCTCATTTCCCCTTCAGCCTTCAGTGGTAGGTTCTGAACCCATTGCTTCGCTGAAATCACTCTTGCTAAAGTCTTGAACAACCTCTTCCATGATAACTTTACTGAAATCTGCAGGCTCCATTTTCCTTGAAGTTTGGACCTCTTTGTAGCGTCCACCGCTCCCTCCTTCCCGACAGGCTCCCTCTTCCTGCTTGAGGCTCTTCTCTGTCTTCCAGACTCTTCCTCCTTGGCTTATCTCCCAACGCCAGGTTCCCTTCCAGTCCTCTCCAAGCTCCTCGTCTCTTCTCCCATTATGTAAGCCAGCCACATCCATGGTTAAAACCATAGTATGTAGAGTCAGCCAGATTCAGATTTGACACTTAATTCCAGCCCTTTTAAGTTTTGTCATCTGGACAAGTCACTTAACTCTCATAACCTCCATTTTCTCGACTTCAAAATAAGCATAATAATTCCCACTTGGGGGAATTGGGAGTGAGTTGGTGGTCAATGTATTCAGATAAACTATAAAACGTTTTATTGATTGATTCAACAAAAATTTCAAAAAATAATCTGAGCCCATACTATATTACAGGTACTATGTACAAGGTTTTTTGGACTGTGACATACAATAAGAAATACAATTTATAACGCCACTAGGACACACATACATACAAACAAATTTTCCTTCAGAGATTCTTACTCTTATGTTTAATGTGATATGCTTTGTTATTTTCTATTCTATTTCACAAACTTATACTGGTTACTCTCTACTAAATTTCCCAATCCTCAAATGAAACATGGCCTACAGTTTAGAAAACATTCTTCTAGGCTCTGGGAATATGGAAGCATTGGCCACATGGAACTTTCTTCCCAGAGCTGAGCTGTCCATTAGAATTTTCTGCAATAATGGAAATGTTCTGTATCTGTCTTGCCCAATATGGTAGCCGCTAGCCACATGTGACTCTTTAGCGTTTGAAATGTAGTTGGTGCACGCGAGGGACTGAATTTTCCAATTGTATTTAATTTTAATTTGTTTAAATTTACAAAGCAATGTGTGGCTATGGTATTGGACAACAGTTCTAGAGTGTGGGTGACAAAGGAAAAAAATAAATGAATAAAAGAACAAGATAATTTCCAAGAGTTATCACTTACCAGGGCAGTGATGATGTTATTTGGGATGGAGTGACTAAGAGTGACTTTGGGAGGAGTCTAGGCTGGGCGGTCAGAGAAGACCCCTCGATGGAGGTGATGTCTGATTTGACATCTGAGTTACGAGGAGCCAGGCATTTGGCATCTGAGGGAAGAGGATCCCCACTGCAGAGGACAGCAGATGCAAAGGCCTACAAGTGGAAACGAGCTTGGTGTACCTGAGGAAGAGAAGTCCTATGAGGCTGGAACATAGTGGCAGTGAGTAAGTACTAAAGGAAGGTAGCTGTGCTGCTGAATATCCACACCTGTGCCCCCCCCCCAACCCAAGAGTCCTGCAGGCATTTCAAACTCAGCTTATTCTGTACTGAACATCCAAAAGTTGTTCCTCCTCTGTTTCCTGCTCAGTGAGTGGAACCACCATGTAACCTGGCATTACCTTCCTCCCCCCCCCCCCACTCTATCAATTGTCAAGTCCCGTCATTGTTCTTCTAAATGTCCCTGGAATATGATCACTTCTCCACAGCCTTGTGGGATATTTTCTTGATTCATGGACTCATGATGGTTTCTTTGCCTAAATCTATTCTTCACACAGCAGCCAGAGTGATCATTCTAAAATACAAATGCAACCATGCCACTCTTTGGCTTAAAATCTTACCGTGTTCCCCAAGGCACTCAGATTAAGAGAGCAACTCTTTAACAAGGACTTACTAGGACCTTTATCAGCCTAATGTGCTTTGCTCAAGCCTGTTTTCAGCAACTTGAAAATGCCTTGCTGTCTATTCTTTGAGCATCTGTGAAGAGTGTTTCTTCTGCAGAGGGTTTTCTTTACTCTATCTCCTCCAACCTTTGGATGACATTCTCGGGATATAGCTTAAGCAACATTTCATCCAAGAAGCCTTCCATGACTCCCTGCCCCACGTTTGATGTCCTTCAGGTGTCCTCACTGCACTCTGAACCATCCCCATGTAGCACTTATTTCACCACCCTGTAACTGTCTATTTACAAATCTGTTGCCTGCACAAGGGCAGGGCTCAGTCTCCCATGTTTGTTGATGCATAGCCAGCACTTACCACAATGCTGGGCATCAAGTAGATGCTCAGTAAATATTTGCTGGATGAATAAAAAATAAATAACATGAATTCAGATATTTTTATTGACAATTAATGATTACCTACCGATTAACAATAATAGTTAGCATTCATTGAGTATGCTTAGCATTTTACTCTATCTCCTTCGTCTCCTCTACCACAACCCACTAAGATAGGCATTCTTATCCTCATTGTATAAATTGAAAACTGAAGCCCCTGAGGATTTAGAATAACTTGCCTGAAGTTACACAACTGGCAAGTGAAGACAGAATCAAGAAAACCCTGGGAGCCCCCAAGTAAAACAAAAAGCAAAATCCATTTTCTTAATCCCAACACCAGGTGCGATGAGCTTTCTGGATTCCCTTGTTCTAACGGAGACTTCACAGACAGCAATGGGTTTGTAACTGCAGAGGGATGCTGCTTACGTCAGAGTGGTCCTGAGCTGAGTCATTATCCTAGACTTATAAACTTTCATTTGCTGAACTTGAAATAATGCCCAAGACTGAACTATTTCCCTCCGTTTGGTTGGGTGGATCTCGAAAAGGTTTTCTGAGAGTAAGCTCCTAGGGGGTGCTGGCTGAATACCTGCAGTGGGCTCCGGGGCACCTGAGGGGCATTGATGGGTGCTGTCCATTGGGAGAGGGAAGCCAGGAGCTTGGGAACTGGGGTGTTGACCACGCTGTGGCAGAAGGCATTTTGCATTTTCTTTGTGATCACTAATCCATTAGGGGAGCGGCCTTGTTTTTCAAAATATTTCAGGAACTGCCACACTGAATTGTGATCCTGTAGCTTGGTAGGAATTCTGACAGACTATTGTTTGAGGGCCATTTGGGGATTTGCAGTCCAGTGACTTGAAGTGACCTTGGGGATTTTGATTCTGTCGTTTTGGCCTGTGCCTGTCATGTTTACTGTGGGTTGAACAGTTAAGTAGAGTGTCTACCTCTTGTGAAACTCCAGGCGCCGGCCAGATTTCATCTTGCTGATTCTTCACTACATCTGCCTTTGGCAGGAGAGTGACAATTGTTGGCCTTTTCATAATGAGAAGGACAATGGGGGCCAGGGAGGTTAACTGGCTTACCTCGGTGAAGCACCCAGGTTAGAGTAACTCAACATCACAGGTTTATGTTTCTGAGTTAGACTGTTCAATCTTACTGGGGAAGAAATGCATGTTTTTTGGGTTTTTTTTTTTTTTTTTGCGGTACGCGGGCCTCACTGTTGTGGCCTCTCCTGTTGCAGAGCACAGGCTCTGGAAGCGCAGGCCCAGCGGCCATGGCTCACGGGCCCAGCCACTCCGCGGCATGTGGGATCTTCCCGGACCGGGGCACGAACCCGTGTCCCCTGCATCGGCAGGTGGACTCTCAACCACTGCGCCACCAGGGAAGCCCCTTAACTCTGTCTTGACAGGTGTTTTTCTTCATTAATCTGCATCAAATCTGTTGCATCATTTGATCCATTTTTACTCTGTTATCTATTTGATTTCTATGCCTGTCGTCATTGCCTTGGTTTGAGCCAGTTCAGCTATTCCAGTTGCTTCTTCTTCATTTCCTGATTCCAGCCAATCTCTACGCTCTCCAGTTTATTTTCCTCTAGCCTCTAGGTTTAGTTCCTATCTTAAACCCAGGTTACATTATTCCTGTTCTTAAAAATCATTCTGTGGTCCCATTTGCCTCCAGAATCAAGTTCATGAACTTTAGTGTGGCAATCAACTTACCAGTATTGAGTCATTCATTTGTTGGTCAGCAGATCACTTGTTATTGTAGCACTGGACTTACTTGTTTTCGCAGCTGATAACTTTTACCACGTATAACCAGTCATGTGAAGAGGAAAGTTAGGAACATGCAGTCCAGCTGACTCCGGATTGAACTATTTAGAAGTTCAGCATGAACTGAGCTAACTAACCAGTGGGTGAGAGGCAGCGTTCAAGGGCCAATAAGGTGTTTCCATAGCCTCCTGGTAGAGCCTGTTGACTCAACAGCTCTGGGAAGTCACTCAGCTGGATACATTTTTGTTGGACAGACTTGCGTGGAAGGGACACAGGAGAGACCTGAGTTCTAAGACAGATAAAGTCTAAACTAGCCACAGACCCTCTTAACCTCTTAATGGCATTCCAGAGGGCGAAGGCAGCCAGTTCTTAGGGATGGGAATCAGTTCATTGAAGAAGCAAGTGGAAATTTCTGGACAGAAGGAAATGCCCCTTCAGTGTGAGATTTATCCTAACCCTACATTGTGTTGTTTACAGGAAACAGGTCCCTGTGAATGAAGCACGGAATAAACAGAAGGCTTAAGAAACAGGAGACTTTGTGGTTATTTTCTGAGTTGAATTTGCAGACCTATAATTCAGTGATTCAACTCTGGCTGTCGGCACCCAGCAAGCATTCTGTCTTTAAGCATTTGTAGTACGCTGAAGCATCTTCTGCCCTACTAAGGATTCCTCAAACAAGGTCGTTTCTCTAGACAGGTTTTCTCGTCTACTAGATAATCAGACAGAAAATTTAATAAAAATTTATTCCGTTCTTTCATTTCTCGTTGAAGGAAATAAAAGTTTTCAGGCTGTTGCCGTGATGCTGAAGGAGATAAACGAAATTCGTTTATGCCCATTTTAAGAAATATGCTAGAAGATGTTCCCGTTTTGTTTTGTAGAATAAGTAATAGTTTTAAAAGACAAGGTAGAATCGCTCCATATTTTCCATATTCAACTTTAAGGTGGGGTATAATCTTTAATGTCTGTACTACAAATGATTATGAGTTTCCACCATATTTTAAGCATAATATAAATTTTTAGCTGACAACTGTATATTGTACCAACAATACTATAACAACAACAGAAAGCAAGCAAGAAAAAAAGGGAAAGAAAACCTATCTCTAATCTTGCCATTCTAAGAACCAGCTGTTTTAATGTTTCCTCCCGGTTACTGTCAATATGTTCTCTAATTTTCATACAGTTACAACCTTAGCGTAGATGTGACTTTACAATCAGGTTTCTGCTTCTAATGTTACATAAGCCTTTTTTCCCAGTCACTTTGCATTTTGAAACCCTAATGTGCTTTTATACTAGAATTTCTGGTAAATAATGGGTTTCTTCAAAAAGGTTTGTCCAGGATTGTATAGAATTTCCCATGCATTTAGGATGTGCCCATCAGCAGACACCAAGAGAATTCTTCAGAAAATATTCCCTAGAATAAAATGTTTTCCTCGGAAGAGACCCAGAGGGAAGGTGACGTGAAAGGAAGGGAGGATGGGACCTACCTCATGAGCCCATAAGTCACAGTTCACAGTCAGAAAGCTGCAGAAGCCACATCCTGGTGAGGGGTCCAGTTCTACATCTGTGTTTGTATCTACAACACAGAAAATTAAGATGGGCTACAGGGAGCCAGGGAGATGGCTCTCCCTCAGTGTTCCTCACTTGGCACACAAGACGGCCTCCAGGAGCTTCCGTTCTGTCCTTTCCACTTGACCAATGTGTTCTGGGACTTAATGTGCTAATATTCATAAGCCTTTTTAATTATGAGATGATCATCCTTTTGTCATCGCCTGCCTCAGCCACGGATTACCAAATGTCCTTGATCAATGAGGCTTGTACAAATATGGATTTTACCCCAGGCTCACCTGGTCTCTGAAAAATAAATATGGCTAATAACAATGTACTGGTACTCACAGATGAGACGACATACTGCTTATCTGGCCCTCCCTAAAGCGAGGATGAAATGGCTAAGTGACAAAATACTGGGTTGTCGCATAGCCGATGAGCTGAATGTGCCAACCCTTACACACGCTAACCACAGCTGGGCCATGTCTGTTTCCTCGTTCATTCATTCATTCACTGGACAGGTATTGGTTGAGTGCCTACTTCGGCGGTGGCGTGTTAGGGGCTGGGCTATTTGCATGAACAAAGGAGGCAGAGTCTTCAGCCTGGTGGAGAACACAGACATGATCTAAAAATCTCATGGTAAATGCAACATTAAATCTGTGATGGGCACAAGGAAGGGAGGGTGCAAGGGGGCTGAGACTGCAGACGGCCCGGGGCAGTGACCTGGTCACGAGAGGCATCTCCAGGAAGATAGGACTGACCCTACCAGTCAGGGTCTTGGAAAGAACATTAATACAATTGACTGATGTTTACCAAGTGGTTCCTCTGTAAAAGGTCCAGATTTTAGTGTTTTATATGGATGTGTGTGTGTGTGTGTGTGTGTGTGTGTGTGTGTGTGTGTGTGTTATGGACTCATGTTAACATATAGGTGAGAAAACTCTGGCTTGGAGACAATAATTTGTTTAGGGTCATCCAGCTGTGAGTAGCAGAATGGGGATTGGAACTCAGTTTGATTGCAAAGTCTGGAGTCCTAACCACTCGGCTATACCGTCTCCCGTCTTGCTTGACATAGGAGTTAAGCAGGTGGAGAGAATGGCGATGCCAGGCAGGTGGAACAGCATGTGTGGGGCACAGAGGTGAAAGCGAAGAGAGGTGGTGTGACTGGTTGTGCAGGCTGGGGAGAGCGCCAGGCGAGGCAGGGAGGTGAGCAGGGACAGGCCGCGGCCCCGGGGAGGCGTGTCAGGTTCTGGCCCTGCCCGACAGGAAGCCACCGGAGCCTCCAGGCAGGAGTGGACGTGATCAGACTTGCGTTTTGGAAAAGTCACCCTCGCTGTACTATAGAGGTTAAATGGGGGCAAAGGCGGATTTGGGGAGACACATTAAAACCTTTTAGTGGTGGTGAGGGGTTTGAGAGCAATCGAGGTGCTGAGATAAGTTCTAAGTTTCTGACTTTGGCAATTCGGTGGGCAAAGATGCCATGTGTTGAGAAGGGAAGAGTGATATGGCTTGGAGGAAACACCGTGCATTTGACTCGGGCCAGTTGAGTTTGAGGTGCCTTCCTGAACCCAGGAGGTGTCTAGCAGATCATATTATATATAGATCAGGAGCGCAGGAAGAGATTAGGGCGGGAGATAGAAATGTGTGAGTCATCCCAGGGAGAGGTGGTAATTGTGCCCTTCGGAATGGGCGAGACTGTCTAGGGAGAGAGGCTTTGTGTTTTCACTGTCCCCTTCACGCTTTCTTCTTTCCAACTTGCCTTTGGCTGTACGCACCCTTCTCCTTGCTACTTCACCCCTCCACCGGCAAACCTGATTCGTTTGCCCCCTTGCCCATCACTCCTTCCCTCCTCATGTGCGTCTTTATTCTCCATCCCTCCATCCATCTTCTAAAGTCTCCTTCCTTCTGTCCACTCGCTCACTTTCTGCTGATGAGTGCTGACTTTTCTCTTCTCATCCTCACTGCAATTTCTTTTTCAAAGGCAGCCAGTGACCCACTCTGCCCTCCCCAAGCACTAGATCCTGTGGTTCATCCCAACTCAGTCTATACCTCCCGGCTTCTCCTTAGCATCTGACTCTTGATACCTCCCCTTTTAAACGTTTTCCTGCTTTGCGTTCCCTGGCACTGCATTATCTCTTTTCTCTTTTCTCCTGTCTTCTTCACGTGCTTCTCTTTCTACTTCTACCCCATCAACGTACATATTCCCCAGGAATGTCTTCTTCCTCTCCCTTCTATACATGCTACCTCGGCTATCTTGTTCAATCCTATGGCCTTCTCAGTCACCCCCTTGTGGATAGTACCAAAACGTATCTTTCTGGCCAGCACCTAAATACCACAGACAACTGTCTTTTTAGCTGTGGGCTAAACGCCTCCTCTCTGCATCCCGCTAGCTTTCCAAACTCAGCATGGCCCATATCAGACATGTCCTGTTCCTTTCAAACAATTCAATGTCCTACACTGTTTACTTTAGCTGACTCCCTCTTTTTTTTCATTCTTTTTACCCCTCTTTAGCGCTACCATATTCAGAGCCCTATTATCTCTTGCCTGGGAACTTTGCCTTCATTTCTCAACTAGTTTTTCTTCCTCATTTCTTCGTGTTCTGAATGAATCCTATGCGTTTGCACTAAATGAATCATGTATTCAACCCAGGTCCTATTTCCTCAGCCCCAAATCTTCAATAATCCTCTGTTGCCACTGAAATAAGTACAACCCCATTAGCCTAGTTTTAAAGACCCTTTTCACTTGGTCCCGAGGTAGCCTCCCGCCTTTATCTCCTGCTTCCACCTGACACATACGGTCTGAGGCAACTATGTCAACCTCTTCTCCAGGCTGCATGACACTTGGAGGCGGACCTCTGTGCCTCGGAATCCTTGTATCACCTACGCTGCCCACCTGGAACATAGTAGGTGCTCACTAAAGGTCTGGCATGCGCATGCAAAATTATTTGCTGGTTCCTACAGATGTCTGGTGCTTCCCAGACCCTTGCCTTTGCTCCTGGTGAGCTCCCTACATGGAGGGACCTCCTCTCTTTGTCTTAAGAAGTAACGTGAGATATGAAATAGTGCCATTTAAAATTGTGCACTGGGAATTCCCTGGTGGTCCAGTGGTTAGCACTCTGCGCTTCCACTGCAGGGACCACGGGTTCGATCCCTGGTTGGGAGACCAAGATCACATGTGGCATGGCCAAAAAATATTGTGCATTATATATATATTTGTTATTATTTTGCCCATTTATTTAAAATCTACTCAACCTTCAGAACTCATTTCCAGCGCCACTTTCTTCATGAAACCATTACTTATCCCCCTAAGAACCATCCTTTTTCTGAACCCTCAAGATACCTCTATTCCCTTTGCTTAAAAAAATGTTTTTTAAAGTACCAGAGTGGGGTGCAAGGATATTTCAAAGGAGATATGGTCCCTAGTCTGATAGGACCAGTTTGTTGTGTTTGATCATTAGGTATGCTTTTGCTTTAAAACCTTTGATTCTAAACAGTAATTTGAAGACTCATCTCCCCCTTCGCCAGCCTGCCACAATCCCGTCCCAGCCATCACTCACTCGACAGCTCAGATTTTGGTCCCCTGAGGCACCTAACACACCACCTTGCCCACAGTAGGTTCTTACTATTTGTGGGCCTGAATTAGGTGAAGGGATGTGTATGGCTGCCAGTATCTTCCATCTTAAGTGAAAAGTGAGTCCGAGATTGGGAGCTGTGTTTATGTTGCTTCAGTGGCCAGAAAGAAAGCAACAATGCCCTTCTCACAAGTCCAGCAGAAGAGGCAATGGAACCATGTGTGCCACCAGGAGTAGCTGTCTCTGCCACTTAATTTGGGGGATAAAGGAAATGAGGCCATTATGAAGGTGGAAACATCAATATTATGCAAACACAGGCACGTTCCTTGTGGAGCTAATCCCTGTGTGATCTTTCAGAGCCCTCTGACTCTGCTGGATTCCATCTGCCAGCAAAGCGCAGGGCAGGCACTTCCAACGTGTCACTGTCTTGTCTCTATCACAAGGGCCGGGAAGTGAGTTCCCTAAAATTATACTTTGTGTTCAGTATCCTGTATTTGTGATTTGAAGTTGGTCTACTCGTCAGTCAGTTAATGGAGAGGGCTATAATTCTCCAATCTTCCTAATTATCCCCATGGATATAAAATGTTGAGGACCTTGTGAGAGCTTTCTTTCTAGGACATGATTCATCCCTTCCCCTTTTTCAAAATAAACTGAGAGATGGCCAAAATCTTAGGATGAAAAAATAACTCTGATGAAAGAGTTCTGGACAGCTCTCCCAAAGCAGCCAGTGAATTACGGGAAAAACATTTATAGGGCGAAACCACAGGGCATGGAGGCAGGGTCTAATTCGGTCCTCAATAAGTCCATTGTTTCTATCTTGGGAATTTTATTTTTCCATGGAAGTTCTTTCAAAGGGCTAAAGCACTCGGAGAACCACTTCAGTTCTATACGGGGTCCCAGAGAATGATTTGGGCAGTAAGGAAGAGGAGAGCTTTTTGCTCGTGAAGGGAACTGAGGCAGGCATTTCCAGGGGCTGATCTGCAGGCAGGTGGACCCTAGCGAGGAGGTTACTCCAAGATGGGGTTGGGTTTCACGTGAGAGTCAGGAGATCCAAGAATGAGGACCATCAATGCCAAGAGGAAAGCAAGTTACTTTATTTCTTTGTCCCCAGGATAGTCATTTGTAAAACGGGCACAAAAATTCCTGGGCCCAGACTACTTCGCAAAGTTGTTATATCGATCAAATCAGAAATGAGGGGGGCGGAAAAGCTAAAGTTGTTAGCAAAGCATTTGGAGATGCTGAACTTGTTATAGAAGTAAAACACGTTTGCAGGATTTCATTTCATTTTTGAAAGAAGCAATATGATTTTCTGTTTACTAAGCACCCCCCCTCCCCCGCCCCCGCCAAATTAATGAGAGACCTTCAAAATGATCTGAGCCCTTAGGGCAGAATGAGTGTGAACACAGTAACTGGACAGCCTGTCTTCTGTGAATTGCGAGTGGTGGTAAAAAGAGGCCCAGTTCCAAGATGTTGGTCTTGGGTTTGAAGTCTTTGCCTAAACACAATTATGCAATATTTTGGGAGTCAGTTCCAAGATCGCTCGGATCGCTTATGAGACATTTTGTTTATTAAATAATTTTCTGAAATTTACCAGGTTTTCGTGCCTCACGGATTCATGCAAATGTACGTATGACATTTAGAATTATAGAATGAGGTGGGGGACATCATCTAATTCACCCTGTGTTTTACAGAAAAGGACACTGGGAGCCAGGAAGACTAAACGACTTGCCTGAGGCTGTATTCTGTGTCCATGGAAAAGCTGGGGCTGGAACCCAAACCTCCCAGCTTCCCAGCTCAGTGTTCTTTCTTTCGAAGACATTTTCCATGAATATTCTGGCCATATACCCTACTTTCAAGGTCAACGCTAAATCCCTGGAAGAAAGCAAGAATGATTTTTTTCCCCTGTGATTTCAAAATAAGAGAAACGTTTTGTAACCGTAATACATTGTGTTTTCTTTTTTTTAACATCTTTATTGGAGTATAATTGCTTTCCAATGGTGTGTTAGTTTCTGCTTTATCATTACATTTTTAAGAATGTACAATTCTCTGTAGAATTTATAGGTCATAAAGTGCTTTCAAATACATTTAATCTTTATAACAATTCAGGTGAAGATTGTTATTAACACCAGCTATGGAAGTGGCTTGGTCAAGGTTTCCAAAAATCAAAATTGGGACTCAAGAAAGGTTTGGGTTTTCAATTGCATTCTTTTTCTTTTTTTTTTTTTTTTTTTTTTTTGCGGTACGCGGGCCTCTCACTGTTGCGGCCTCTCCCGTTGTGGAGCACAGGCTCCGGACGCGCAGGCTCAGCGGCCATGGCTCACGGGCCCAGCCACTCTGCGGCATGTGGGATCTTCCCGGACCGGGGCACGAACTCGCGTCCCCTGAATTGGCAGGCGGACTCTCAACCACTGCGTCACCAGGGAAGCCCTCAATTGCATTCTTGGAGGGTTTTTTTTATGCTACATGAAAGTTGCTACCTGTGTGTTTTTAAGTACAAGTGACCATTAGTCACGGGGACAAGAGTCCCCAGGCACCCCCCACTTGGTTCGGCTCCAAGCTGAAGCTAGGCTCTGCCTCAGTGTATCTTACAATGTTGACACCTACACCACTGTGACATGCCAAGCCATAGTGGATTGAGTTTTCCAGTTCATCAACCAACAAAAGCTCACTTACTTGAGAAAGGCCCGGCTGAATTCACACTAGTAGCGGTAATAATAATAATAAAAACAGTTGACATTTATCAAATACTTATTGTTTCTAGGTACTTTACAAGTATTGATTGATTTGCTTTTCCCAGCAAGCCTATGACCATTATATCTCAGTTTTACGGATGAACCACAGAGAGGTTAAGTAACCTTCTCCTGGTAACACAGCTAGTAAATGGCAGGTAAGTAAAATCTGCATTTTTGTTTTTCTTATTAAAAATGTGTGGTATTTTCATATAATAACCCTAGCTGTTCAATTCTTTGTCTTTGCGCAAAGATCCTTCCCTCACTGAAGCTCAGTTTCTCAGCTCCAAAATGATTGTGTTGAACTAGCAGGTCTTAAGAGTTCGTTCTAGTACTATTGTCCCCTCACCTGCTACCATATGCTCTGTGAAGCTAGGCTGTCCCATCATAGCTTATTCTACCTTTTTCTGCTCCATCTTACCCTATTTCCAGAGATAAACAAAAGTCACATATCATTAGCATTTTTATTTATATATAAATAAGCATTAAACGTACAAACTTTCTAAACATTTTAACTTAGGAAAAACAGGGAAACAATGACCACTCTTTCTCTCCTCCCTCCCCCTTTACTTCTTAAAATATTCATTTGAGCAAACTCTTTACTCAAAGGTAATGCAAAATCCTCCACGAAGGAATATAAAGTCCCAAATCGCACAGTTCTTTCCTTTGTGCCAACAACGGTACACAGACAATACTAGGTTAAAATGAACAGGAGGGCAACCTGAGATGGGGAAACAGGGAGGTGACATCACCAAATAAACCTCCAGGCTTGTGTACAAGCCCCTGCAGAACAGATAAGGCTTGCCGCTTGCGCGATGCTGCTGCGGTGTGTTCTGGGTGCCCTGTATTATTTGAATTTAAAGTCTTTTTCAACATCAGCTACTGTGGGGCCACCCTCCTTGCTGCCCCTGAAGTGTGAGGTCCCCCCAAAATTCCATCTCTCATTTGAGATGCCCAGCTGTGAGTTCAATGGTAAATTTGATGCAACTTGGGAGTGAATCATCACAAATGATAACTTCTTCCACTTAGAATCAATGAGTTTTCAGAAACAATTAAAGATGGTGATATTTGTACCTTTTTCTATGTGAAAGGCTTTTATGAGGTGCCTTTACCAAGCCTTGAAATACATGCAAGTATTGGGGCAAAAGAGACGTTCAAACCATATAGAGCGGATTGATGTTGAAAGAAATAGCAATAATTGTTTATGTGTCTCTTTGAACTTCCAACCAGAAGGGGGTTAAATTCCTGCCTGAGTTGCATTTTCTTCCTTATGAATTAAGCATTAAAATATGCCCACTTCATCACTTTCCTCACACACCTAGCTCTTCCTTTATTATGCCTTGTTTCCACTTGCCTGTAGACAGAGCTCTCCATATTTTGCTTCTGACTCTAAATAACCATGATCACTCATGATGAGAGAGCATCGGTAATGAGATGCCTGTGAGATGTTGAGAAATTTCTGTTTGGCTTGTAAAGCCGTGACTGTCTCTTTTATAATGGAGCTTTTATCTTCTGACAGAGAGCTTGGAGCTCTGTGTTTTTGTTAGTAGTTGGTGGTGACCATTCAAGGATTGAGTTCTCCCGTCACGGTGAGCTGGATTGAAGATGGGGACGCAGGTGGACGTTTCTCTCTGCTGTTCTGTGTGTCCCACAAGACTTTTACAGAGCAGGGTAGTAAACTATCTCCTGGAGGAGAGAAAGTTTTATCCTTATACCATATCATGCACCTATCGCTGTGGTCAGGGTGCAAGGCTGATACACACCTCACTACCAAAGTGAACATCATTTTCTTCCTTCATTTCATATGGGATTTTTGTGACTCAGAACTGGCTTGTCAAATAGGAAGGTGTGTGCGTGTTGAGCTCGACACAGGTCATTTTCTCTAGCTACAGGAGAGCTTTCTAAATGAGGGTCATCATGACGTTAACCTGCGGTCTAGTTCAATCAGTAACCCAGGGGCCAAGGTAATTACTTGGTGTAGAGTCACTACTTGACTTTTCTGCTTCACTGTATTTACAGTTAGAGAAAAACACATCCCGCAATGCAATACCAACGTGCTTTCTATCAAGGATGTAGCACAAATGTAAACAAAGTGTCCTTTTAAGTCAATACTTGCTGGGAAAAGCACAGGGTGTTCTTGGTATTATTATGGTATGTAACGCTTCACAAACTAATAAAAACATTGAATTTGCTACATATTTATATACAAGTACTATGAATCATAACAGGAAAAAAGGAGGCCTACATTTTAATAAAATCAAACTCATATATGCTCTGATAGGCAAAAAATGTTGTACTTACATGGATCACGGATGAGGTCTTCTGTCCAGTTTTTCATGGGGAAAAAGCAGCTTTAAATATTTTGTTGGAAAATAAAATTGTGTCTTTTTAAAAATTTCCTTCAGATGAAACTGAATCGATGAATAATGTATATGTCTTCCGCCAATTAAAAAAAAGTCCTGTGGTTTGTACAGCTGTGACTGAGAGAAGCCAATTGACACTTGAAGGCAAAGGGAGATGGAAAATGAAAGAATAAATGAATGGAAAATTCCACAACTCAGAATCCCAGTGCTTTCTCAAGGACAAAACTGTTACTTGAGAAGGCTCTGTTGAATTTTTGGCATTCTTGCATTATCTCACTTTGAAGATGGAATGTAAACCATGGTTTTCAGCCAGCATCACCGTTCTCTGAAATAGACTCAGTTAGATTTGCAGGGACTCTTTGGTAATACCAATTTCCCTAAATTTAATCAAATAATTAATGTTTCAAAAGCTTTGGGCATTCATGATCTCTCGTATTGGAAAGAGCAGTCTCATCTTTGGGACTTCTGTGGTAAATTCCCTTTCCATGGGACTTTTAGTGTTAACCCAGAAAGAGATACACTCATTCACAAAGCCTTTGAGGAGAATTTTAGCTACTTGTATGGTCTACTGCTAATCTATGGAGTATTGTTAAAAGTACATTTGCTATAGAAGTCATGAGAACCGCCAACAGGTGGGCTTGGAAAAAATCAGACAGGTGCTGGGTGCTGGTGATAAAGATACATTTCTCTGGTCTATCACTATGGCAGAACATTCATTAAAACTTAATCTTGTCTTACTTGTATATTTATTTTTAAAAAACAGAGGGAAGATTTTTTTTGGGGGGGATGTTTGTTTTAAAAATAAAATATTCACTCAAACCTCTGGAATTTGAGTTTCTCTTCTTGTGTTTGTGTCAATAGATAACATATATTGAAAGTTATGCTTAAGCATTAGTTGTTTGTCACCTTATTCTCAACTAATTAGAGATTTGTGTCTGATGCAAAAAGGCTGGTTTTAGGACACTTAAAAAATCCCTTAGTATAAATAGCATGAATATAAATAGCAGCATATATAGTAAATATACAGGATAATCAATTAATAGAGACTAAGTACTCTTTCAGAATATAGAAATTTTTCTTACTGGCTTATCACTGAGATTTTCAATGCCTACTTTAAATTATAAATTAGAGTTTGCTTTAATGTTTTCCAATATAGAAAGGATTCTGAAAAAAGAGTTGGTATTCAAAACATACTTGGTCATTGCCAGAAGAACCTGATGAATTATACCAGTGTTTTCACTTAGGGCTAGATTATGTGCCAGGAATGCTCTATAAAGGATTGCTCCACTGGCGTGGGCCATCCTGTAGATCTTTCAGGCCACTTTCTTCCTTTAGGGTTGCACTAGGTACCACAGCATAGGCTGTGAGTACAGCGTTAAAGTGAGGCTTCAGGGTGTAAGGTGTTTTCCTGTAAGAATGATTGAGAAAGGTTTTCTTATAAAGTCTCTTTTTGAAATTTAGACTTCTAACAAGATGCAATCCAATTATTTCCCTTTTATCTAACAAGGCATTCTATAACTCATGGAATGAAATGTGCTTAATAATAGAGAGTATAGCCTTTGAGAAATTTGAACCAACAAGGAAAACACACTATTGATAGTTTTCAGTAACATTGCTGTTGTATTAGTGAGAAGTGACTTCTTTTGGTGAGAAGTCACAGAAAGTGATGTAAAAAAAACAGTGATTGGGCTTCTCTGGTGGCGCAGTGGTTGAGAGTCCGCCTGCCGATGCAGGGGACACGGGTTCGTGCCCCGGTCTGGGAAGATCCCACATGTCACGGAGCGGCTGGGCCCATAAGCCATGGCCGCTGAGCCTGCGCGTCCGGAGCCTGTGCTCCGCAACGGGAGAGGCCACAGCAGTGAGAGGCCCGTGTACGGCAAAAAAAAAAAAATTTTAAATGGGGGATACGTGATAATACTTTTGAACTATGAAAATTACTGTGGAGGCTGGACCAGAGCAGGTAAGACTGGAAGTGGGGAGGCTAATTAGGAGAATAACAGGAATGCAAGAGAGAGAGCAGTGGGCTGGTCCAAAGTGGTGCTAGTGGCGATGGAAAGAAGCAGATGAAAATGAGAGATCAATACGATGTGTTGTTTAAACAGCTCATGCAGCTCAATAATAAAAAAACAAGCAACCCAAGCAAGAAATGGGCAGAAGACCTACATAGACATTTTTCCAAAGAAGATGTACAGATGGCCAACAGGCACATGAGAAGATGCTCAACATCGCTAATTAGTAGAGAAATGCAAGTCAAAACTACAGTGAGGTATCACCTCACTCTGTTCAGAATGACCATCATCAAAAAAAATCTACAAACAATAAAGCCTGGAGAGGATGTGGAGAAAAGGGAACTCTCCTACACTTGGTGGGAATGTAAATTGGTGCAGCCACTATGGAGGAACAGTATGGAGGTTACTTAAAAAACTAAAAATAGAGTTGCCATATGATCTTGCAGTCCCGTTCCTGAGCATGTACTTGGAGAAAACTCTAATTCAAAAAGACACATGCACTCCAATGTCCATAGCAGCACTATATTTACAATAGCCAGGACATGGAAGCAACCTAAGTGTCCATCAACAGATGAATGGGTAAAGAAGTGTGTGTGTGTGTGTGTGTGTGTGTGTGTGTGTGTGTAACGGAATATTACTCAGCCATAAAAAGAATGAAATAATGCCATTTTCAGTGACATGGATGGACCTAGAGATTATCATACTAAGTGAAGTAAGCCAGACAGAGAAAGACAAATATATATCTTTTATATGTGGAATCTAAAATAATGATACAAATGAACTTATTTACAAAACAGAAACAGACTCACAGACATAGAAAGCAAACTTGTGGTTGCCAAAGGGGAATGGGGGGAAGGGATAAATTGGGGGTATAGGATTAATAGATACACACTACCATATGTGAAATAGATAAACAACAAGGATTTACTGTATAGCACAGGGAAATATATTCAATATCTTGTAATAAACTATAATCGAAAAGAATAAAAAAGACTATTTATATATACATATGTATGTGTAACAGAATCATTTTGCTGTACACCTGAAACTAACACAATATTGTAACTAAACTATACTTCAATAAAAAAAAATTTTAAAAAGGAAGTGTTGTTTGATGAGAAACGGGGAGTGGTGAGTAAAGATGGGGGCGAGGACCTGGCTTCTGGCGTGGACAACCCAGTGGACCACAGGATCAGTCACTGAGACGGGGAATGGCAGGGCGGGGTAGAAATAGTGAGTTCTGTTTATGGCATGGTGTGCTTTAAATGCTCATGTTATAGCAAGTAGAGGTGTCCAGTAGTTGTTACAGGTCTCGTAATCAGGAAAAGGATGTGGGATGGAGATTTATATTAGGGAGTCAGGAGAGTAGATAGGAGTGCCCTGAGAGAGGTGTTAGAAGGAGCTGTTTTTTCCCTCCGTCTTGATGGGACCCCTAAAGTGTGATGCTATAAAGATATAAGGTTTTCATAGTCTCTTTAGGGGAAGAGTGTTGGGAGTTCTGATATTGGCACCTTTGAGAATTATCCCTGGTGTGGCTGAAGCAAACCTAAACTGGCCAGGGAACCCTCCCTTTTGCAAGGCAAATTTCTGGTGATGCAAAGGCGAAGAAGAGATTTCTCTTTCCTGACAGAGTACTGTGTGTGCTCAAATGAATTATTAAGTGTGAAAAAAAATCTCTAGTGCATGCTCTCCATTAATATGCATGGAACTTTGACTGATGATCTGGACAAGCTGCTTCTCCCACAAGGGCTGGAGAAGGCATTGTTGGAATGCTGATCAGGTGGCTAATGTGGGCTATTGTCCTGCGCTACCTCATAGGCTCCCTGATGAGATTATATTTTATCTTCATCACTGTAGACTCAGACCCTTGACCCGGGGCCTAGCACGTGGCAGATGCTCAGTAAATATCCTATTGATTGTTATCGAGGTTCTTTAACAGAACACCTGCATATTGTAGGTATTCCCTCTTGTGCTGTCCAATCACTTCTGATTTCTCAGCGTGTAGGGAGGATGTCCGGGAGTGTGGATGGAGATAAGGTCCAGATCCTTTTTGTGAAGCTTATATTTTTCTGGTATGGAGTGCTTGGAAATTCTCTGACCTCTTGGGACCCCACCCCCCCCCAAGTTGTGAAAAAGGCCCCTTAACAATCTATCAACAATTCTTCACCCTCAATTTTTGTTTGATGTCTTCCTTAGGGTAAACTAATTTTAAAATGTACTGGTTAAAGGGCATAGCCAGGGGAGGAAATAGCATCAATGGCTATATCAGTTAGGAATCTTCTGGTTACAAGTAATAGAATATCTAACCCAAAGCAACTTAAGCAAAGCAAAAATATGACTTCAGGTGTGGCTTTAAATAAGGCTCAATGATAAGGCCATGGAGAGTTACCCTTGTCAATTTTGGTTCCACTTCCTCTGGGTTGAATTCATTCTCAGGCAGAACCTTCTTTCATGGTTGCAAGATATTTACTAGGAGCTACAGAATCCTTCCAGGTGAAACCCCGCAGAAAAAAGTGAGAGACCCTGTTGTGGCATCTCCTCCTGAAGTGTTATTGGCTCTGATAGGGCCGTTTGACCACCGTGAACCTGTCATGATTCAGAGGACAGGAAATACTGATTAGCTTGGACCAGGTCTTATGTTCTACTCTGAGCCCTGAGTATATGGGCTGGTTTGGAAGGATGAGTTGTTTCCCAGGGGGACATCTGTGTTCAGTTACGAGGAGAAAAGTGAATGAATGCCAAGCGGTAAGAACGATTGATGTCCTGGGAGCCACCTTTTTCCCTCCTGCACCCATGGCAGACATTGATCATCAGTCATGGTACTTTGTCTCGCTGTACCTGGATGTGGTCTTGGCAACCTTGTCAATGCAGTGCTGTAGTCAGCCACTAACAATCCAGCAGAGTTGCCAAGCAAGATGAACACTGTCCTTGATGCAAAAATACCTGGAAATTCCTAGAAAAAGCTATTCTTTCCCTCACCAGTAAATCAAGGCAGAAACAGACTAAAAGAATTCTCTGGTAAGGTGGTTCACATTAATCACTGATGAGCATTTTTCGTTGCTCCCTTTTTGGTTTCTCTCTGTGTGTGTTAGCTTATTAATAAGAAATATTTTGGTTTTAGGTCCTGAGAAAACTCTCTGGAGTTGTGGAATAGTTATAAATTTGTTCTTTTTGTGGTGGACATTAAAAGCACTGGAAAACATTCTGTCATTTCAGTGGGCACAACGTGGTCAAAATAACTACGTACTTTCCTACAAGAAAAATGCAAAACATAAACAAATGAAATCAGACTCAAATAGATGGGTTTCTTTCCGGGGGGCGGTGGTCAGGATTTCAGGAATCTGGAGTCTGAACCCTGACCCTGCACCACTGTCACGCAGAACTAGCATGTAGGTGACCACTTGTACAACCACGGGGCCCCAGAAGGCCCCTGCCTTCCTGCGCCATCATCTTGAAATGCTTCCAGCACTGGCCAGAAATTCCAGAATTAAACATTTATTTTTGTGATTTTTAAAGCTTTCCTTCCTTTGTCTCTGTTTAAAATGCCCTTAGAAGGGCCCCATCGAGAACAGACCATTAAGTTCTCCTGGGCCTTTACAACTCTATAGCAGGAGTGTTGGATTGTCCTTTGAAAGCAGGTTTTATTAGATGGAAAGTGGGAAAAGCAGTGGGGGGCACGGTGGCTGCCAAAAAGGCATGAAAGTGTCCATAAAGAGGAGGCTGAGAAAGCCACAGGCAAATGTTACTCTTACTGTCTTATGGGGTCTTAGCTATAGCCTTGGCTATGCCATTTGAGAGCCTCCACATTTTAATGTGTTTATTCTGTCCATCTATCTCATGTTCACTTAACAGCCATTTATTGAGTATCTACTATGTCCAAGGCACTGAAGGGAATACAAAGATGTAATTTCTGACTGAGGAATCTTAATTACATAAGGTGGAAAAATAGTAACGTTGTTCTGTTTTGCATACTGTTTCAAAACTTTTCAATGTCATGATCTTAAAATTACTCTATGATGATTTGTACCCTCTCTTCTAGAAAAGTCTTATTTTCTCAGTCACAAAATGTACTTTCTCAGAATTCTTTGGGGTTTAACAAGTAAACCAACATGATAATGCTGAAACATTTCACTTTGTCTGTAGTGTGTTTATACAACTGTCCTCGGTAATCTCGACCTCTCTTTCCCCCTTGTTCCACTTTCCTCTCTTCTCTCTCTGTCTCTCCAATCCCTTCTCCTCTTTTCTCCCCCTCTTTCCTCTCTATTACTCCCTTTCTCTTCTTCCTTCTCTATAACCCTCCCTCTGCTTCTTTCTCTTTCTCTCTAAACCTCTTCTCTTTTCTCCTCATTCTCTCCTTTCCTCCTCCGTCTTTCTTCCTTCCCACCCTCCCCCTCCCCATCTCCCTCTTCCTCTCTCCCTCTCCTTGTCCCTCTCTTTGCCTCTCTTCTCCCTTCCTCCTCCCCCAGGCTTGCTCTTTTGGAATTTGAGCTCATTTCTCCCACCTCGCACAGACCTCCACGTGGTGAGGAAAAGCAGGAATTTGACCTTAGATCACTCTAAGTTTACCCTTGCCCAATCTTGACCCCCCCGCTCTCCTACTATCCATCCATAAATCACTTCAATTAGCCCAGCTTGGGTTGTGTCTACGGGCCTGGGTCGGTCACCCAGGCCAGAGGGATGAGTACCATGGTGTAGCCCATCTGGGCTGTGAGCTCACCCTGAGGCCAGGGCCATAGTTACTGTGGTTGGCAGTTCCACCAAAGCTAAATGGAGGTAGGGAGAGTGGTTCTCCCTGCAAAGTGGGAGTGTTATTATCAGAAGAAATTGAGGCAAGGGGTGCTGAACAGGAAAAAGCAAGACAAAACAAAGACAAAATAAAATACCCCCTCCCCCATGTCTAGACGACACTTATTTTTAAGACTATACATCATAAGAAATATTTTAGGGTTTTTTTAAAAATTAATTAATTTATTATTTTTGGCTGCATTGGGTCTTCGTTGCTGTGTGCGGGCTTTCTCTAGTTGCGGCGAGCGGGGGCTACTCTTTGTTGCGGTGCGCGGGCGCCTCATTGCCGTGGCTTCTCTTGTTGCAGAGCACAGGCTCTATCTAGGCGCGTGGGATTCAGTAGTTGTGGCCCAGGGGATCAGTAGTTGTGGCTCGTGGGCTTAGTTGCTCTGTGGCTTGTGGGATCTTCCCAGACCAGGGATCAAACCTGTGTCCCCTGCACTGGCAGGAGTACTCTTAACCACTGCGTCACCAGGGAAGTCCCTATCTTAGGGTTTTAAGTAATTTTTTTTTTAGGATAAAATTCACTAAAGATAAGCTAAAGTCCCTGAATATTTATTTTTCATGCAGCCTTGATAAATTGACATTAAATTCAAGTCATTATCTCCTAATGCAAGGAGTAACTAACATGTTACTTAACTAGTGAGTAAATCATTCACTCTGACATAAAGAACAGGATGTTACAGTATCATAAAAAAAAATAGTTTGCAAAAGCTATCACAAGACATTTAGAGACCAAGAGACAAAATAAAGGATCAAATCAGTTCAACTCAACAAATATTTGTTGAGTGTATATTTTGTGCCAGGATCACCAAATTAAACTATAAATACACCAGGAAGAAGATAATAAAATGGTTAACTGATATACATTTGAAAGGTAGGTATCTGCTAACTATATTTTCATCATAAGTACTCAGACTGGGGGCTGTGATGCTGGGAGTGGGGAGCTGAGCACACCAGGGTGGATGAGCCTCACACGGTATGTCTGGAGGAGGAGTAGGTGGTGCTCCATGGTTTCCTCCTAGCCTTTGAGATGTGGCAAGGTAATAACTTAAGTTCTCATGGGGCCATTCAGCCAATAAGACACTTTCATGTGTATCATTTTACTTGATTCCATGTAAGTGTCGGGAGAATCAGCATCATTCCCAGTGAACAAGGGAGGTCCAGGGAGATCTCAGATGAAGTGACCTGTTCAGTGTCACACAGGTCATCAAAGAGTGATCTAGGGTACAAGTTGAACTTTTCTGAATGCAGGATAGGTACTTTCCTCTACTACATCACTGCAAGGTTTTCCTCAGTGGAGGGATGATGGACGGATGATGGAGGGTGAGTTCTTCTCTTCCTGGGTGCCCTTCTTTGACCTACACTGGATTGGCCCACCCAGGTCTCTCCTTCACTTGTTCCTGATCTCCCCAGATTTCCAAGAGCAGGTATCATTTCAGGCAGTGGAACCCAAAGCTCATTAATCATCACAATTCCCTCGGGGACTTAAATACCTCTTCCAACACCTCTCACTTCCCTGAAGGCACACACAGAGTCTTGATCCCACCCGCTTCTTGATTTCTCTTTATAGTTTGACATTGTTGGGATTAGGATCTCGGAAAGCGAACTCTGAGGCACAGTGAGGATTGCAAAAGGTTTATTGGGGAGTGGCTACTGTAAGAGGAAAAGCAGGGGCCGCAAGACTGGGCATGGGGACCATCAAACCTCATGCAGACGTGACATAGTCCCTGCCAGCCCTATGGAGAGTTCTGGAGCAGAGATGGCTGTTAGGGGAATACTCACCAGGTGGAAATGGCCAGGCCCTTGAGTGTTACCTTGCTCAGTTATTCTCTGGAGGTGGCGGGGCTGTTTCTCCTGAGAAGAGTGTGACCCTGGCTAAAAGCTGAAAGGGCTCATAGCTGGAGGCTGTCAGCTCACCATGGTCCTCACAGCTCGGCGGGGAATCCTTTCCTGAAGGGGGGATCTGAGCTGCATCTTTCAGTATGCTGATTTGTGTTGTCGTTTGTTTTCTGTCTTGAGGTCTTACCTCACTAACTAGATTATAACCTTGTTAAGAGTTAGGGCTGGGCTTCCCTGGTGGTGCAGTGGTTGAGAATCTGCCTGCCAGTGCAGGGGACACGGGTTCGAGCCCTGGTCTGGGAAGATCCCACATGCCGCGGAGCAACTGAGCCCGTGAGCCACAACTACTGAGCCTGCGCGTCTGGAGCCTGTGCTCCGCAACGGGAGAGGCCCGTGCACCGTGATGAAGAGTGGCCCCCGCTCGCCGCAACTAGAGAAAGCCCTCGCACAGAAAAGAAGACCCAACACAGCCAAAAATAAATAAATAAATATATTAAAAAAAAAAAAAAAAGAGTTAGGGCCTCAGGACAACAACCAAACCCCCAAAGTAATATATGGTAAAAACAAACAAACAAAAAAGAGTCCGTCATTTTATGGATTTTTTTTAACCCCTTCTGCAAAGCAGCACCTGAGGTTTCTTATTAGATCATTGATTGAACTGGGCAACAAAATAACTGGATGCCTCTGGAATAAAAAGAATGATGGTCATCAAACCACACAAAGAGATAAATCTTACCTTTCTTAGAGAAACTTGACAAGTTGGAACTAAGAACAAATGATGAACATGGGCTTTGTTTAAAATTTAATTTAGCTTCAAATTTTAAGGTGTGTTAGGCTCCAGATATTTAAGATACTGGTGGAAACAAATTCCTGGGGTTTATTATACTTTGGGAGATGGATTCCTGTAGGCCAGTCACAACTCCTGGGTTTAGATTCGATTCACTAAGAGGCACAGCTTTACGAAAAGAAGCTGGCTTTCTGTTCATGGGGGGATGGGCTGATGGTGATGTAGGTTACCCGCCTTCACAGAACTGCCTCTAAATACTGCTGCAGTAACTCTTCAGCTCAGGGAATAGATTTGGAGAATGATCAGTGCCATCAGAAATCCCTCTTTACAGGTAGAGATGGAAATTGGAATATTTGTGCACCCAGATATTCTGCATCATCCCTGTGTGGCTTTTCTACGTGTTCAAGCTTCCTGTCATTATCCAGGAGTAACAGCTAAAGCAATCATTCCTACTCACTTCATTTTGACAGTGCACAAAGCTTTAAAATACGTTTCCCTGGTGGCAAAATACACTTGATAAACAGAGAACTATCCTTAAAAAACCAGTTTTTAGAGCACAAACAGCTGTCTTCCATTTTTGGAATAGAAAGGGAACAACTAAAATGACTAATCTCACCAAGTATTACAATAAAAACGCTGACAAAACCTTAACTATAACCTTCACATCTTTAGTAACCCTGTAATTACAGTTCTAGTTAAAAAACCCAACAACTTCTAGGGCACATTTAATTACTGTCTGACTTTATCATTGCCTTCCTGCCTTTGGAGTGCTCTAATATGCACTGACCCCCAATATCAGTCATTTATCTGCCCTGAAAAATAGATGTGCTTTTGAATAAAACATTCTTACTTAATGCCATTTCTATTACCCTAGAAGAGACTCTGAGAACAATCAAGAGTGGTTAATCAGAACTGGGGCTTGAACATCTTGGTAAATATTATGCTACTACCTGTACTTCATTTAAAGTGTCATCTACATTTATTTTTATCTCTTCCTACACAAATGAACATGTTTCATGGGTTGTAGGTTAATGAACTAGAAGCCTCACAGAGAAAATCATCCCCAGGAATTTATTTTATTTTATTATTTTTTTTTTTTGCAGTGCACGGACCTCTCACTGCTGTGGTCTCTCCCATTGCGGAGCACAGGCTCCAGACGTGCAGGCTCAGTGGCCATGGCTCACGGGTCCAGCCGCTCCACGGCATGTGGGATCTTTCTGGACCGGGGCACGAACCCGTGTCCCCTGCATCAGTAGGCGGACTCTCAACCACTGCGCCACCGGGGAAGCCCCCGCAGGAATTTATTTTACAGACTAATTTTTATTGAAGTACACTTGATTTACAATGAAAAAGAATAAAGACTTAAATTTAAATGATGTTTAGGGTTAACAAGGGGTAGATTGGAGGAGAATTAAAAAAAAATCAAATCAATCTATCAATACATTTGGAAATTGTTCCTCAGGAGGTCTTCAATGCTGTAGGTAATTTTGCAGGCATCACTGCCTTTCCTAATTTGCTTCTAATTCCACGTTTCCTTTCAAAAGCCTGCAGTGAGCAGGGGCTGGGGCTTGTACATGTCAGATGTCCTTTGGGATCCACCGTGGGACATCAGGAGTGTCAGCAGTATCTGTGGCTGTTTCCATAATTCTCAGTTCCACCCAGGCATCCCTGTTGGTTTGTAGCACTGGGATGTTGGCTACTCCCAGGAGAGCCTCTGGAGGCCTGTAACCACACGCCTGCAGGGAGCAGTGACGTGGCTTCATCCTGCCTCGTAGATTATGTAGGAGATGCCATCCTGGGGATGGATAGGGGTACAGACTTGGAATCATACCAACTAGACTTAGATGCTGGCTCTGCCACCTGGAAAGTGAGTGGCCTTGGGAAATTTTACTTAACCTCTTTTAGTCTCAGTTTTCTTACATGTAAAACAGGGATAATGATAATACATCCCAAGGCTGCTGAGATGAAGTGAGAGGACGTATGTGAGGCTCTTAGCATACTGCCTGGCACAAAACAAAGTGTTCAATAAGTGATAGCCATGTTTACGATCACAGGCAAGCTAACAGGAGACTTAAACTACAATGCAGCATGTCTGGAAGAGCTTTGTAGACATAGGCATCTGTTTGGGGGAAACTATGTTTCTGTTAAGACTCTTTTGGTTGCAAAGAAATAAAATTTGGTCCAGCTAGCTCCAGTCAGGAGGGCTTGAATGAAATTTTATAGGAGAATCTCACAGAACAAAAATGAAGGATTGATGACTTCCCTGGTGGTCCCGTGGTTAAGACTCTGTGCTTCCAGTGCAGGGGCACAGTTGGATCCCTGGTGGGGGAAGATCCCGAATGCCGAAAAAAAAAAAAAAAGAAAGGATGAAGGATTGAGTCAAGCTTACAGGTAATGCTGGGACTTGGGAGTTATTCCCGTGGGGTAAGTCTTCGTGTCCCTCAGTTTCCCCATGGCCTTCCCAATTCTGCTGTGTTACTTTACTCCTTCCTCCTCTGTCTTTGCCAGATTCCTCTGCCTACTCATCTTGCAGGTGGCCCCCGGGGGGCGGGGGGGCTCCCAGCCACCACTGATAGCAACAGGCTTGTGTGTCTCTTGACACGCAATTTGGGAGAGAAATCTGATTGGTCCAGCTTATCTGTGTGAGCCCCTCATGTAAATCACAGGCCATCGCCCAGCCAATGGATGGGCTCCTCTTGGGTCAACAGTTTATCCATGATCCAATCAGCTGTGGCCAGTGTGGTGAGGGTCCCGTGGGAAGTTAGAGCTGCCTCTTTCAGGCCAGTGGGCAGAGCCGTACTACTCTGACAACCGTACTGTTAGTGGCTCTGCTCGTTGAGTCGTAATGAGGAAGGCCTGAGAATTGGGGGGGCGGGCAGTTGGGGTGGAGGGGGTCCCTTCTCCCTTCTCCGCAAATGTGGCTGGTGTCAGGATAGTTGCTCAGTGATGAAACCTCTCTCTTTGGTGACCTTCAGGGCAATAGGTCGAACGGGAAGGAGGATACTGGATTTTTCCACGCACAGGGAAGAGCAAGTGAGAGTTGGGGCGGGGCTGGGCGGAGGCTCCGGCGTCAAGGGGGCTGGCTTGGGGGGGCGGGGCTTAGCTTGCCTTGAAAGACAGGCAGAGGGACGCAGGCTTGGGACGTCCTTCGGGTTCAGGGAAATGGCTGACCCAACAGAGGGAAGGCTTTCGGTTTCCTCTGGCGCAGAGCCCCGGGGCCTAGTTTTCCCCTCTGTTCTGGCAAAGGAAGTGGCGTTGGTCCGAGGAGCGCTCGCTCACTGCAGGCCACAGCTGTGGGATCCTCCCCCGGGGCACTGAGTTCTCTAGAGAACTGGACCAGGGCTGCGCGTTAGCAAGGACGAGCTTCCTCAGCTTAGCAAATTCTGGTCAGACAAGGAGTTCTCCACATTCCTCTTTATGCAGGGACGGTCTGAAGCCCGTGGCTACAGTTAAAACGTGAAGGGAGAAAGTCTGTTGCTGTGGAGATACCTGAGATGGGGCCTTGAAAGACCTGTTACATCACCCGAAGTCCTCACTCCCAGGTGGGTACATTTTCACTTTGGTCAGAGAGGTGGTAGCTTGATTATGTGAGAGTCTCCCGGGCTCATCTAGTTATAATTGCCTTTTAGCAAATAATCTGACCTGTGGGTCAAATGCGTGGGAAGGAGAGAAGCTGTCTTCAGTAACCAAATGGCCTTGGCCGAGAGAAACAGCCGTTGGGGTTGTGGATCAATGCTCTGGCGCTCCTGACAGAGAAGGGAGGGGGTGATGATTGGGAAGGTGGTGAGGGGAAGTCCAGGGAAAGGCATCACCGGCAGATCGAAACGATAATAATTAAAATAACAACAATAATAATAGGTTCCATTTATTTAGCACCAATTATCAGGCACTTTGCATTCATTTATTTCTTTCCAAACCCTACAAAGTAGCTATTGAAGTATCTCTTGTACAGATGAGGGAACCAAAGGTCGGAGAGATTAAGCAACTTGTCCAATCCATACAGTGGCCCAGCTGGAGTCAGAGCCCAGGTCTATCTGTTGCCAAGGCCCACGGAAGTTCTGTGAACATTTCCTGCTTCTCCAGATTGAAACAGGTGGCACGGGGGAGGTTAAGGACGACGGGTGGGAACTTCACGCTAAAAATAATAAAGAGGGTGCAAACAAAAATAAAGGAAACAGGTTTTACTTTGAGATCTCAACGGAGGGAAAAAAAGGAAGACAAGAAAGCAAATCAGCTAGATCAGAAGAGGAGGCAAAGGATGGTTGGCCGTGGTCAAGAATTTGGGTATAACAGATCCACTGAATGACAAGTTTGGGTCATCTGGGTTGTCTGGGTAGAGGAAATCAAAGACAGAGAGGGTTTAGGACCCCTCTGGGGGATGGGGGAAATAAAGGATAGTTGGAGGGTACCTAGAAAAGGCTGGAAAAAAATCTCTACCATTTCCAGGATAGCCTGAATTCCAAAAGACTTGAAATCTGTGGAGTCCCAAAGGAAAATGAATCGGCATCCTTTGGGCATCTTTGTCAAAGCAAAGGAGTGATGTACTTTTCTTCACCATTGTTCAAGTGACTAGAAGTATTCTAAATAGGGCTACATTTCTTTGAAAAGCTATGGGTAAGCACATAGGTTCAAGGCCACATGCAACAGCTGACAGGCATCCATCCTCCACCCCAGGCCCTACTCTATCCCTCCCTGGAGTAGCAAGGCTAACAGCTGATCTACTGACACAGGAAATCAGACGTTACACACCAGGAACTGATCCACATGTGGACATCTGAAAAGTAAACTTTCTCTTTTGGGTATTTAACATTGTTATGGGAAAATTGTATTAAGAAAAATTTCTAGAAACATTTCTGTGTTTTGCTGATCAAGTGGGAGAAGCCCCAACTTTCCTATGTGTCTATCTTCCTCGTGAGGGTTTCCACAGAAAAGAAATCTCCCCATTAGGAATACAATAAGTGAGGAGAGCTTGGGAGCTTTAAATTTTCATCATAAAGAGTGATATTTTATTTCAAAGAATATCAGCAGAATCCTAAACATTTGATTATTTTTAATAGCAAGACAACATCTATATTTAACTGCCACCCCGCGAATCTTATGAATTGTTATACAATGTGCCATTTCCCTTTGTGATTCCGGGGATGAGATTACTGAGACATGGGGCAGTGTAGGACGGCGAGGTACATCATTTCCTAGACTGTGTTCCCAAGGGAATTTCCTTGAAAAGAGAGCACTATAGTTAAATAAATTTGGGAACTGTTGCATATAAAAAGATCATCTCTTGGAGGTTCGTGATGCACATTAGCTTATCCCAGGAAATCTGTTTAAGGTTGTTTAACCCAGTATTTCCCAGTTTCATTAGGAAAATATCCTGTCACCAAACACCTATGAACAGCCCACAGTGCTAGGTGCTCCAGATGGCACTGTACCTACCCATGGTTTTGCAAAGAAACTCTCTGGGAAACATCCGTCCCATCTTTTAGAGCACAGACTCTGGTCAAGTAGGGTTCAAATCTTATCTCTGTCACTGTTAACTTTCTTAGCCTTTGGAAAGCTTCAGTTTCTCCTAGTATATTAAGTAACAGTTCATTTTGTGAAAATGCTATGGTTTATCCAATTGTCCCCTCATTTTGGGACATTTACGTTGTTTCTTGTTTTTCGCTGTTATAGTAGTGTGATGGACAAGTCTGTGTGCAAATATGTTTTGATTGCAACT
This sequence comes from Monodon monoceros, assembly GCF_005190385.1. NCBI lineage: Eukaryota > Metazoa > Chordata > Mammalia > Artiodactyla > Monodontidae > Monodon > Monodon monoceros. The sequence goes on from NW_021703783.1 coordinate 35,433,505, forward strand.
GGTTATTTCTCTTGGCTAGATTACTGGAAATGAAATAACTGGTGAAAGGCTGTAAATATTTTCAGTGTATATATACAACATTATGATATTTATATATATATACCCACACATATATATACGTATATGTTGTATATACATAATACAATGTATATACAATGTATGTATAGAGTATATACTGTATATATTGTATACATGTATAGAATATATATGGTATATATTCTATATATTCCTGTCCCTTTCCAGAAATGTCTTAATTTACCTCATATGTGTCATCTCATTCTTGCTGCAAGGCACATTATGTGTGTGCGTGTAGACACACATATATTATATATATGTGCATATAGATAGAGTATATACATGGCAATATATATAGGACTATCATTTGCTCATTTTTCTACTGCTCCTCTTTATTTTGAGAGACTTTAGTTTGGGGGAAAACTTCACATCTCTAATTTTGACAATTAGCAGTTTTGGAGATTAAATCTCAATCCCTCATTCTGGATGTGGCCCTTTTGTCTATTGCTGGTGTAATACATGCTTCATCATTGCTCCTATATCATAGAGATGGAGAGGGACAAGTTATCCCAACTTATCAGAAAGAAAAAAATTCATTTTCGGAAATGTCAAAAATACATGAAATCAACCCCACAAGTTGTGAAAAAGAAGACACAGTTCTGTGTGTTCTGGGACAATGTCAAAAATCAATTTCATGTAGGCGTACCCCACAGATGTGGTACAACCCAAATGTTTTGGTCATATTATTTATGATTGCTCGTGTCTTTGAGGGGATCGCTCAACTTTAAAGTCTTTCTGCTCCTCTTAAACTCAGTACTTTATTATTCTGTTGTGAAGATTAAATAAGAAAAAAAATAATATCCAGTGCAGTGATGGTACATAGGTAGATACACAAATGCTAGTTCCCTTTTCCTTTTGCCATTGCTCCCATAGGTCTTTAGTTTTCATAGGTGGCATAGTTTAAAGTTAAATAAAGTTATTATAACTCAATGGGAGTGGGGCTGAAGTTATATAGCACAAAGTCAAAACAAATTCAGTCTCTTCTTGAAACAGTTAAGAAATACAAATGTATAGAGAATGATATTTATGTACATATCATTTAGCTTAATAAACAAAACTTTACAAATATGATTGAAGCCCCTCATTGAATCTCTTCCCAATCTCATTTCACTTCCAACCTACTCCCCTGATATCACCACTACTCCAGTGAATCGTCAATCTCAAATATGGTGTTTATCTTCCCCCGCATGCCTTAATACTTATTTTTTGTTCTTATTTGTATATACATATGAAAAACATGTATTACTATTTTGAGTGGTTTAAAATTTTATATAAATGGCATCATCCTTGTATGTACCTTTCTGAAACTTTCTTCTCTCACTATTACATTTGTGAGAGTTATATGTAGCTCTAGTTCATTTTCAAGTTTGTAGAGTCTTCAGTTGTATGAATATGCCAAAATTAATTTATCCATTTTCCTGTTGTTGGATATTTATGTTGTTTCTATTTTTTCTCTTTCTTTCATCTTTCTCTTTTTTCTTTCTTTCCTCCTTCCTTCCCTCCTTTTTTCCTTCCTCCCTTCCTTCCTTTCTCCTCCTTCTTTTGCTATTACAATGTGCCAGTGAACATTCTCATAAGTGTTGCCTTGGGAACAATTGGGAGACTGTGTTTGAGCTTGCATTTCTTAAACTTTTTGATTTACACTTCTAAAAGTTATTAAGAATCCCAAAGATCTTTCTTTATGTGAATTTTGTCTGTTAGTATTTATTATATTAGAAATGAAAACTGATATGCTTTAAAATATTTATTTATTTTTAATTTAAATTTAGTTAATTTACAATGTTGTGTTAGTTTCAAGTGTACAGCAAAGTGATTCAGTTATATTTACATATATATGTGTATATAGATGTATTCTTTTTCCGATTCTTTTCCATTATAGGTTATTACAAGATATTGAGTGTAATTCCCCGTGCTGTATAGTTGGTCCTTGTTGTTTACCTATTTTATATATAGTAGTGTGTATGTTAATCCCAAACTCCTAATTTATCTCTCTTCCCCCACCCCTGCTATCCTTTTTGGTAACCGTAGAAAACCATTTGTTTTCTATGTCTGTGAGTCTATTTTTGTTTTGTAAATAAGTTCATTTATATAATTTTTTAAGATTCCACATAAAAGTGATATCACATGATATTTGTCTTTCTCTGTCTGACTTACTTCACTTAATATGTTAATCTGTAGGTCCATCCATGTTGCTGCAAATGGCGTTATTTCATTCTTTTCTTATGGCTGAGTAATATTCCATTGTATATATATGCCACATCTTCTTTATCCAGTCATCTGTCAGTGGACACTTAGATTGCTTCCATGACCTGGCTATTGTAAATAGTGCTGCTATGAACATTGGGGTGCATGTATCTTTTTGAATTAGAGTTTTCTCTAGACATATGCTCAGGGGTGGGATTGCAGGATCATATGACAATTCTATTTTTAGTTTTTTAAGGAACCCCCATACTGTTCTCCATAGTGGCTGCACCAATTTACATTCCCACCAATGGTTTAGGAGGGATCCCTTTTCTCCTACCCGCTCCAGCAGTTATTATTTGTAGACTCTTTAATGATGGCCATTCTGACTGGTGTGGAGTGATACCTCATTGTAGTTTTGACTTGCATTTCTCTAACACTTAGTGATGTTGAGCATCTTTTCATGTGCCTGTTGGCCATCTGTATGTTTTCTCTGGAAAAATGTCTATTTAGGTCTTCTGCCCATATTTTTTTTATTGAGTTGTTTGCTTTTTGATATTATTCTGCATGAGCTATTTATATATTTTGGGAATTAATCCCTTGTCAGTAGCAATATTTTCTCCCCTTCTGTGGGTTTCCTTTTCATTTATTTATGGTTTCCTTTGCTGTGCAAATTTAAGTTTGATTAGGTCCCAGTTGTTTATTTCTGTTTTTATTTCCATTTCTCTAGGAGACGGACCCAAAAGAAATATTGCTGCCATTTATGTCAGCGAGTGTTCTGCCATAAAATTTATTAAATTACTTAAAATAACAGAATAAACCAATTATGTTACTATAAATAACAATCATTTTAATAACTATTAGATAGTATAAAGCATGCTGTAAAATAACTGTCTTACAAAAGGAAAAAAATAGTGAGAAGAGTGGCATTGCTTTAGATTTTTGTAAATCTCTTTCATAGATGGTAACTGAATTCTCATATCTACTTTTGCATTTACTTGATTGTGATATTGCACATCACATAGCCTTTGGAAAACTCCACGGCACACTTGTCAGAAAGTTTCTGGACCACAGAAGTTTCCAGACCACAATTTGAAAACTACTTTTTTTTTTAAGTTAGTTTTTATTGAAGTAGTTTTATTGGAGTATGGTTGTTGCTTTACAATGTTGTGTTAGCCTCCACTGCACAACAAAATGAATCAGCCATACACATACAGATATCCCCTACCTTTTGGACTTCCCTGCCATTTAGGTTACCACAGTGCATTAGGTAGAGTTCCCTGTGCTATACAGTATGTTCCCATCAGCTGTCTATTTTATACATAGTATCAATAGTGTATATGTGTCAATCCCAGTCTCCCAATTCCTCCCACCCCATCCGTTTCACCCTTGGTATCCATACATTTGGAGAACTGCTAGTCTAAGCCATTGTCTTTCAAACATTTTTGACCACAACTTCCAGTAAGAAATAGATTCTGTATATTGTGGGTAGAAAACCCATACATACGTGTGTAAGCACATACCCACCTGAATATAACTCAAACAAAAGTTTCACAAAATTATACTTACTTTTACTATTTGCAATGCACTATGACATAGTCTATTCTTTTTATTTTGTCTTACTTTATACCAAAACTGTTGGTTGTAATTTACCAACTTGACTTCACATGAGTTGAGACCCACAGTTTGAAAATCACTGCTTTTGGGAGTTTATGTTTAGAAGTGTCATTTCTGCATCTATAGTACACTTTCCAAAGAGTTTATATGAATTTATGTTTCCTCTCAATAGATTATGAGTCATCTCTCCACATCTTTGCCAACACTTGGAACTGTCAGACTTTTAAACTTTTTCTAATCTGTAGGATGTCAGGTTTTAACTTGCATTTCCCTGATGCTAGTTCATATATTTCTTGGCCTTTTAAAGTTGCCTATTCATACCCTTTGTCCTTTTTAAAATTCCGTTTTTTTATCTTTTCTTTTTCCTTGATTTATAAGAGTACTTTATTTATTTAGGATACAAATCAATTGTCAGTTTTATGCTTTGTAAATGTCTTCTCCCAGTTTGGGGTTTGTCTTTTTACTGTTTATATTGTCTGTTTACATTTAGAACTTTTCTATTTTAATGTAATCATATTATTAATCTTTTACTGTGTGGTTTGTGGATTTGTGTGTTGCAAAGACACAAAAGGTCCTTACCCCAAGGTCATAAAGATACTCCCTTATGTTTTCTTCTAAAAAATTTAAAGTTTTGCTTTCTTCAATAGATCTTTAACCCATTTGGAATTAATTTCTTTCCCTTCCTCCCAGTAGTTACAGCACTTTTTTCCTACCAGTATAGTTTTCTCCCTTGGTTTGAATCCCAGTTCCGTCATGTACAGATTCCACTCTGACCCAAGCCACCATCTCTCTTTCCTGGATTGTCACAATGGCTTCTTCCCTTGTTTCCCATGTCCTACTTTCATCACAATAGCCAGGGTGATCCTTTTAAATCATAAATCAGATCATGTCATTCCTCTGTTCAACACCCTCCAAAGCTTATTACACTCAGAGCAAAAGTCAAGTTTTTTTTTTTTAATGACATATAAAGCCCCATATAATCTGCCCTCCTCCCCTGTTACTTCCCTAACTTCCTCTCCTACTTCTCCCCCATCGCCCCTCTTTGGCTTGACTAAGCCAGGCCTGTTTCTACCATAGGACCTCTGCACTTGTTTCTTCTGCCTGGATGGATCTTCCTTCAGGCATCTGCACGGCAGCTCTCTTACTTTTTCAGGGATTCTTTAAAAATGCCTCTTTCTTAGGGAGGCATTCCTTGGCCACTCCAAATAAAATTTCAACCCCCCCCATTTTTTAAAAATACTTTCTATCCCCCTTCTTTGCTTTTCCGTAACACATTACTATTTAACATACAAAATATTTGCTCATTTTGATTTTTTCTCCCATATTTCAACACAGTTTTAATGAAATCAGTGATTTTCATCTGTTTTTGCCTCCTTTTTCATTGCTTACCTCCTCCTAGAGTACCTGACATATGATAGGTGTTCTATCCATATCTGATGAGTGAATGGATAAACATAAATATATCAGCCTTCCACGTATGTGTGTATTTGTTCCTGAGCTCTCTATTTTGTTCCATCATTCTAATTGTTTGTTCCGCACAAATAGTACACTGTCTTGATTATCACAGCTTTGATATAAAGAAGTCTTCATATCTGGGAGAGTTCCTTGCTCCTTCTACCACAACCCTATATCTTGACTTTTTTTTCCAAACCATTTTGTCTATTATTGGTCTTTCACTGCTCCATAGATGTTTGAGAGTCAGTTTGTCAAAACCCTATTGGGATTTTGATTTGGAATTGATAGATTAATTTGGGGAGAGTCCACATCTTCACAGTATCGCGTCTTCTCATCTGTGAACACGTAATATAGTTCAGTAAGTGAAAGAGCCTGGGTGAGAAGCCAGATTGGTCAGCCTTTCACACCAGGTCTGCTTCCCTTCTGCTGAGCTTTGTGGAACTGATTGTACATGTGGCAGGACTGTGGAGCTCACTCTGCTTAGTGTCATAATCACATCCTAGAATGCCGGCTGATTAGCCTCCTTCACTTGTAACATGTTCTGCAGCTGACTCAGGGGGCTGTTGTCATCCTGTGGTCAAGTGCAGTCAGACCTGTGTCTTCTCTGAGTGTGGCAATGACCTCCCATCCGTGGAAAAGCCTTCTTAGTCATCCGGGGAGGAGGGTATTTGCATTACTTTAGAATTAATTACCTTGGGAATAAGAGTGGAAGTTGCAAAGAAGTTGGTGATGCAGAGCACCCAGGCTCCTTTGATTTCACTTTGCTGACGTGTTCCTTATGAACCTGAGAGTTCATGGGGCAATCATTGGAGAGCCTTGAGCAATCCCTGAGGGATTGCAAGTTCCTGGTACATGTGCTGCTTCTCTCCTGTCCTAGGCCAGTGACAGACACTGCTAGCCAAACATCACCCTCTACCCCAGTGAGCCTAGATGGAGTCTTAGAATCCTTTCAACATGGTCCTCCAGTAAGTTCTACTAATTAATCGGTTTGGGTCAAGAGAGGAAACCTATTTACCACTCTTTTTCTATTTTGGTCTAGTAAGTTTAGAAGCACTTAAAATTGGCATGGGCCCCAAATCAAGGGCTGCTCTGGTGGCTTAGGACACTGGGAGACCTCTGAAAGAGAGGGTTAGCCCCTTTGTCTAAAGACAGGAAGTCTTGAGTGGGGGAGCCATCTGAATTTGTAATAGCAGAGGTTTGGTTTTGATGATGAGTTAGATAACAAAGGACTTGTGGGTGCCCAGAGGGAGCAGAAAGAGCTGAGCTTCCTAGCAAAAGCAGTTCAACAGGAGTCGGAAGGATGACCCAGCAGGTGATATTGGTACAGAATGCAGTGTCCGAATATAATTTTTCTCCAGGACTAGTAAGGGACACTGCAACCCTTGTGGGTTGGGATGTAGGACAATTGTCATGTTAATTTCAGATAAAACATGTCAGGAAAGTCATATTTGACCCCAAAGGTATAGGAATTCTACTCTTAATTTGCTGCTGTTGATCCGGGCTGCCTGTTATCTTGCATTCCTATGGATCCAGGATCGCTGCTGAGCAAGGCAATGCTTGAACACAGCTGAGCACTGCTGGAGTCAGACATGGGTTCAAATTTTTGCTCTGCCGCTTTCGAGGTATGTCACCTGGGACAACACATATAACCCCTCTAAATCTCAGTTTCCCCCTCTGTAAACTAAGGATAATAATATAATTCCTCTAGAAGGGCTGCTGGAGGATTGACCCAAAGCATCAGAGTGCTTAGCCTGGCATAGTAAGCCCTCAACCCTGAATTACTATCAAAAGTTTCCCTTCTGTGTGTTTTACTTTCTCATAGTCAGTGTCCTTAAAAGCAAGAGAGTTTGGGGCTGATCAGAAGATTGAATTTTCCTGCTGTCCAGGGTTTGAGTCAATATAAGCGTGACCTGTTCTTTGGTGATAGGGCCATCTTGCACCCACAAATTATATCTACAGATTTTTAAGAATAAAACTTGGGCTCTAAGTTACAACTTCCCATTGAGTCTATCAAAAAAATCCTCAACTTCCAACGTCATCATTTTAGAATCATGGATTCTTAAAATCATCTCAGATACCAAATATTTACAGGTTTAAAAAGCCCTTTCGCCTGAAATATATAAATTAAATATTGCTGAAGGTATAGAGTCTACATTTTAGTTTTAGACTCTCAAGCTGTTTACAAAATAAGCAATTGGAAATCTGATAGAGTTTAGAAAAAATTTAAGAAAAATACAGGGGTTAAGGATTTCTGTAAGTTCTGTGTGATTAAAGAGATATATGAAAATGGGAATATTTCATATATATTTTGGACAGAAACTATTTCTAGATGCCTTAGTAAGGGTATAGAACATGTAGATTTTGATTTAGTTTCTGAAGAAGGGTTTTAAGTCATTGCTGGACAAAGCTGGTATTTGTATGCGTTGTGCTAATAGGGGCTTAGGACACCATCCCTGTAATCATCTCACAGAAACCTTTTACATCCAACCAAATAGATAATCAGAGATGTAGATGCAAATGTTCATCTCAGTATTATTTATGATAATGAAGAAACTGGAAACAATTCAAACATTCAAAAATAGATTAATATTTAAGTAAATCATGATGTCTATTATATAGATATGCTTTTTAAAGATTACCTTTTATTTTTATGAAAGTAATACATGTGTATTGTTAAAAAGTCAAATAGTGCTAAAGGTTTATCACAAAAAGAACAGCTCCGTGACTCAACCCTCCTAATTCTCAGTCTGGCTTTGCAGAAGCAATGATATCCAACTCTTACGTATTTATTTTGTTATTTACCTTCTCCCCCAAATAATATATGATTATAATGCCACTTCTTGATTTGTTAATTTTACATATTTTTCATTCTTTTTCAGACAGAGCAGACTTCAGAGCAAGAGAAGTATCAGGGATAAAGAATGGCATTATAAAAAGTAAAAGGATAAAATCTCCAAGAAGACATAACAATCGTTAATGTATATGTGCCTAACAAAAGAGTCAAGATATGTGGGCAAAAATGATAGACTTGCAAGGAGAAATAGATGAAACCACTATCATAGTTGGGGACTTTAATGCTCCTCGGTCATAAATGGACAGATCCAGCAGGTAGAAAATCAGTACGGACATAGTTGAACTCAACAGCACCATTAATCAACTGGATATAATTGACATTTATAGACTATTCCATTCAACAACAGCAAAATACACATTCTTCTCAAGCTCACATGGAATGTTCACAAAGACAGACTACCTTCTGAGCCATAACACATACCTTAACAAATTTTAAAGAATAGAAATCATACAGTGTATGCTCTCAGACCACAGAGGAATTAAACTAGAAACCAACAATGGGAAGATATTTGGAAAACCCCCACATACTTGGAGACTAAACAATAACATGGGTCAAAGGAGATATTTCAAGAGAAGTAAATATAAATGAAAATACAACTTATCAAAATTTGTGGGATGCAGTGAAAGCAGTGATTGGAGGGAAGTTTATAGTATTGAACACATACATTACAAAGTAAGAAAGTTCTAAAACCAATAATCTAAGTTTCTAGAAAACTAGAAAAAGAAAAGCAAACTAAATCCAAAGTAAGCAGAAGAAATTAATGAAATTTAGAGCACAAATCAATGAAATTGAAAATAGGAAATCAAAGTCAATGAAATGAAAAACTAATTCTTTAAAAGATCAATAAAATTGATAAGCCTCTAGACAGGCTAACTTAGGGGGGATAAAAAAGAAGAGACAAATTACTAATATCAGAAATAAAAGAAGGGACATCACTACAGATCCCACGGACACTAAAAGAATAATAAACAAATATTGTAAACAACTCTATGCCCACAAATTTGATAAACTAGATGAAATAGAATAATTCCTTGAAAGACTCAATCTATCAAAACTCACACAAGAAAACACAATATGAATAAGAGTATACTTACTAAAGAAATTGAATCAATAATTAATAGCTTTCCAAAATAGAATGCCTGTGGCCCAGATGGGTTCACTGGTGAACTCTACAAAACAGTTAAGGAAGAAATTATACAAATTCTCTAAAATCTCTTCCAGAATATAGAAGCAGAGGGATGCTTCCTAACTTATCCTATGAGGACAGCATTACCCTAGTAACAAAACCAGACAGACACCACAAGAAAACTACAGACAAATATCACTCATGAACATAGATATGAAAATTCCCAACAAATATTAGCAAATCAAATTCATCCATGTGTAAAAGGAATTATACAATAAGACAAAGTGGGATTTATCCCAGGTATGAAGGGCTTGTTCAACATTTGAAAACCAATTAATGTAATCCATCACATCAACAAGCTGAAGAAGAAAAATTACATGATCAACAGATGCAGAAAAAGCATTTGACAAAATCCAACACCATTCATCATAAAAACACTCAGCAACCTTTGAATAGAGAGGAATTTCCCCAACTTGATAAAGAACACCTACAAAACATTTTAACTAATATCATACTTAATAGTGGTAGAAACTTTTCCACTAAGTTCAGGAATAAGGCAAGGATGTCCTCCCTCACCACTTCTTTTTAACCTTGTACTGGAAGTCCTAGCTAATGCAACCAGACAAGAAAAGGAAACAAAAGATATACTGATTGGGAGTGAAGAAATAAAACTGGCTTTGTTTTCAAATGACATGGTTTTATATGTAGAAAATCTGAAAGAATCAACAAAAATACTCCTGGAATAAGTGACTAAAGCAAGTTACAAGGATACCAGGTTAATATACAAAAGGTGCAGGATACAGGGTTAATATACAAAATTCAATCTCTTTCCTATACACCAGCAATGAACAAGTGGAACTTGAGAGTCAAAATACAATACCATTTACATTAGCACCCAAAAGAATGAAATACTTAGGTATAAACCTAACAAAATATGTGGAAGAGCTATATGAGGAAAACTATAAAATTCTGATGAAAGAAATCAAATAACTAAATAAATGGAGAGATATTCCATGTTAATGGACAGGGAGACAATATTGTCCAGATGCCAATTCTTCCCAACTTGATCTATAGATTCAACAATCTCAGTCAAACTCCAGGCAAGTTATTTTGTGTATATCAACAAATTGATTCTAAAATTTATATGGAAAGGTGAAAGATGCAGAAGAGCCAAAACAATATTGAAGGAGAAGCACAAAACCGGAGGACTGGCAGCACCTGACTTCAAGACTTACTATAAAACTACAGCAATGAAACAGTGTGGCATTGACAAAAGAATAAACAAATAGACCAGTGGAACAAAATAGACAACCCAGAAATAGAGCCACATAAATAGTCAATTGATGTTTGACGAAGGAGCAAAGGTAATACAATGGAGCAAAAATAGTCCTTTCAACAAATGATGCTGGAACAACTGGACAGTCACATGCAAAAAATGAATCCAGACCTAGATCTTACCTCCTTGACAACAATTAACTCTAAATAGATGACACAAAACTATAAGACTTCTAGAAGATAACAGAGAAAACGTCTAGAAGGCCTTGGGCTTTTTAGGTGCAACACCAAAGGCACAATCCATGAAAGATATAATGATAAACTGAACTCCACTAAAATTAAAAACTTCTGGAAAAGACTGTCAAGAGAATGAGAAGATAAGCCACAGACTGGGAGAAAATATTTGCAAAACACCTGATAAAGGACTGTTATGCAAAATATACAAAGAACTCTTAAAATTTAACAATAAGAAAACAAACAAACAACCTGATTTTAAAATGGGCAGAAAACCTGAACAGACACCTCACTGAAGAAGATAACTCTTAGAGGAAACTCTTAGAGGACACTCTTAGAGGAAAACGTAGGGAGAACACTCTCTGACATAAATCATAGTGAGATCTTTTTTGATCCACCTCCTAGAGTAATGAAAATAAAAACAAAAATAAACAAATTAAACTCAAACCTAATTAAACTTAAAAGCTTTTGCAAAGCAAAGGAAAACATAAACAAAATGAAAAGACAACCCACAGAATGGGAGAAAATATTTGCAAAAGAAGTGACTGACAAGGAATTAATCTCCAAAATATACGAACAGCTCATGCAGCTCAATATCAAAAAAACAAACAGCCCAATCAAAAAATGGGCAGAAGGGACTTCCCTGGTGGCGCAGTGGTTGAGAATCCGCCTGCCAATGTAGGGGATGCGGGTTTGATTCCTGGTCCGGGAAGATCCCACATACCACGGAGCAGCTAAGCCTGTGCGCCACAACTACTTAGGCCCACGTGCCTGGAGCCTGTGCTCCGCAATGAGAGAGGCGGCCGCAATGAGAGGCCTGCACACTGCAATGAAGAGTGGCCCCACTCGCTGCAACTAGAGAGAGACTGCATGCAGCAACAAAAACCCGACACAGCCCAAAGTAAATAAATTAAATAAATAAATTTATATAAAAAAAAATGGGCAGAAGACCTAAAAAACATTTCTCCAGAGAAGACATACAGATGGACAAAAAGCACATGAAAAGATGCTCAACATCTCTAATTATTAGAGAAATGCAAATCAAAATTACAATGAGGTATCACCTCACACTGGTCAGAATGGCCATCATCAAAAAATCTACAAACAATAAATGCTGGAGAGGGTGTGGAGAAAAGGGAACCCTCCTAAACTGTTGGTAGGAATGTATATAGGTACAGCCACTATGAAGAACAGTATGGAGGTTTCTTACAAAACTAAAAATGGAACTACCATATGATCCAGCAATCCCACTCGTGGGCATATATCCAGAGAAAACCATAATTTGAAAAGATACACGCACCCCAAATGTTCATTGTGGCACTATTTACAACAACCAGGACATGGAAGCAACCTAAATGTCTATCGAAGGATGAATGGATAAAGATGTTGTACATATATACAATGGAATATTACTCAGCCATAAAAAGAATAAAATAATGCCATTTGCAGCAACGTGGATGGACAAAGAGATTGTCCTACTGAGTGAAGTTTGTCATACTGAGTGAAGTCAGACATTGAAAGACAAATATCATATGATGTTGCTTATATGTGGAATCTAAAAAAATGGTACAAATAAACTTATTTACAGAACAGAAATAGAGTCACAGATGTAGAAAACAAACTTATGTTTACCAAGGGGGAAAGGGGGGAGAGATAAATTGGGAGATTGGGATTAGACATATACACACTACTATATATAAAATAGATAACTAATAAGGACCTCCTGTATAGCACAGGGAACTCTACTCAATACTCTAATGATCTATATGGGAAAAGAATCTAAGAAAGAGTGTGTGTGTGTGTGTGTGTGTGTGTGTGTGTGTTATATATATATATATATATACATACACATATATATAACTGATTCACTTTGCTGTACAGAAGAAACTAACAAAACATTGTAAATCAACTATACTCCAATAATAATAAAGAAATAATAAAATGGGCAGAAAACCTGAAGAGACACCTCACCAAAAAAGATATATAGGTGGCAAATAAGCATATGAGATGTTCAACATCACATGCCATTAGGGAATTGCAACTTAAAACAACAATGAGATACCAGTACACATCTATTAGAATGGCCTAAATTCTAAGTGTTGAAAACACTAAATGCTGGCAAGGATGTAGAGCAATAGAAATTCTCATTCAGTGCTGGTGGGAATGCAAAATGGTACCTCCACTTTGGAAGATAATTTGGCAGTTTTTTTAAAAAAAAAACTAAACATACTCTTACCATATGGTCTAGCAATCGCCTCCTTGGTATTTATCCCAAGGAGCTGAAAACTTACATATACACAAAGACCTGCAGGCAGATGCTTATAGCTACTTTATTCATAATTGCCCAAACTTGGAAACAACTGATGCCCTTTAGTAGGTAAAGGATAAATAAACTACGGTACATCCAGACAATGGAATATTCAGCACTAAAAAGAAATGAACTATCAGGTAATGAAAAGCATGGAGGAAACTTCGACGCATATTACTAAGTGAAAGAAGTGATAAGAAAACTATAAAGACAGTAAAAGGATCAGTGGTTATCATGGATTAAGGAAAATGGAAGGATAAATAGAGCATCGGGAATTTTTAAGGCAGAACAACACTCTGTATGACACTATAATGGTGGGTACATGTTATTATACTATCGTCATAACCCATTGGATGTACAACACCAAGAGTAAACCCTGATATAAACTATGGAGTGTGCATGATAATGATGAGTTAACATAGTTTCATTGATTGTAACAAATGTACCACTGTGATGAGGGATGTTCATAGTGGGAGAGTCTTTGCATGTGTGGGAGCAGAGGCTATGTGGGAATTCTGCACTTTCTGCTCAATTTTACTGTAACCTAAATCTGCTTTAAAAATGTGTTTAAGAAAACTATATACCTAAAAATATAACTGTTTTTCTCTCACACACATTTCTTGTCTTCTTTTCTCTTATTTTTTCCCTGGCATTCCTTCTAGTTAGATACTGGACTTCTTAGCTTATCCTTTTAATTTCATTCCCTTTTCTTTCACATGCCCATGTTTTTTGTCTTTTTGTTCTACTTTCTGGGAAATTTCTTCAATACACTCCAAACTTCCTATTGATTTTTTTCCTACTATAGTATTTAAAAATTTCCATGATGTTTTTCTTGTTCTGAGTTTTCCTTCCTCCTCTCCTCTACCTCCCAGCCCCAGATTCTCTTTCTTATTTCAAGGTTGTACTGTCTCCTTTTAAGTTTATGTCTTATGTATACAGTTTTATTTTTGTGTTTTATCCTCTTTCCTGAAATGTGTTAGGTTCCATTGAGTTCTAGTTTTTAAGGCATGTTTGTTTTTCATGGGGGAAGCCTTCCTCCTATGTGTGGAGATTTTGTCTCTTCATTCATGTTTAAGAACGAGGCACTTCAAAGTTGGCGGGAACTAAGTGCATGACATCACTGCAGGATGATAGGGCTGAGAGTTAGTTTTTCTATTAGTTGGCCCACAAATATTAGTACCTGTGGCTTTTTAAGCATCTAGGTTTGTTTAGTCTTTGTTTCTCCATGGAAGGATTTTTCAATTTGTTGTTTGTATCAGCTTAGCTGCCAGTGTTCTGGGGCTTGGGGTGGGAGGGGATCTCACCTTTTCATTTAAACTTTCAAACTCCCGTTTTCAATATCTTGTATCATCTCTGGCTTCTCTTCTAACCTCTGCCAGGCTGGGCAATCACATGTCTAGGAGGTTCTCTGGTTCCTTTTCTCCAGAGAATGAATCCTCTGTGTCTATGTGGTAGGAAGGGATAGACCCTTTGTTACTGTTCAGGGTTCTTGGCCTTCCTTAGTCAATAGAGATTGATAAGAGTCCAGACAGGAAATTCGGGCAAACCTTTATTGGGGCCCCTGCTGCAGCAGGGGGCAGTGAAAACAAGTGACAGGTTCCCTTTCTCGCTCCCTGATGGGGGGCGAGCTGGTTCCATATATGGGGTGAGGGGAGGGGTGTGTCCAGGGGTTGGGCCAGAGGGGTGTGTTGGGTGGTTTGCCCACCCCTTTGGTGGTGGTGTGTGCAGGGGGCATGCGCAGTGCCCTGCGTTTTCTCCTGACGCCCTATTGTTGCTCTCAGCTCTTCAGAAGTGGCAGTTGGGCTTTTTTTGGTCTTTTTGTAACTTGTTGTCCATAATTTGCCCCAGCTGTCCATGCACCCAGTTATTTTTAGTCCCTTATAGTTTCTTTGTATTTTGTTGCTCGAGGAGACCCTTGAGGAGACGTTTGTCATTTGTCCAGGTGCAAGCACTGCAGCAAAGGGTCCCAGGTCCCAGCTTGTCTCACCTTGGCTGTGCCCAATGGGCCCTTGGTGTGTACTCCTAATACAGTTCCATGTTTCGCCTCTACTTTCTGTGAATCCCTTTGGGAGGATTCTAGAATGAGTTTTCTTGTAGCTTGATAAAGTTTCCAGCTGTAGGCACTTAGTTTCAGCTTTTTTTTTTGTTCTACTAAGACAGTTACTATTCCTTCATGTAATTTCCATCTTGAAAAAAATGATTTTGCTTACTCTCCAGTTCTCTTTGTAATTTTTCCCTTTATGTTGAGAGGTGAAGAGGATGAACATATAGTTTCAATCCACCATGTTCAACCATGGGTAATATGCTTTTGAATAATTTTTTTAATGTCAAGAGAAAATGCTCAGCATGTAAAAAAATTAGGAGACTAAACTGTGAAGTGAAACATACAAAAGTTTATCCCTAGGTTGTGAAATTATTGTTAATAATTTATTATTTTCTTTAAAAAATCATTTCTCACTTTGCCAAATTTTCTGTAATAATCATACAACCCTTTCACAATCAAATAATTTTTAAAAATATGTTTAAAAATTCATACTGATGCTTATGGTGCCTCAACAAGGGCAGCTTTGATTGCAGTGAATATTAGTGATCTGGAGAAGAAAGAAGTGTTCATTTTCTCCATATTAAATATTAAAGCTTCAATAAAAAAATTAAATGTAGGCAGGGGAGAAACAAGCTATAATCTTCCTGGTAAGTGGTGAATTTTCTCATCACTACCAGTGTAAATTCAGTTCCTATAGGTAATGGTTAGCCATATATACTTTAAGACTGTATAACTGGTATGTACTAAGGATTTAATATAAGGATATATTGCATGCAATATGGTTACTCTAATATTAGAAGGTGCTTTTAAGTGTCTGCCTATAACCTGTCAGAATATTCCAAAATGTGTTCTATGAAATACCAACTCCAACTGATTGTCTGCAAAGAAATAAGTTTGCAGATTGCTACATATTATTTCGCTTTCTAGGAGAAACAATTCACATTAGGGAACTGAAGCCTTTGAGGATACTGCAGTAAAGAAACTTGGTTAATTTTATTGGTTTAACTTTGTTTGGTTATGAGTTTTTGAAACTTAATTTGACCATGGAACTATTTTTTCACAAAATCCTTCCATGTGGTACTGATCATTATCATCATCACTGTTATTGTTGTTACTTAAATTTAAATGTCCAGTTTTTGATTTCTTTCAAGTCATAATCATGTTCTTTGGGCAGAGAGGTTATGGGGCCATACCTGCTTTTGTGGTCTGGTAGAGTCAAATCATTCAATTTATTTGAACATAGAGTACAATAAAATGAACTATCCTGGGTATCCCCTGCATTGCTTTAGGAGGAAAATATTTTACTGTTTTGTTGGGGAAAGGGGGTAGAATAATTTTCTTGTTTTGTTTGTTTTGTTTTTGGATAAGGATCAGGAGTCATGGTTCCCAGATTTTTTTCCAGTAGCCGTGGCATTTTGTAAAGCCTGGAGCATCTTGGGGGGGGGAGTATATTTGCTAAAATATATCTGTAGGTGCTGGTTATTGTCAAATTGTACAGCTGGAGCCCTGTGATATGAAGGTTTATTGTCTAATTTTCAAGCAAACACAATTTTAATGAAAGTAATCATTTGGGGATTTTCTTTACCACATTTGTTTTTTATGTCTAGACTCTTTATGAAAGGAAATGGGAAAAATAATTTGGGAATCTAAAATAAATCAAACTTTATCTGTTGATATTGTTAAACTGACTGTGCATATACAATAAAATAAATTGCTTGGAAATAATCAGTTCTTTTAAAACAATTTTTCAAAGCCTCCCACTCTAGTCTTTCCACAATGGGAGGTCTCTGGCCTTATGGGAAAGATTTAGAGTAGAGACATGGGTTCTAGTCCCAGCCTTTCCACTAAACAGCTCCAAGATATTATTATTAGTGCTATGAATAGCAACTTTTATTGAGGGCTTTATATATTTTAGTTATTGTGCTACAGGCGCTATGCACATGGGTTCTTTTAATTTTCACTATACCCCATCGGAGAGTTGGACTACATAACTCCTTGTCCCCTTTCTAGGCTTAAATGATCCAAGAAGATATGTCTCTGCTGCAAGACCTTAGTTCCACTGGGGTGGGGTTGTGTGTGGTGGGGGGTGAGGAGTTAGGAAGTGAATCTTATCTTCACTAAAAGGAATGAATAGACAAGTTCTTGGGAGCCTGAGATGGAACTCAGAACCATTTTCTAGTCTAAACCAGTGTATAATCTAATCTAATATATATTATCACCAGATGTCTTCAGTTGGTTTTTCTGGTGGCCCAAGCATCTGATACCCAAACATAGCATTGTTTTCTTGGATCATAGTCTGTTTAAGTTGGGCAGGGGAGAGGTGGCTTGCATTGACTTGACCATTAAGGACAATGGACAGCCATTCTTCCAGAACTACCAAAATTATTGTGGCTCCTTGAAAAAAATAAATCTTTCAGCTTTTTAAATAAGGCTCCTGTGTTTGACCATTTCACCATCAACTGTACCAGGCAAGTGCCATCGTGTATCCCCATCACTGTAACTCCACCATCTGATATTTGTAAAGTGTCTTGGGGTTTTAAATTCATCTCCTCACCCATGACCTCATTTGATTTCTGTTCCTCAGTATTATACCATATTGTTACATGTCTGGAAGACAAGAACTTCTAGAATATTACTTTTATTGTCTGAGTACAGGGCTGAGCCACCATCCAGCGGACTCAAGGAGGGAAGGTAAAATCCAGAGACTTATTCTCATTTCTGACTCAGTGGACTGAAAGCCTGCACTGTGCCTTGGCCAGATGATTTCTAATTGGCTTCTCTGCTTTGGTAGTATGGCCTTGGTCCAAGGGGCCATTCTGGCTTGGAGATGGCATGGCAGGCAGAATCCTATTTATCTGTTTTTAACACAAGTATTCCAATGTACAGAAATTTGGGTGTGTGTCTCTTCCGTATAGATTATGCCCTCTTTTGATGTACAGGTTTAGTGGAATGCATCATCCATCCTTTATCTTCTTAAAAATGTGTCTCACAAAACACTCAGGGAGCTTTCAAAATTCCTAGGAAACTGAGCTGGATGTTTATTGAACTCTGTCACTCTTCTGAGCTCATCTTTCTTACTGTTTACCCTTTAAATTGTTATCTGCTGAGAGACAGTTGGGAGGTAGTTTTTCTCTGCTCAGTTCTTATTAGGGTTTTAATGATTCTATTCCCCCTTCCTCCATTAGGAAATAAATACATGTTAAATAGTTCACCAGATAAGAATAACATTTGATTTAAATGCTAACAAAATTAATTAGCGTTTAAATCAAATCTGCTGAGTTGAAATGTTTTTGTAGGCAAAGCCTCCCCTATCTTTTAAATGTGGAGCCTTATTTAAAAAAAAAAAAAACTGAAAGATTTATTTTTTCAAGCAACCTCAATAATATGGTAATTCTAGAAGAATGGCTGTCCATTTAGTTTCAGGCAAACTGATTTCCTAGGGCCCCAGATCACACAGCCAAGAGTTTCCAGAGATTCTGGTGCCTCTAACAATTATGAACAGGCAACTCCTACACAAAATGCCACAGTGTGGGTGTGGGGACTGTGAAAGAGACTCTGACCAGTCTAAAATTCCACAATTAGAGATTTATTATTTTGGCTCAAGATTTTGTCACCTGGAAAATTATTAAAAAAACCCGTGTGAGGGTTGACATGGTCAGCCTTATGAGTTTTTCAAAACCTTTCCTGAGAGCAGGTTTTGATCTTGCTGGCTGGGACGAAACTGGACATCTAGGGTTGGAGAGAGGATTGACAGTGTCAGGGAGATGGCGGCTGGGGGAAGGGAAGCCTAAGAAGGGGCAGCTGGTGATGGGGGAAGGGTGGAAGAAGGCAAAAGATAAATTTTGCCCATTTTGTTCATTTATTTGTTCAACAAATATTTATTGGGAATCTATTTTGTTGATTGAGAAGCACTTTTTTAAGGACTGGGGAAGAAAAGAAATCACACCCTGTGGGAGCCTAGGTGTGTGGGGAGGAGACAGGCAGCCACGTCACCATGTAGTGACAGCAGAGTATAGGAAGTGTCACAAGATAGGTGGGCACACAGCACGGTGGGGTCCCAGAGGAAGGATGTACGGCGGGAGGGATGACAGAGGGCCATCTCAGTGACATGGATGTTTGAATTTGGTTTTAAAAGGCAAAGAGACATGTTTGCCTGGAGGACTACGGAGAGGATGGACCCTGTATGCTGAGAGGTAGCCTGGGCAAAGGGCACAGAGGTGGGGAAGGGCTTGCTAGGGTACTGAGGTGAGACATTCCATGAGGCTGGAAACCAGGAGGTGCATGGGAGTGGCTGGGGAAGCGGGATAAACTCAAGCTGGAGCAGTGTGGCAGACCTTCATCTTTCTTAGGGAACTTGAACTTGATTCTGTAAGTTATGGGGAGGTTCTGATGGAGTAAAGGGCCTGGCCAAATCTGCATCATTGAAGTATAGCTCTGACCACCTTGAAGTGGATGGATTGGTGGCCAGGGATGCAGAGAGACCGAGGACAGGAGAGCAGTGCAGTTTTGACCATATCATGCTTCTGGCACATCCTACAGCTAGAGGGTACTCTGAAAATGGGAACAAAATGCATAAAATCTGTGTCTCTGTAGCCTGCAACTATTTGCAAACCTCAAGCAATTGTTTGCTCATGCCTGAGCTTCAAGTGTTTTTGAAGGAATATAACTCAAAGCCTCACAAGACCAGGAAGACCTAATAGCATAAGACGATGCAATTATTTAAATCTTGGATGAGATATATAGGCTTATGCACAAGTGTTCTTGTTTTTATATTTGTACCAAACATTTTCAGGTTGTTTTTAGCCCATCTGAACAGTCCTTCGACACAAGAACTAACGAGAAGATGAAATTTTGTGAAATCCAACTGAAAAGCAAATGTAATCCCAAGGCTTAATGTTGGTATTTTTCAAAGGACTCTTTCAAACCTACCAAATGAAAGGCTTCAACTTTTAGCAAAACCTTGGTCTTGATATAAAACATGCTTTTTACATGCAGTTTCAAAAATATGATGTTCCAACCCAAAAGGCACACTCTGATTTGAAGTCCCGCTTTCCTCAGAAGGAGGACAAATCCTGCTGAAGCCAGGAGCTCTTACTGTCAATCCCCACCCTCATCTGGAATGTTTCTGTGGCTCAGACTCAGTGAGCTTTGAACCCGTGGACCAGTGCTCCTGTGGTCATTATACTATGTCAAGGGTAATAGGCAGATTATGAGAAAATAAATGTTCAAAAGGGAGCAACCTTGCAGAAATAAGAAGAGGGAGGCAAGTCAGATCCTTTTGCTTTGATTGTGATCTAGAGTCACAACAGGTGCTGGGACTTATGTCAAAATTATAAATAGAATGGAGATTCTCATGAGGGTAGCAGAGTGACGCCAGGGTAAGAACTGAGATGAGGTTATGGAGACTTACTTGATCTCCGATGGCATCTTTTCACGGGGCCTTTCCTGATTCCCCAGCTACACTTTCCTCTCCTGCTTTGCTTATAGTTTATTTCAGGCAATGATTTCCTCTCTTTTGCACCAGAGTTTTGTATTAGGTTTAGCCTGACTACTGCATTGCATTTACCCATGTATTTGTCCCTCTTTTGTCTGAGATGGTATTTAAGTTGGAGCTACATGGTAAGCCCCTTTGAGGACAGGACAGGTGTGCTACTCATGCTGGTTTCCTGATAGTCCAGGGCCTTATACGTGGTAGGTGCTTTACACAGCATGCTTGAAGAGAACTTGGTTTCTGATAGGTTTGACTTCCTGCCACTCACAGCATATGACCTGAGGCAAGGAGTTTAACCCCACCAAACGCCAGATTTCTCGCTGGGTTCTGCTATTAAATGAAATAATGTATTTTTAAAGCCGCAGTACCTAGCACATAGTATGAACTTAATAATTTCTTATGATTATTATGTGTCTATAGCTTCAAGATTACAATAAACTGTGAGAACAATTTTATTTACAACCTATAAGAGTGTTCAAGAGACTCAGAAGTCAAGGTTATACGTCCTACCCAGAGAAGTGATGGAAGAGGGAAAAGAGTTTTAGACAAACTGACAAGTGCACTGGAGTCACACGGGGCTCCAACTTAGACTGCTTGTGATAAAAACCATACTGCCTGTTTGTATTTTTCAAAGGACTTGCCCATTTCACAAAGTCTCATTATTTGATGGCTGACAAGATCTGAATGCTCTAGGTAATATCTATAATGTAGCTGGCACGCAGGCAATTTCCTTGGTGCCCTTGCTTGCTAGAAACGAGGGCATTCTCAGTTTGGGCCCCTTCCTCCCTGGGCAACTTCAGATAGAATCTACTTTTCTTCTTATCAACCCCAGCCCTTCCTCAGAAAGTAAGAAACACAGAGGGATTAAGGATGTGGGCTCTGAGACGATTTGGGGTCCCCTGGCATCTGAGACTGAAATTATATATTCAGTTTTTAATTTGGATTTCACACAACCCTGTGAGGTAGGTGGGTAAGTATTACTTTCCCCCCTATCCAGGAGGGGACACTGAGGCTCAAGGAAGTGAAGTAATTTTTATAAGACCACATGGCTCATGTGTGGAAAGGTTGGGATTTGAACTCACTTCCATAGCTAGCTCATAACTGCTATGGAACACTGCCTCCCTGGCCGAGCCAATCACCAGCTGGTCGGTATTGAACAAGCAGTTAGATCTCCTAGGAGGGTAGCGGCACTGCTACAAGTCAACACGATGTCTCACATGCCCACAACACAGCCAGACCAAAGTCCCACCCAAGGAAAGCTGGTTAATGACGACCGTCAGCAGTCACATGCCTGATTTTATAAACGCCGAAGCCCATCAGCCCCATTCTTACCCTAATCTCCTGGTAAACGTGGGTATAGTAGGGCTTCATGGGGATCCAAACATTCTTAATAAGACTTTGAAGCGTCTTGATGCAGGACCAACGGCTCAGGCAGCCCCAACTCACAGCCGACGACTCGAGATCTCCCAGCACTTCTGCCTTCTCATTTGCTGTTGTGAGAATAAGTTTAGATAACATTTATATATACCAGTGTTTGTATCTACCAATGGGCAGCTCTTGAGGTTTGGGTGAGAGTTTTGAAGAGGGTGATTTTAGGTAGTCAAACGCTGACCATGCTTCCTTATGGCACCAAGGATCGCAGAACCACAGGGGCTGTGCAGTGAGAGAGAGCAAACGTGCATCTAGCACCAAGGCCGGTGCTCAGTAAATGTTTGCTGAGTGACTTGTTTGAACCTCTATGTTAGTCGTTTGTGATGCAGGCTGCAGTAAAGTACACAGTTCCTCACATCAGGAACCTCCATTCTAAACAGAAGGAGCTAGACAAGTAAACAGAAATTAAAACAGTATAATATGTGAGTGAAGAGTCAAGAAGAATTCTTGGAAGAGAACTCTGGGCACTGAGTCTTAGAGGACATGTGGGAATCTGTCATGTGAAGAGAGGAACGTGTGCCAGGAAGAGTAATGTTCAGAGGCACTTGGACGCCAGGGCCCTTTGAAGAAGTACAGATTTTTCTGGGAAGAAGGCGTGTGTGGTGAGTGGGGAGTGAGCGATGGGATATGGCCCCAGGCCTTGAAGGCTGTGCTGGGGAGTTGGGATTGCATCCACAAGGCAACACGTGGAGCCCCTGAAAGGCCTTAATTAAGGAAGTGTCGTGAGCACATTTTTATTTTAGAAAATTCATACCATTGGGAAATGCACAGAAGGGGTAGAACAGGAAGAGGGTGGATATACAGATAGAGTTACAAGGTTATAATGGCAGAAAAGAAGTCGAGTTATTACAGCAGGGATGGGAAGGAGGAAATGGCTTTCAACTGTACTTAGAAGGTAGAATTTATTGGACGTAAGGTCAGGTTAGCTAAGAAAAAAAAGGGACCTGTCTTATCTGAGCAACTACATACATGGCGGTTTCATTAATAATATTAGCTCCCATTTATTGAGTGCTTATCATGTACCTGGCATATTGCTAAGTACTTTGTGTGCATTATTCCATTTCATTCTCATATCAATCTGCAGAGTGATTATTATATTCATTGCATGGCTGAGGAAGGTGAGGCTCAGAGCAATTAAGAGCCTCGTGATATGTCATGTGAACTAAGTGGTGGAAGTGGGATTCGAACCCAGGTGTCTGACCATGGGCTCCCAAGCCTATGCCATCAGTCACCGGGGCATGCACAGACACTTCCTGTGCCGAGGAACTGCAGAAAGAGAAGGTCTGGAGAGGGAAGGGAGGAGATGCTGATCACACAGTGCAAGCATGTTCCCACATAAATCCAACCCCGAAAGTTCTATGCTGAGATTTGCTTGCTTGGAAGCAGCATAGCTCTTCACTGGGGGTGTTGGTCGGTGTGGGTAGAAGAAGGAACCAAGAAGGTGGTCCTTACAAGCATCCTGCTGACATCATGGTGTCTCTCCTCCCTCCTGCAGAGTAGCTGTTGATACGGGAGAGAGAACGAGCGGGATTCTTTAGGTCAGTGTCCCCAGCTTTAGAGGGGATGAGGGGACCCAGCATCTGAAACTACAGGCAGGGAAACCCAGGGATCCAGGGAGGTAGACACAGCTTACATCTCATGGTTAAGGACATTACCCCCACAGCCTTCCTTTAAATACTGAACTCACAGCAAGTAAATGGGCTTAAATAAATATTGGTGGAAGCGATGCAAATCATATGTGAATGAAGAGCTGTTAGTTCTCCTGGCAATCGGCATCTAAGTCAACTCCAGAATGGGTGTGAATCTTTGAGTAAGGCAGGCATGAGTGCAGAGGCTCCGAGAGGACGCATCCCCTGTCCATGCCCTCTCAAAATGCAGCTCTTTATTCTAAAGAAGGGCCCTCTTAAAGCCTGATTATTCTCCCTAAAGAAGCATCAGCCTCTTGGGTCTGTCTTGTGAACACATTTTGAGGGTAGGGCAGGAGAGAATGCAGTGCCTGTCAGCAGGGAGAGGAAACAAGCTTGGCTTGGAAATGCAGGAAAATACAAACTAACTAATTAGGGTTAACCATTATGCTATTTTCATGTAATTCAGCACAGGTTACTCAGTAAATTAGGGGCAAATAGAAATTTCTTTCATGAATTTGGTCATCAGTCTTTGCCACCATTCAGGCCAGCTAGAGAAAGAGAGGAAGAAGCTCTGTCTGGAGTGATGCCTTCTCAGTGTTGTTCTAAACTCACAGTTGTTCCTTTGGGAGGGTTATTGATAAATCTACCAATGAGACTCCAGCATCTCTGAAGGTAGACTACAGTGAAATGGACATGCTAGTCCTTTTGCTCTCTCACCTTTTGGCACTTGTTTGTGTGGGTTGAGAGGTGTTGGATAGGATGTGGAATGGAAGAGTGTCAAGAATTAATGGGCATTGCCCAAGAAGATGAATCAGTTGACTGTTTTAAGAACCACCATCGACATGGAAGTAAAAATAACTCTGGGACAGGAAAACTTATTATGCATATGGTAATTATTGTCTGGGGCATGAAATGACAAGAATGTGTGCTGTGTCTATTTGGCTACTGACTTCCCCATTCCTGGCCCCCAGGGACCCCCAGGAGACGTCTTCTTCTCTTCCCTTGCCAAAGTACCAAAGGTTTCTGCTTCAAGAATGGTGGGGGAGGGGGAGGGGTTCGTCCACCTTGGTGCTTTACTAATTATCTTCCTTCACCCACATACCCGCAGGCCAGTCACCCCTCTCTCGCCAATATGAGGAGATAGGCAGAGTCTGCATCTTTTGTTGGTATTTCCAGGAGCTGGGACATAAGGAAAGGGGCAATGATGTTATCAACATCAGGCCAAATTTGTCTCTTCTCCCTCTCCCTCAATTATTTTTAATTGCAGAAAGTATTTATTTAAAAATCTAGTAAATGTGATACAAATTATACATCCAACAACATCTATAAAAAGAGTCATCAAAAATCAATTTTTCTGTTTGAAGTTTACAGAGATTAATAGAGCTCCTTTTCTTAAGAGTTCTATTTCTTTAAACTAGGCAGCAGTCATTATGGATAAGGAAACCATGACCACAATAGCAATATTAAAGTTTAAGTAATCTTCCACTGCTCTTGTTTATGTCTTTATCATCAGTTGAGCTTTCCATTTCTTCAAAGGCCTGTACCTGGCTGGTAACTTTCAATCATCAAATCAAAGTCCTTTGTTGGAATTGTTTCTTTGGTGTCATGCAAGATATGCAGTAATTTGATCAGTCCAGTCCTTTCCATAATTAGAACAAGAGCACATCTTCCTGAAGTATGTGCTCCTACCGTGGTCTGAGGTCACACAAAAGCAAATGCACAAAGCCCTCATGTTGTGTGGCCCTAAAATACCAGCAATTTTAAATCAATCAATCAATCTGTTTATTTATTTACTAACCTCCAGCAGTTTTTCCACCACCCCAGAGCTAGACATTTATAGCTCTGCTCTTTTCTTTTTTTAAATAAACTTATATATTTATTTTTCGCTGTGCTGGGTCTTCGTTATTGGGTCTTTGCTGCTGCGCACGGGCTTTCTCTAGCTGCGGTGAGCTTCTCTTCGTTGTGGTGCGCAGGCTTCTCATTGCGGTGGCTTCCCTTGTTGCGGAGCTTGGGCTTTAGGCGCGTGGGCTTCAGTAGTTGTGGCTCGTGGGCTCTAGAGCACAGTCTCAGGAGTTGTGGCGTACGGGCTTAGTTGCTCCGCGGCATGTGGGATCTTCCCAGACCAGGGATCGAAACCATGTCCCCTGCATTGGCAGGCGGATTCTTAACCACTGCGCCACCAGGGAAGTCCTCTGCGATATGTTTGACTTATCTGCTGATGATAATGAACGCAAGTCAGAACATTTCACTTTAAATACATTATTTCTCTGTTCAATGGGTGTGGTGTGGATACCCACTCACAGGAGACTTATTCTAAACCTTCTTGGGTTCGTCAAACACTTAAACGCCTTCAGGATTCCCTATTCATATTATTTACATACCTGTAGAGCTTCAGGCGTATGATCACCTGGGTGTAATGTGGCATGCAAGCCTCATGGGATTGCTGAGATTGTAGGTACTGTGACCCTTCTTTTAAAGAAGGGGTAACATGTGCGGTGGGTGCATTTATCTGAAGGTCTTTTGTGGGGCAGAGAAGATAATGCTATGCTCCGACTCTCAGGGGAGACTCATACTGCATCAAATGTCTTTCTCTTTCCGCTGTCTTCTGGCGGTCTCCCTGTCCTGGTCTCTTTCCTCTCCACGGTCCTCCACACAGAGTTAGAATCAAGTTCCTTGACCCCTTTATCGTGTTTCTCTGTATTTTCTAGTTTATAAGATTCAGACATCTCAGCTCCCTGACAACTGTCCCTGTGTCACAGAAGCCTTGTTTTACATTAGTCCCTCTGGTCCATATCTTTGCATTTGCTGAATTAAGAGTCCTGTCACTGTTCTTGGCAACTTCTTTCTCCTCCTGGCCAACACAAGCCCATCCTGTTTTCTGAAGTAGTCATGAAAACTCCCCTTATCCAGGCAATGTTCTTGGGGGATTGATTTCACCTATTTCTAAACACCCTTCTCCACATATAATTATGTAAATAGTTGAGAAGTGTTTATCTAATTTTGCAACGATATAAAGAGAAAAATTTTGAGACACATTCATAACCCTACCACTAATACAACTTTGTAAATCAACTATACTTCACTAAAATAAAATAAAATAAATCTCACTGTAAAAGATAAATAAATAAATAAATAAAATCGAGGTCATCTTGGGCAAACAGCTTAGCCTTCATCTAAAAGGGGTGTGTCCACTGCTTGTTCAGAACATTCTAATTTGTTTAAGGGAGGAAGAGAGGGGTGAAGGGAATGAAAGGTGGTCTGCCGCTCTGACCTGTGTGAAGGCACTCATGTGATAATGGGATGGAGGTGGAGCCCTGGCCCCCAATTCATTTTCATATGGCTTCCTGACAGCCAATCACCAATTGTTTAGCTTGACCCCTCCCCTTCCTGAGAAAGGTTCCCCTTAAAGCTTACAACTAACATTTTCCTGACCAGTTTAGGAGGATCAGATTGGAGTTTTCCACTAAGAAATGGCTGCGTACCCACATATTCTGGTATATTCTCTTTCCTAAAGTACTAACTTGTCATTTTAGAGTAAGTTCTTTCCTCCCATTTACAAAATGAGGAATAATCACTGCCCTCTCTGTATTTCATGGACCCAGCAGATAACGTTTGCTGAGAAGAAAGGTGCTTTTAACAATTCTCATGTTACTTTGGTTTCAGCTGTTTACATATCCTAACAACTATATACAATTTTCCATGTTCTCAATTTTCTGTCTAGTGATAAAACTTTTGTTCTCCAACACCGCTTGACAGCAGTTGCCCAAAAGTCTCCTGTTTTGTCTTGTAAGCTTATCAAGCTTATCAAAGGTTAGTTGTGTTTGCAGTAATTCTCTATTTTAATATGGGCTTCTGATATTTGAGGTTCAAAAAATAGCTTCTGTGCTAATTCTCACGTCAAATGAGGAGGCTCATTTCCAATGCTTGCTTAATCTTTATCCCCAAAAGAATATTTCCACCATAAAAAAGTCAAAAGGCATTCTCCACACCAGCTTGCCCACACATGTCTGCTTTGCTTTGTTCCCTTTTTCTTCTGCTCTTGAAATCTTCTGGCATAACTGAAGCCTGGGAAGCAGCATCATTTGAGATGAAGAGTTTGAAGTCATCAACACACCTTCTGAAGATGCATTTCTAGCATCAAAATTATGTAGAGATGGAATGGGGTCAGTTCCCATCTGGTTTTTCCACCTTACGTTAGTCTATAGTTTAGACTAATTGACACCATTTCCCATTGCATTGTATCAAATTTTAGGAGAATTGTTTCCCTCGGGGTAGACTTTCTATCAAATCCCTGTATAGCTTACTCTGCAACAATAATGGGAGAAGACATTTTGCTAAAGCGTGAGCAACTGACCTCTTGTTTTTGAAAAGTAATTGTGAAGTCACCTTTTTTTAATCCCAGTAGATCAATTTTCTGATTGAAAAGAATTGAAAACTTTGTTTTGCTTTTTTTTTTGTTGAAAATATGACTACCATCAGGAGTTACCAAGTGTAACTTATTCTTTATATATGAAAGATAAAGTCACTAGAAGAACATGTGAGGGGGCAGAGAGATAGATTTCAAACATGCTGCCTAAATAAAAAAACAGTTTTCAACATGTTTCAGGGGACCAATTGTATGAATGAGAGGCGGTGCATCATGGTGGATAAGAGCACAGACTGGGTTTGAATCCTGGCTCTACTTACTGGCTGTGTGACAGCAGGTGAGGTATTTAATCCCTCCGTGCCTCAGTTTCCTCATCTGTAGAATGGGGAGAAGACCCCCTACCACTACTAATACCTACCTGAGAAGGTTATTGTGATAATTAAATGAGTTAATATTTATAAAGTGCTTAGAATAGTACCTTAGCGCATAGTAAATGTGATGTTTCAGCTGCTGCTATCACCACACATGTAGGATTTTATATTATAAAGACCGAAAGAACTTTTCTGTAAACATGGCCTAGGGCCTTCTTCCAGGGGAGATCCTTTAGGTCTGGAATTCCTATTTTACAGTTTTAAATTTATACCAACATTTCTTCTGTTTCACTAAATGGAGAATCAGTTCTACCCTGAAATCTCAATTCTAATCATTGTCTGAAAGCCTTAACTGACAAACAGCACACTATTTGGGAAAGTATTTTTCAGGAATCACTTGATGATCGAAGTTGACTGATAAAAAAAATTAGAGAACAAACAGGAACATTTGATAGTGAAAATACAGTGTTTTCAGGATCATGGTGAGTCTGTGTTGTAGTTCTATATGTAACAGTTTGTAATTCGCTGTGTGCGTGATTATTTAAGCAAACCTTGCTTTCCTAATTAGACCTGAAACTCCAATTGCTTGACACATAGTAGGCATTCAAAGGTAGTTGTCAAAAGTAGTTGAATGCATGGCTTGGTAATAAAAAATGATCCTTTGGAAGTCATTTTGTTATACAATAGCCTCTTAAGAAGTTGATATGTAGCTAATAGGGTTATTCATACCCTTACTATTTCTATTAAGAAAGTATAAGTGTGACAGAACAAGAGCAACAGAGAGATTCATTAACTTAGCAAAGAGGCAGGTTTGAGGATCAGCCTCTAGTCTTCTGAGTCCTAGTCTGGGTGCGTTTCTAGTAAGATGAAAACGATTTACAAAATCAAGAAATTCTGCCTTCTTTTTCTCTTTAATATTTTCCTTTCTTCTCCTCTGCAGTAGTTCCGTGGCTTGCGTCTCTAGATGCCGAAAGAGGAAAGGAGAGAACCTTCAGACACTTGGTTAGTACTGTCCTGCTGGAAGAAAGTGGACGTCAAAGAACAGACTAGCTACATACTCATGATTCAGAGCCTTGCCTCTGAGCGGCCAGGTCCTGGTGACAGTTTCTGACATTCTGGTAAAGTTAGTGTGTGCTGCTGGCCCCCAGGCAGGTGTCCTGAACATCAAAAGGTTAGTATCAGCAATGGCAATTTTAAATGAATGTGACATCTTGCTGAAAAATTACCACATATGCAAATGGATGACTTTGTATTTAGCTCCTGAAAATACTGTACATAGAAAGACATTCTTAACCATCTGGAAACAATTTTGAGGAAATTAAAGTTTTGGAGCTCAACCCAATGATTTCCTCTTATCTTTGTTATTATTATTATTTCCCCGTTGCCTTGCCGTCAAATCAGATCCTAAAGCTTGTTTCCTATAAAATAGCTCCCAACAAATCTGTAAGTCAGACTCTTTGCCCTCTGTCCTCTTTGACTTTCAGACATTCCTCTGGTTTTGCTCTAAGTTACGTGTACATATCACAGACCTAAATGTTCTTGCTTTTTTGCTACTCTTAGCACATGTGGAGATGATTTAGTTCCTGAAAGAGGATGT
The DNA here is from genome assembly GCF_005190385.1 of Monodon monoceros. Lineage (NCBI taxonomy): Eukaryota > Metazoa > Chordata > Mammalia > Artiodactyla > Monodontidae > Monodon > Monodon monoceros. The sequence continues at coordinate 35,463,558 of NW_021703783.1, forward strand.
TTGGGACACCTACTTTTTACAAAATCCAAATCCTGTGGAATCAGACAGAGGTTTTTCTGTCTCCTTAAATTGTAAACCAGAAGCAAAATCAAACTAAATTAAAAAAAAATCAAATTATGCCATTAGAATAATGTTCTGTATCAAGGGCATGAGAATTTAAGGTTAGGTAATTTACAGTTATTACTATCATGCCACACACAACTCTATCCAGTTTGGTTACATCAGATGGAGTTGTAATTGTCTTTTGGACTTGTTGGCTCTCTTGTTTCATTTCAGCCTCCATGCTAGATTAAAATTCCATAAAACCATGATTAACTAAAATGCTTGAGGAATGAGGACTTGTGTTTCACTTAATTTTCTGGTTAGCTGTTAGCTGAAGTTTAACGAGAAAAACTCTTGGCTTTAATCCTTGTTGAAAAACTTTCTAAAATTATTTCATTTCCTTGAATTAAAAGGATAGCACAGTGGAAAAGTCTGTCATTGTTACTTTGGAACGTTGCAAGTTTCTAGGGATCATTTTCTGGCTGTTATAAAATGCTACAGATGGAGAGTTGAAAGGTTGAAATGAATATGGAAACTACACCCCTGAGGTCGAACAGCCAGTTACCTCTATGTTTTAAAAGTAGACAATAAACTAGTAATTATTGAGCACCTATTACTTGCCAGGCCTTAGACTCTCCCCTTCAGGAGCCCAACATTCTGGTGGAGAGAGAGATGTGTCTACATATAATTACCATACAATGTAATAAGTGCTTAAGAAGGAATGAGGTAAGTGCTATTGTAGCTCAGAGCAGGGAACAGCCAATGCCCTGAGGAAGTCAAAGACCTCACCTGGTGGAGGATGATGGTCTGGGTCTTGACACATGCATGGGAGTTAAGTAGAGATGAGAAGGTAAGATGTCCTTGGCACAGGGAACAGACTGACCCGGTGTGTCTATCTGTCTGTGTGCCAGCTCGGGAGGGACTGTTGGCAGACGTGTCTGGACAACAGGCTAGGGCAGACTCTAAAGGGTCATTTATACAGAGTTCAAGTGCTAGTTTGTATGCAATATTTAACAAAGGAGTTTAAAAATCTGATGTGTTTTCCAGAAAGATTGCTCCAGCAACGGTGGGAAGGAAGCATGGGAAAGAGGAAGAGACTATTTTGATTAACTAGTTAATAATTCAAAAAACCTTTTACTGTTTTGTTGACCTGAATCATAGTTTGTAATATTATTTTACCGTAAAGTGGGAAGACATTTCAGTTTTCTTCTCTCTTTTAGGTGCTGTATTATTATTATCTTCACTTTGAATATTGGGAAACTAAGGCACAATGGGCTTGTGACTTCCCCAAGGTTCTGAATGGAATCCATTGAGAAACTGACCGAAAGCCAGGTCTCGAAGTTCCTTCCAGCAATCACTAGACCACACTCCCCAATATTACAGCATATTTATGATATAATTAACTTTCAGAAAGCCATATGGCTTTTGTTACAAAGACTAAAGGAATGTGCTTTTCATAACGAATGGCATATGGCCTCCAATAGCTCTTTGCTTGCATATTTTAACAAAATGAACACATACAGAAATTAGATGCCTCAGGTCAGTTAGCAGACTGAGGTTGATTTCCTTCTGCTCTCTCTAATTAAACTGCATTTTTGACATATATCAGGGGGTTTTTGGCAGCCTGTGAGTGTAAATATGCATAACGTGGCTCAGATGATCCTTTTCTCCTATGGCCTTGCCCCTTTAAAGAGTTGGCGCTGGCCTCATTCACGGTGGAGCGTGCAGCTCACGGAAACAGGCCATTTCTCATGAAGCTGCACCCTTGCAGAATGGTGGGAAAATCAGCTGACTTAAATGATAAAGGAGACAAAAGGAACAAATAAATGGGTACCACTGAGTTGAAAGTTGACATTTAGCTTTGGTCACTTAAGTGATGTAGTGCTGATTGGGTACATAATAGTTGCTCACATGCTGAACTAATTTAGTAGCAGTTAAGCATGAGGGCTCACACTTGATCTCTTAGAGTCACTCGGGAACCTTTCTATCTTGAGTAACATGCCTTAAAGTTCTGCTCTCTTAGTTCACACTGTGTCTCCTCCTTTTACTGATTTAGCAGGTTTTCTGATGCAGTCTGAGAATGAATTCCTTGCAACTTTCATATTATCATATTACAATATTCATCACTGATTATTTGTGTTCAGGGTCAATGACATTATCTCATTGGAATTCCCTGGACTCTGAATTCATAACATAGTCCAAAATGCTCTTGTCTGTGATGGGAAAATTGCAGCACAATTACTGTAAGTCAGTTGATTCAAAGGATCGGAGTTTCAAATTTAGCTACTCATTATATCGGCAAATCACTTGCATTTTTTAATGCTTGTGTTTATATTACACTAATAATAAAAGTTTTTTGTTAGTTAAGTGGAAGTATATCAACTTTAAAAGGAAAATTAAAATATGCATGATTCTTCAGTAACTAAAGTAAAAAGTAAAAATACATTTTAGTTGATATTGAAATAGTTAAATCCTCCTATTCAAAGTGTAATTTTCTAAAACCAAAACCACATAATTTAGGATAATTATTAATGTAGAATAAACCAAATGTTTTAAATAATAAATTAAACTTTTAGTCTGTCTTTTTCTCATCTAAAAATGACATTCAAATCCTGTTCATACAAAAAAACAAAATGTTTGTTAACTTGGATTCTAATTCACCTTCTATTTACTATAATCTATATTCCTCTTTTTGGACAAGTCATAGCTTCTCCTTTCATAAAATAATATCTTCCATTATGTTATAATTACAAAGTGTGGACTCATAGGATCAATGAATCATAGGGCTGGATGAAATAAGCCTCCAGCAATCATCTCTGCCTCTAAGGCACCTCTAAACCATGAGTCAAAAAACAAGGTGAGTAAGAGACTCCTTTAGCCAGAAACATGGTTTTGGCTAGATAACAAAAAAAAAGTAAACCTGAGAATTCTTTTCTTCTTTAGCAAAATACTTCTTCCTTCCTTTTTTTTTTTTTTAAGTGAAACTCACCCCAAACTGATACTGTTAGAATAATAACCCCTCCTAAAAACCTGTTGTGTATAAACGTGTGAAGCAAGTTAGACTCACTTCATATTTGAGAACTGGATTCTAGGATCTATAAGACTCCAGATAAATAGTGTTTGAGAATGAAAGATTCTGCCCTCATCTACTGAAGCGTCTTTTATTACCTGACTGCAAAATATAAAAACAGTATGTAAGACTAACACGGAGCAGAAGGGATGAGGATGAGTAGAAGACAATTTAAAACACCACAGGGCTTCCCTGGTGGCGCAGTGGCTGAGAGTCTGCCTGCCGATGCAGCGGCCATGGGTTCGTGACCCGGTCCAGGAGGATCCCACATGCTGCAGAGCGGCTGGGCCTGTGAGCCATGGCCGCTGAGCCTGCGCGTCCGGAGCCTGTGCTCCGCAGCGGGAGAGGCCGCGTCAGTGAGAGGCCCACGTACCCGCAAAAACAACAACAACAACAACAAAACAAAACACCACAAAGCTTGCTGTTATGATTGTTTTATTATTATTTTAGCTGTTATTATTGTTTTAGCCATTTTTCTTGAATAAACGCTATTCAGATTAAAAAAAAAACAGTATGTAAGTACAAGATTTGTCAACAGATTAAATGCTACGTCATCTATAGAAAGCCAAAAAACTATTTGGAAGACAAAGGCATTAGGGTAACATTTATGTACCAACAAAAGTCAATTGGAAGTCAGAATAAAATGTTATTTCTTAAATGTTATAATTCACTCAGGTTAAGGGCATTCTCAACTTGCTTATAGGTCTTGTACAACTTGGAGATAGTTGTATTCGAGGATATGCTTCCAAACACTGAGACAATATGCCTCACTGTGTGTAGTCAGGGCAAAATTTCAAGGAGACTTAATCCCCTGGTTGTTTATACGATGGTCCTTTCAGGACTGAACAAATGTGGACGCAAAAAGAGAGACCTGGCTCCCTAAAATTACCTTGAGTATTTGGGTTAATTTGAATTTCATATTCTAAGGAAGTTATGATATGCAAAGACACAAACAACTTGTTTCTCCAGGGTTTCAAATCCTGCGCCAAATTATTTTAACAAACAAATATGGTTACAGTGTAAATGGGGGACATGGACGAGACCAAACACAACTGCCTTTAAAGGGAGGTGGATTCTCTAACTCAAAGATCTGTCTTGTTCTGCTGGGCACCATATTGGGTCTGAATATTCTAAGGTGGTCTTAGAACTAATTTTAAGGTTGGACATGCAGAGAACTGAACCGGAGTTGGAGAGACATATGAAAGGAGGGGTAGAGGAGGAGAAATGGAAGGTGAGAGAGGAGAGCAGCCAGGGAGAGGATGTGGTGCTGGGAAACCACGGATAAAGGCAGTGAGTGAAAATCCCGAGAGGCGAGGTGCCTGAAGGTTTCTTAAGAACAAGAATTCTTAATATTGAATGAAATTGTTTCTGTTTCTGCGACTGTAAATGATTCCAACTCCTCAAGTTTTAGTAAAGTCTTTCATAAGCATCCATGCGTTGAGGACTTCCTTTTGTTTTTGGATTGAAAATTATGGGAAAGACCTCATTCCATGTTTTTGAGGCTGGAGAATTTAATTCCTAACCGATGACCCCTGGGTTTGCTCCCCCCATCCCAGATGGGGGCCTGGATAAGGCTTTGCTGATTGTCACAGTTGAGGTGCCAGGACCGCATTTGGCGGAATAGGGTCAGCATGAACAGGAAGAGCCATACATGAACACATTACGCTGAAGCAGGCATTTAGAGCCAGGGAAGCCCTTCCCTGTCCCCCAACCCCTCTACCCCGCCTGCAAATGTCTAGAACTTTTGAAGTGACCTTTGGTTTCCCACAACCCATGGGATGGATGTTTGAATCAGGGAGAGAGTAGATGCCAGCTGATACCTGGGTTATATCCATACAATCTGAAAATACAATAATTTATTAAGGGTGGAATTAGGGGTGGAAAATTTTAATCTCTAGGGCTTCACTTTTTGTCATAGGGTTCATTGTCAGCAGCCCATGATGCTGTTGGCGTTTTCTTCTGCAAACATACCAGGGATTTAGCATATTTTGATTTTTAAAGTCAAGTCCAAGCTAGTCAACTATGTGTCTGGTAAACTAAAAGATATTGTTTGAAATCGTGGCAACCGTTCTGAAATTATTTTGTGCATTTGCGTTTATTGGAAGTGTAATTATAGGTTGCCTCTCTCTGTAGCATTCCCCATGGCACACAGAGGAATTTGTTTGTATGTGGAAATCTTTATAGGAAGTAGCATTGTTGTGTGAGGCTTGTAAACTGGTACCTACATGTTTGAAGATGCCCACATTCTTATAGTTTATCATCACTTATGAATAATGGCCCTGGGCTATAGTGAAAAAAGTATCAATGATCCATTGCTTGAACTTCTCGTTTAAAAGGGCAAATTTCACATATGCCTAAAATGAAGATGACCTATCTACATACCTTCATTATGTTCTGCTCCATTATTAGTGGCAAGATATGCACATTTGTAAATGGATGAGAAAGAGAGAAAGACAAAGAAAATAAAAGATGTTTTAAGATACAGCTTGCCTAATTTCTTTAATTGGAAAGTCTCTCATATTCTGTTTTTAACGGATATGTCTTACAGTGCCACATCTTGATGTTCTGATACGGTCTTCAGGGAAATTTTATTTTATGGAACAACTCCTAGGTGGCATATCTTGACATTTGAGAACCTTCCAGAAAACAATGAAGTGTACTAACAGAACAAGTGCCTTGACTAGTTTTCTGCATTTAGCCATAACTATGCTATTCTCACAGTTGTGGGAAAGCCTGAGGGCCAAGTTCTTGTCTGGCTTTGAATCTAGTCCAGTTCTGACATGCTGTGAAGCTTCAGGGCAAAGTTTAATTTTCCCAAGACACAGTGAGCCCACTGTGTAGTGATACAAAACTATATTTCTGCTTTAAAAAAGATGACACAGTCAAACTGATTTTATGGAAATCTGAAATGAAAGCCAAATATTAAGTGATTTTAATCCAAATAAAATATAATCCATAAAAACCTGAAGATTGTTATTATATTTGGAAACATTGTTATCTTCCATTGCTTTTCAAAGTGAATCTATGACCACTTAGACCACACAAAATCACCTTGTTTGAGAGTCTGGAGACCACCTCACTATGTGGTTTCCAACATCCCAAGTATGTTCTCAAAAATCTCTTCTTGTCTGTGTCCTCCAGCTTTTATTCACAGAGGGCAGTGTGTCTGTGTGCATTATATGAGCATTCTTGTTTCTACCAGCTTATTTATTTTTCCCAAACTCTTGCCATTCACAAAATAGCAAGTGTACCATGTACAAATTCATTTAATCATTGACGAAAATGGAAACGAGGGCACGGCAAAGAGAATTCTATAGCATGGTACTGGTGCCCACACTGCAGGGTGACATGGGTCTGTCAATCATCACTCTGTGGGTGCGGTTGTTTAACCAGTTTAAAAATTATTTATTTAACAAATATTTATTGAGTGCTCCCTCTGAGCCAAGCTTCATGCTGGGTGGTAGAAATTAGAAATGATACTGTCCCTGACCTCAAGCACCTCAATGGGAGAAAGACACGGAAATGAAGAGCTGTTATGAAGTGTGATGAAGCCAGAAGGCTCTGTGAGGCAAGGGACTTAAAATCCTGCCTGGGATTTTCTGAAAAAATAAACTGAAGAGAGTAAGACATTTTTTGAATTGTTCAAAATATATTCAATTTATTCCACTAATTTTAGAAACATTTCATCAAATTACCACGAAAATTCTATCTGAATTTTGATTATAATTGCATTAAACCTTTAAATTTATAAATTGAATATTCTTATCTAGAGCCATGATATATCTCTCATTTAATTCCCACATATTTTTAAAAGGTGATTTTTAGATATTTTGGTTTTTGTTGCTCTTGAGTTAGGACTTTTTCCATACCTTATACATGGTTTTTGTGGGTTTCCAAGAGAGCTATGTGTCTTGACTTATTGTTTCTAATAGTTTTTCAGGTGATTCTATTAGTGTTTTCTAAATCAAAAGTCTTTTGTGAATAGTACATTGATAATGATAATTTAATCCCTTCTTTTTTTTTGAAGAATATATTGTTTTATTTTATTTTGCCTTATGGAAAAACATCATTGCCGGAGGTTATATGAAAACTAAAAAATAACAGGTTATATAAAATCTTAAATATTTAGAGTCAACACAATAAATACATTTTTCTTATAAATTCTTACTAATCCCTTCTTTTTAAACCTCCTATTTGGTTGTGTATTTCATCAAATTCTAGATTTGTTTGAACATTGTAACATGACTTTAATCACATCCACTTGCATTTCAAACAAATGCAAATGCACCTACAGTGCAGCTTCCCAGCTGGCTTAAATTTCAGCAGGAAGTAGAAACCGGAAGTATTGCACCTACTCATATCCCACAGAAATGAAACTTTATCTCTTTTCCCAAGACATGCTCATTGCCTAATGATATCATGGATGCTGTTGCCAGCTTACTTTTAAAAAATATGTAAGAAACATAATTGGAAAAATTTTTAAATTATTGAAATTAAGAATGGAAATAAAAGTGAGAAAAATGGAGTGTAAAAATATGGAGGGACTCTTCCATGAGACTAGTTTATGACAGAGATGATTCAATTTATGAATGCTTCATCAGGGATACATATGGGTGTTAGAAGAGTTAAGTAACCTTGGTTAACAGGTATAGTATGTGGTCAGTTCCTATTGTATATTCTTTACCTCTATACCCCTATTTCTTGAGACAGGAATTGCCATAGTTACAGCAGAAAGCATCCTCATTTTAGTTTTTCAGACACGGAAGGAATACGTACACAGTTGCATTTTAGAAAGGTCACTCTGATGACATGGTGAAAGATGGATAGAGGTAGACAAGACTGACAAAAAGACACTAGTTGTGGACTAAAGTAATATTGGAAAATATGAAAAAGTGAGGTAGATCTGTGAGTGTGAGGAGATAGAATCAGTTTTTCATGATGAATTAGATGCAGTGTTGAGTAGAGGAGAATCAAGGAGAGATCGCAGGGTTTTTGACTGGGTGACTGAGAGGACTGTTTTTCTTTATTGGGAATAGAAGAAGAAAAGCAGATACAGCAAAGAAGACGATGAGTTCAATTGTGGGCATTGAGTAGAGATGATAGCTAATACGTGGATTTGGCATTCAAGACAGAAGGCAAATCTACCATGCTTTCCATCCAGTCTCAATTTCTTCTCTGGGGCCCAGGAAATGATAAAATACATTGGGTAAGGATTATGGCAAGAACATAAACAGAATACAATAAATGACTTGTGTACACGCTCATGTGAAACTCTTCCAAAGAAATTTTTGTTTTTTCTAACTGTGGTAAAATATACATAACATAAAATTGACCATTTTAACTGTTTTTAAGCATACAGTTCAGTGGCATTAAATACATTCACACTGTTGTACAAACATTGCTGCCATCCATCTTCAAAACTTTTTTATTCCCAAACTGAAACTCTGTACCCATTAAAAGCACCTCCATATTTCCTTTTCCCCCAGCCCCTGGCACCATTCGACTTTCTGTCACTCTGAATTTGACTACTCTAGGTACTTCATATAAGTGGAATCATACAGTATTTGTCCTTTTGTACCTGGTTTATTTCGCTAGGCATAATGTCTCCAAGTCTCATCCATGATGTAGCATTTTCAGAATTTCCTTCCTTCTTCAGGCTGAATGATATTCCGTTATATGTATACACCACTTTTTTTTATCCATTTATCTGTTGATAGGCATTTGGATTGCTTCCACCTTCCACCATTATTCACCTGACTATTGTGAATAATGCTGCTGTAAACGTGGATGTACCAATATCTTTTTGAAGCTTTGTTTTCAGTTCTTTTGGGTATACACCCAGAAGTAGAATTGCTGGATCCTATGGCAATTTTATGTTTAATTTCTTGAGGCACTCCTATAGTGTGTTCCACAGCAAACGTACCATTTTACATTCCCACCAGCAATGCATAAGCGTTCCAATTTCTCCACATTTTCACCAACACTTGCTATTTTCTGTTTTAAATTTTTAAAAAATAATAGCCATCCTAAGGGGTATGAAGTACTAGCTCATTGTGATTTTGGTTTGCATTTCCCTAATAATTAGTCATGTTGAGCATCATTTCATGTACTTTTTGGCCATTTGTATATCTGCTTTGGAGAAATATCTTTTCAAGTCCTTTGTCAATTTTTAAATCGGGTTGTTTGTTTTTTGTTGTTGTTGAGCTGTAAAGAAGATTTTCAAACCTCAAAGAGAGGGGTCAAATTCTGACCATTTAAAGAATTCTGACTTCCATTATTGGCAACAACTTTATTCCTTTAGAAAACAGCATACGAAGCATAAGTGGAACTCATTTCAGGTACATTGGCATGGATCTAATATTTCTAGCTATCTTTGCTTAGTCAGATGCTTGAGATCATTTTTCTGCACAATGAATCAATGCGTATTTCTGTTTTGTCCACATTCATAACTATTTCTGAACTCAGTTAAAAGTTCTAAGAACTACCCTCAGACTCTTGTCTTGCCTGCAAAAATACCAGATAAATATATACAAATGACAGTGCTTTTCCATTTCCAGGATATATTTGGCATTAAACTCAGGACAAAGGGAGACACAGACTTTAGCCTGTGGTTTGGGTCCCCCAACCCTCATGAAAGTGTTTGTTTCCACCTACTGACTCCCAAAGGTGCCACTGCCCTCTGCATATATGAATCTGTTTATAATCTGAAGCTAGAGGTGAGAAAGTATGTTGATTTTCTATTTTGTGACATTTTTGTGGTGGCACAGATATTTTTATGAAATCCAGGCATGAAATTCCCCTTTTCTGGAAAGATAACACATGAGGAATTATTTTAGAAGAATAAACTATTTAACTAACTACCCTTATGTGCTCCAAATAAACCTGCATTCAATTGTTTGTAACTGGTTTAGCTGGCTGATTTGGGGGCAGTAAATTTTAATAGATTTCTATGATATTCAGCTATTTATACATCAACAAATGGAACTATATTATTTTAAAATGCCCCAGAGTATAAAGTAGTGTTTATAGAGGCACTCAGTAAAATGTTGCTTTGTAAAGTAAATGTCCTAAAATCGTTTTCATATGCTACCATTTATTTATTCCCAAACAGATTGTAAGCAACTCAACAGAGCTGTTTTTAATCCCCTTTTACTGCATAATATAACGTTCTTTGTACAGTGTTAGCTAAATAAATGTTGCTGACTGACTGATCTGGCACTTGATGGAACTTTTTTATTGGCTATTCAAAAGTTATTTTAAATTTTGGGTGGAAGGAAAAGAGGCTTAGAAATTTATAGTATTTCTGTTAGATAACTAGTTTTAATACATTCTGAGGATTTCAAATATAATGGGTGAGTATACCCATATGTTCTACATTTTAAGCATTCTCTTTGGCCATATCCTGTTGCTCTTTGGCCTTGTTCTACTCATCTTGATTTACCATTCCATTCCATTAATGAAATTGACATTCATCAGCCCTTGGCAAACAACGTTACCTTTAAAATTTGCTCTTCACATGCTATACTTTGAGGTTTTTTTAGGGGTGTCCTCAATTTTATCCCTGCTTTGTTCAGAGCTAGGAAAATATTTTTTAATTGAAATATAGTTGGCGTACAGTATTATGTGAATTTCAGGTGCACTACATAGTGATTTGACAATTGCATACATTATGAGATGATAACCATGAAAGTCTAGCAACCATCTGTCCCCATACAAATTTATTGAAATATTATTGACTGTGTACCTTATGTTGTATATTACCTCCCCATGGCTTATTTATTTTCTAACTGGAGGTTTGTACCTCTTAATTCCCTTCACCTATTACGTCCACCCTCCTCCTTCCACTTTAGCAACCACCTGTTTGTTCACTGTTTCTGAGTCTGTTTTCATTTTGCTTTGTTTTCTTTGTTTGTTTTGTTTTTTAGATTCCTCATATAAGTGAGATCATATGGTACTTGTCTTCCTCTGTCTGACTTATTTCACTAAGCCTAATACCCTTTAGATTCATTTGTGTTTTCCCAAATGGCAAGATTTCATTCTTTTTAGAGCCAAGTAATATTCCATTCCGCCAAATCTTCTTTATCCATTCATCTATCAATGGATAGGTTGTTTCCTACCTTGGCTATTGTAAATAATGCTGCAACAAACATTAATGTGTGTATATCTTTTCAAATTAGTGTTTTTGCTTCCTTTAAGTAAATGCCCAGAAATGAAATTGCTGGATCATTTGTCACTTCTACTTTTAATTATTTGAGGAATCTCCATACTATCTTCCATAGTGGCTGCTCCAATTTACAATACCACCAGCAGTGCACAAGAGTTCTCTTTTCTTCACATCCTCCTCAACATCTGTTATTTGCTGTCTTTTTGATAATAGCCATTCTAACAGGTGTAAGGTTGTATCTCATTATGGTTTTAATTTGTATTTCCCTGATGATTAGTGGTGTTGAGTATCACAAAAGCTTTTTAGTTTGATGTAATCCCATTTTTTTTGTTTGTTTGTTTCCCTTGCTTGAGGAGACATTAAAAAAAATATTGCTAAGACCAATGTCAAAGAGCTTACAGCCTATGTTTTCTTCTAGAAGTTTTATAGTTTTAGGTCTTACATTTAAGTCTTTAATCCATTTCAGTTTAGTTTTGCATATAGTGTGAAAGAGCAGTCCTGTTTGATTCTTTTGCATATTCCTGTCCAGTTTTTCCAACAACATTTATTGAAGAGACTGCCTTTTCCCCATTGTACATTCTCACTTCCTTTGTCATAGGTTAATTGCCTGTATAAGTGTGGGTTCATTTCTGGGCTCTCTATTCTGTTCCATTGATCTATGTGTCTATTTTTGTGCCAGTACCATACTGTTTTGATTACTGTAGCTTTGTAGTATAGTTTGAAATCATGGAGCATGATACCTTCAGCTTTGCTCTTTCTCAAGATTTCTCTGACTATTTGGAGTCTTTTGTGCTACCATAAAAAAATTTAGAATTATTTTCTATTACTGTGAAAAATCCCATTGGTATTTTGATAGAAATTGCATTGAATCTATAGATTGCCTTGAGTAGTATGGTCATTTTAACAATATTAATTCTTCCAATCCATGAGCATGGTATATCTTTCCATTTGTTTGTGTGTCATCTTCAATTTCTTTCATCAATGTCTTATAGTTTTCAGGGTACAAATCATTTACTCCTTTGGTTAGATTTATTCCTAGATATTTTATTCCTTTTGATGCAGTTGTAAATGAGAGTTTTCTTAATTTCTCTTTCTGATAGCTCATTATTAATGTATAGAAAAGCAAGAAATTTCTGTATATTAATTTTTTTACCCTGCAACTTTACAGAATTCATTTATTGGTTCTAATACTATTTTGGTAACATTTTTTTGAATTCCTATACATAGTATCATGTCATATCAAACACTGACAGTTTTACTTTTTCCTTCCTGACTTGGATTCCTTTTATTTATTTGTCTTGTCTGATTGCTATGGCTAGGACCGTCGATATTATATTGAACAAAGTTACAGGGAGTGGGCATCTTTATCTTGTTCCTGATCTTAGGGGAAAGTTTTCAGCTTTTCACCGTTGAGTATGATGCTGGCCATGGGTTTTGCATACAGCCTTTATTATGTTGAGGTATGTTCCCTCTACACCCACTTTGGGAGACTTTTTATGACAAATGAGTGTTGAATTTAGTCAAAGGCTTTTTCTGCCTCTATTGAGATATCATATGATTTTTCTTCTTCAATTAGTTAATGTGGTATGTAACATTGATTGATTTGTGAATACTGAACCATGCTTGCGTCCTTGGGAGAAATCCCGCTTGATCATGGTCTATGATCCTTTTAATGCAATGCTGAGTTTGGTTTGCTACTATTTTGTTGAGACTTTTTGCATCTATATTCACCAGAGATATCGGCTTGTCATTTTCTTTTTTTGTGGTGTCTTTGTCTGGTTTTGGTATCATGGTGATGCTGGCTTCCTAGAGTGAGTTCAGAAGTGTTCCTTTCTCTTCAATTTTTTGGAATAGTTTGAGTGGATAATGTTAACTCTTCTTTAAATATTTTGTAGAATTCATCTGTGAAGACATCCTGGACTTTCATTTGTTCAGAGTTTTAAAATTGCCAGTTCAATTTCATTAACTGGTAATCAGTCTGTTAATATTTTCTATTTCTTCCTGATTCAGTCTTGGGAGACTGTAGCTTTCTAGGAATTTATTCATTTCTTGTAGGTTGTCCACTTTATTGTTGCATAATTATCATTCGTGGTAATCTCTTATGATCCTCTGTATCTCTGTAGTGTCGGTTGTAACTTCTCCTCTTTCATTTTTGATTTTATTAATTTGAGTCCTCTCTCTTTTTTTCTTGATGAAAGTTTTATCAATTTTGTCTGTCTTTTCAAAGAACCAGATCTTAGTTTCACTGATCTTTTCTGTTGTTCTTTTAGTCTCTATTTCTTTTACTTCTGCTCTAATCTTTATGATTTCTTTCTTTCTACTAAATTTAGGGTTTATTTTTTCTTTTCTTACTGGTTTAGACATAAGGTTATGACAACCAAAATTATTTCCAGACATTGCCAAATATTCCCTGGGCAGGGAGGGCGGGGTGTGAAATCTTCCCTGGTTGAGAACTATCCTTGAGAGTCTAAAATAGTGTTTGTAGAGGCATCCACTAGGATGTTGCTTTGTACATGTTCTAAGGTGTTTTTCTTAGGTTTAAAGATTATTTTTCCAAACAGATCACACAAAACTTATCTGACCTTACTTTTTAACCTTACTTTGGTGCATAATATGTATATAGTGTTCTGTGCATGGTGAGAGGTCAATAATTGCTGTTTACTTTTTCAGTTCTAATTTTCACCACCCCCAGCTTTTCTAGGCTGTTAGTTCACAAAGTAGAAGGGGTTGTTCATCACGCCTCACTCTTTCCAAATCTTGGAATTTGGCCATCACTGTCAACAGTGTTGTTTTTATATATGTGGGCAGTGCTTTGAGTCAATTAATCATACCAGACTTATTGCCAGGGAAAAAGTCTGCAAAACTGTCACTATATTAACGTCTGAGGAAGTGCTGAACAACAGCCGGGACCCCTGCAATAGCCCAAAGATACTATAATAGAAGCTCACTAATTTTGGAAGAAATGATTTTCATTTCGGTCACAGCTGTTGGCATTCCAAAGGGCTCGCATTCTATCTGTTGAAATGAGGAGGCTCTGTTTGAGATTTTGTTCTGTCAGAGGATTTGGTGATATTGTTTAGAGAATTACTAGGCTGTCAGTGAATATGTTTTATGTACAGTGACTAACTATTTAAAACTGGTTTATAAAGATAGGGATGGGATTCTAAAAGCTGGCCAGGAGTGGGTTCTCAGAGAAAAATGTATCATTTATGAGAGAATTTTCCTAAACTGAAGGAGGGGCGATTGCTTTTCTGGAGAACATTCAACATCACTGGCCCCTCATGTATAAAAATCTACTGAGGGCTGCAGCAAGACTTGTTGGCCCCATAGCTATATCTCCGACCCTTTCCTTCATGCCTCGAATTTCAAGCATTTGAGTAACTTGGTAACAATTTATATAGTTATAGTGGTGGCATTTCTTTTGAAACCATGGCTATGATACGGTTAAGATAAGTTGTATCTTATCTTAACGGCTAAGATACGGCTAAGATACAGTTGTATCTTAAGAAAGCCCCTCCATCCACTGCCACAAGCTTTGTAGATCTCACTATTTGCAGGGGCCCTAGCAGTTCTGTCTCATATTGGACAGTGGGTCAATTTCTATCCTACATTCTGGCTGAACTCCAGATATGCTTAGAAACCACTCTGAATGGGGACTGTGGTCACTGACTATTTGTTTATCATCATCAAATCTGTGGGTAACTGTACTTGAACTTAGTTAGATTTAGCTCATATTTTAATAAAAAAGAATTTTCTACTCTCTGAAAGGGGAGCATTGCTTGGATTACTAGATATTTCTTCTAAAATGTATGCTAGTTTCCTTTTTGTTAATTTGAAATCTGGATTTGTTAGGCCAATATTCACTACCAGGGCTTTAAGTATGGCTGTTTAATTGTTGACCCCTGTCATATACTTTGTTACCATGTAGAGAAAATTGTTTAGGAGAAATTCTACTCAGAATGCAATCTTTTTGGTTTAGAACCTAGAAATTGGAGAGTTCCAAATCAGGTCACACCTAAAAGTTGTTCTTTCGGTTATGATCTTAAATGATTAGTGTACCTATTTCTGCCAATAGTATGAGTGCAATAAGCGAAGGAACCATGTCTTCAAAGAATAGAGCATGCTCAAAAATGTTTCAAGTAAATATTTTGATGTATCAGAAGGCAATAAGTTTTCCATGGTATTGGAAAGGGAGAGAAACTAGATACATCATGGATTCAAAATATTCTACTTCCTAGACTTGTTGATAATAAACCATATTGCCATCACTCAGACCTGACTTTTAACAAATAGAAAGCAAAATAGCAAGCCTTACCCACTTGCCTCAAGTCTAATTAGGGTACTTGAATTTATCTCCTGAGTTTGTGTCTTTTTTAAAAAACTAAATCTCAGAAATGAAGTTCTGACTTGAGCCCCTCCCACCCCCAAAAAAGAAAGAAAGAAAGAAAGAAAAGAAAAAAGCCCAAAACAACAACAACCCACTCATACCCTGTCCTCTCCCCAAGAAACAATGGTCATCATTGCTCTCTGAGCGGCTTGAATAAAGTAGTTTAGAAACCATCACTGGAAAACAGTGAGACCGGGAAATTTAATCAAGTTTAGTGTCAGGCATTCTACAAATTGGCTACGGTCTAAACTTGGACATAAATCCACTTGCATTTGGAAGTCACTTATACTTGGCTACATAAAATACAATTTTGTGTAATTTGAATGTTTTGGCCGATATTAATCTGTAACTGCCAATATCAATTTAAATAATAGGGTTACACCAAATTTCAGGGGCCACAAAGTACTGTTTTACTCTAAATTTTAGTAAATCATAGAGTATCCTTTTTTGAGCAAGCAAATAAGATAAACAGTAATAGAAAAAACCGCCGTATTTTGACCACTCTATTTTGATTCTATCATTTTTCTCAGTCCTCAAATTCCACAAAATTGTTTATAAAAACTGTGCTTGCTCAAAGAGAGATTTATTTATCAAATGTGCCTACTGAGTGCAAAGTACATCCAGGTTTTTTCAACTCTGATTGCCTGAGCCACAGCCTCTTGCTTTGCCTTAAACTCTGTTTTGTACTGTTTTGCTTTATCCTGCAGTGAGTCACTTCATAGGTGTAAGTTTTATTTTCATTCCACCTCCATGGCTAACCAAGATTATAATACACCAGAAGATCAGTGCCCAGTAGCTTTTATATAGTTTGTATTCCCTATGGCACTGAAAAGATCATTCTAAGCCCATAACAGGCCCAATGATCTTGAATTGCCAATGTTAATTTCATAAAGACAGGGATTTTCATTGGATTTGTTCCCTGTTAAATCTCTGATGCTTATATAACAGTACCTGACATATTATAAGTGCTCAGCAAATATTTTTTTTGAATGCGTAAATGAATTAACCCACAGTGGTCATTTATACTAGTTAAACCTTTCTTTAAAATGCAGAGAATCGTTCATTCTGGCACTATTGGCAAGGATTATTGGATTTTTGAGCATTATTCACTTCTTTTTATCACACTGATTTAGTGGGCTTTTTAGATCAATACTATGTAAATTACTTGAGAAACCCCATGTTTATTTTTGCATTAGGCTGGACCTGGCCTTAGAATCCTCACTCCGTAGAGCATTGCAGTCAAAGAAAGAAAAAGGAAACATCCCACCACCAGAGGCAGTCAGACAATAAGCACTCAGTCAGGAGAGGCACCAGAAAGGAAGACAGGCACCAACTTTAAGTAAAAGGAATCCCATATTTCTTGATGTGAGAATGAGAGATAATTCCCTCCCTAAGCTCTAGTGGGAGAAAGAAAGCTGGTTTAGATATTTTCTTTCTTATCTGTCAATTGTCTATCTATCATCTAATCTATCTATCTACCTACCTATCTCATCTTTGTATCAAAAAAGGGCCAAAGATTGAACTGGTTCATTGGTTGCAATGATTGCTCTTTATACACACTTGGTATGTATACAACTTTGTTCATGCCACTCATATAATCATAGCTAAATTTATTGAATTCTTTCTACCATTTTGACCTACATGGAAAAATATCTCTTTAACTCTTCAAACAATTCATGAAGTAGGTACTATTTTTTATCACCTCTATTTCACAGGTGAGGAAACTGAGGCTCTGAGCAGTCAATATATGTGCCCCAAGGTCCAGAGACCAATACATGACCAAAGTGGGATTTAAAGCTGGGAGGTATGACACCACTGTGTGAACTTTTAATGCTAGGATAAAATGTCTCAATAGTGCTTCTATTGTTGTTTGTGTTTCTCTTACTTGATTGTGAGAGTCTTGAGGGCACGACTGGGTTTTGTCCATCTTTATATTCCTCACAATACCTTTCAACAGATCAGCACCTTGAACATAGTGATACCCAGTAAATGTATCAGATGGAAGACAAGGCTGTTACCCTTGAAATTTGGAAACCTACTTGCAGTTAACAAATGACCTTGTCACTCTGAATTTCACTGGTTTAGAGCGTTTATGCATATGTTTTTAATTTTTTAATTAAAAAAAACAAAAATAGGGCTTCCCTGGTGGTGCAGGGGTTGAGAGTCCGCCTGCTGATGCAGGGGACACCGGTTCGTGCCCCGGTCCGGGAGAATCCCACATGCTGCAGAGCGGCTGGGCCCATGAGCCATGGCCGCTGAGCCTGCGCGTCTGGAGCCTGTGCTCCGCAACGGGAGAGGCCACAACAGTGAGAGGCCCGCGTACCGCAAAACAAATAAATAAATAAAAATAAAAAGAAGAAAAGAACCAGCACGCTCAAAAATTCAGTGATTCAGTTTTAATCTATCATCTTAATCAATTTTCCACTTGCTCCTGGTTTTCTTTTCTTCATAGCATGGACTGTGAAACCCGCTTGTGAGTAGTGGTTTTCCAGGAACATTTAGAAAAGCATGTGGGATTTGTTTGTTTTTGACTTGGAGAATTGCATGTTCTCCTGGAAGATAAGCTTTGACTTGGGGGGAGGGGTATTCACAGGGAAAGTATAGCGTGGCTGTTGTTCCAGAGGTGGTGAAAATGTCCTATAAAAACTTCGGATGAGCTGGACTTGGGAACATTTTCCCCTTCACGCTGGAATCAGATGGGTAGGCATTGGCCAAGAAGGTTTGTGCTCAGTGGCCTTCTCCAATCTGGGCCTCTGCCAGTGAGGTCCTGAGGCAGTTTTAAGTTCTTATATTGATTTCAGATTTCCCATATCATGTACCCTAGTCAGCATTAATATGGCTCTAGCACAGAATCAGTAGCAGGAGCTTCACAAGGTGGTAACGAAGGAGCCACTGAAGTGATTGCTTGGAGTTCCAAACACTGGCTAAGCCGTGTTCACTGGTAGGACCATGCAGTGAAAGGCACTGCAGATTCAAGCACGCTCTCCTATTCTGCCTCTGCTCTTACATCTCTGGGTTACTGAGTGAAGACAAGTCTTCTGTAAAGATTCACTCTCTTTCACCCTCTTTCTGAACATGCTGGTTTACAGATTTTCGTTTATAATGGGAAATAGGGTACTCTATTTTGGCCTGCTAAGTTAGATCCCCCCAAATCTATGACTGAAAGCTATTTCTTGGCATTGAAGGCCCTTGATCAGCTTTTAGTAGCATGGGGTTCATGCAGTATATGCTTTCTCAGGAGCATACAAGGAAGAGGGATGTTTGGTAGAACAGGATTTGGCGTTTTTGGATTCCTGGTTATCATGCTATCTAAAATGCTGAAATCCTATCTAACCTCTACCAATATTGTCAAATTTTATAACATTATCCTGGACATTTCAGGGTTAATAAAATGCAAATAGTTTCTATCTTAACACATGTTGGTAAGCAATGGTGGGAGGTATGTAATCACGTGATGGTAGTTTGGCAAGTACAGATTATAAATAAATAGGTTTTTGGTGGATGGGTTTATAGAGACAGAATTCATTTGTTGTATAGACCAAGGGCATTTTTCCTCCATTCCTGAAGGTCTGGTTAAGGGAAATAGGTAGAAAGCTTCCCAGTATAAGATGCATTTTAGATTGGAATTCTGCATGGATCACAGAATGTGGTGAGGTGAAAAGAGAACAGGTTTGAGAGCCAAGAAACCTGGGTTTCTCTCATCAACTCATCTTGTGAATTGGAACAAGGGACCATATTTGGGGGCTTCAGGGTCCCCATACGCAGGGTGGAGAAATTGGCCATGGTTTCTATATTGCTTTCCCCTTCAAGTACTCTATACCCGAACTGCCCCTGTTTGAAGGGGAGCATGTCTTAGATTGAAATATATCTGCTGGGGAAAAGATCGGATTTCAGAAATGGAAAATTTTTTTATTGTTCCTGACATTCCTTCATCCCTCCTTCTTCCTCCCTCTTGGTGAAACTTGGATGCACACATAGTAAGGAAACTGTCACTTAAGAAATGAATGTCCTTAGCTTTATGGAAATCTTTTCTCTTTTTCTTCCCCTGGTCAGCTGAAAGTCAGGGCCATTAGCTTGTTTATCCCACTGTCCCCTTCCGTTCCTTAGCCTCTCCCTGTATTAAGGTCTCAGTGATAAGCTAGCTATCTTTTAATATTTAAAAAATACCCCAGAAATGTTAGAATTAACACCATGCATGGGTGACAATGATAGGTCCAAGGGCTTGTTCCCAGGGCCCAGGAGTCATGATGGAGGGAATGCATTCCTGGAATGAGGCCCAATACAACACGGACAGAAAAATATTAAGTGTATGTTCTGTTTGAGGCATAGAAGTCTCTCCAGAAATAAGTACATGTGGCTGGCTTTAACTAGGTGTGTGCTTCTGAGGTTGTGGGAGCACCTAGGTGGAAATGCTGGACACTTTTAGAGCCCGAGCCCCTATATCCTGACTCTTTCCTCTCTCATTCTGTGAGTAAAAATAGCCTTGAGACCTGGCAGTGATCTTAGTCAGTCCTTGCTTGTCCTTTCTCTCCTTTTATGAGCTATTGTTTATTCTGTAGGATTTTTAAAAAGACTCTTGTAAACAGGGTACCTAATGACATTTTATTTTAGAACTACCACACAGACAAGCTTTACAGGAATTTGTCCACATTTAGATCTGGCCCAGCACATCCCCCCCTCTCCCAGTACAGCAGAGATGACCCAATCCATCTTCTGTTACGTTAGTGCGAGAAGAAAACTCCTGGCTTGTTTTCTGACAGCATGGCATGCAAGTAGACTTAACGTCTTCAGTTTTGGTAAAGTTGGATCTTCTGATTTATTTCTTACTTAGAAACAAGCTAACAAATCAAAACACACAGATTTTTTTTTTTTCCATGAGAAGAGGGTGTTGAAATGAGAGGATTATTTTTTCTTTTCCCAGATCCCTACAGAATAGAGTGTTCCACCTCAATGAGATTTTAAATTCTGTGGAGGAATCGATCATGTTTTCCAGTTTGTTGGTCATGTGGTCATGTGACGACTCCAAGAATGATGTTCCACTTTGTGACACAACTTCAGTGGATGGTCACAAGCACATCCGGCTCTAGACTTAGGCACACAAGTCTTTTGGAGGTTTGGGGGAGCAGCAAAACCACAGTCGAAAGCACATAACAGTGAGAAAGACCTGGAGAGTCTCTGGACAGCTAAATATTTATAATGTGCCTTTCTGGATATGGTGTCAGGCTTGTTGCAAAGTAAATACCTCAAGGCCAGGCTTGCACCAACCTGAACGAGTGGAACATTTTCCTGGTGATTCAGTTCAGTTCAACAAGGATTTATTGAGCTTCAGAACACTGTTTGCTATGGAAAATACAAAAGAAGTCCAGCAATTGAGGGCATGATTGCAGCCCTTAAGCAAATTTTGATCTGCTTGGGAAGACAAAATTTAACAATGAAAAGTGCAACACAATATTTAATTAACTTTGAAGGCCAGATACCTTTCAACTTCTTAACATTTTTCACATCATGATACACATAGAAAAAATATTTAAATAGTATATGAATAGGTTTGGAAGTAACTGAGGGTTACATATATGGGATTTGGTAAAAAAAAAAAAGCTTAAACACTTTTATAATGTACAATTGTGATAAGAAAAATGTAATGTGAAGTATTAGAGGATATATTAAGTATTGAATGTATGAAAAACTTCCAAGAAATATTTTCAAATATTTTAAGGAGAAACTTGAAATTGCTTTTATTTTTATTTATTTATTTATTTTAAAAATTTATTTATTTATTTCTTTGGCTGCGTTGGGTCTTTGTTGCTGCGCGCAGGCTTTCTCTAGTTGTGGCGAGCAGGCTTCGTTGCGATGTGCGGGCTTCTCATTGCAGTGGCTTCCCTTGTTGCAGAGCATGGGCTCTAGGCGCACGGGCTTCAGTAGTTGTGGCACGTGGGCTTCAGTAGTTGTGGCTCGCGGGCTCTAGAGTGCAGGCTCAATACTTGTGGCGCACGAGCTTAGTTGCTCCGTGACATGTGGGATCTTCCCAGACCAGGGCTCGAACCCGTGGCCCCTGCATTGGCAGGCGGACTCTTAACCACTGCGCCACCAGAGAAGTCCTGAAATTGCTTTTATAAACATAATTTTTTTTCTTTACAAGTAAGTTTGAAATGGCTACATGCAATTCCTGATCAAGATATTCTACTTTTTTTAAATAACTTTATTGGAGTATAATTGCTTTACAATGGTGTGTTAGTTTCTGCTTTATAACAAAGTGAATCAGTTATACATATACATATATCCCCATATCTCTTCCCTCTTGCGTCTCTGTCCCTCCCACCCTCCCTATCCCACCCCTCTAGGTGGTCACAAAGCACCGAGCTGATCTCCCTGTGCTATGCGGCTACTTCCCACTAGCTAGCTATTTTACGTATGGTAGTGTATATATGTCCATGCCACTCTCTCACTTTGTCCCAGCTTACCCTTCCCGCTCCCCGTGCCCTCAAGTCCATTCTCTAGTAGGTCTGCGTCTTTATTCCCGTCTTGCCCCTAGGTTCATCATGGCCATTTTTTTCTTTTTTCTCTTTTTTAGATTCCATATATGTGTGTTACCATACGGTATATGTTTTTCCCTTTCTGACTTACTTCACTCTGTATGACAGACTCTAGGTCCATCTACCTCACTACAAATAACTCAATTTCGTTTCTTTTTATGGCTGAGTAATATTTCATTGTATATATGTGCCACATCTTCTTTATGCATTCATCTGTCAATGGACACTTAGGTTGCTTCCATGTCCTGGCTATTGTAAATAGAGCTACAATGAACATTGCGGTACATGACTCTTTTCGAATTATGGTTTTCTCAGGGTATATGCCCAGTAGTGGGACAGCTGGGTTGTATGGTAGTTCTATTTTTAGTTTTTTAAGGACCCTCCATACTGTTCTCCATAGTGGCTGTATCAATTTACATTCCCACCAACAGTGCAAGAGGGTCCCCTTTTCTCCACAACCTCTCCAGCATTTATTGTTTGTAGATATTTTGATGATGGCCATTCTGACTGGTGTGAGATGATGATATCTCATTGTAGTTTTGATTTGCGTTTCTCTACTGATTAATGATGTTGAGCATTGTTTTTTTTTTTGTCCTTTCACTCTTATTTATTATGATTATTTTTTTAATATCTTTATTGGGGTATAATTGCTTTACAATGGTGTGTTAGTTTCTGCTTTATAACAAAGTGAATCAGTTATACATATACATATGTTCCCATATCTCTTCCCTCTTGCGTCACCCTCCCTCCCACCCTGCCTACCCCACCCCTACAGGCTGTCACAAAGCACCAAGCCGATATCCCTATGCCATGCGGCTGCTTCCCACTAGCTATCTACCTTACGTTTGTTAGTGTATATATGTCCATGCCTCTCTCTCGCCCTGTCACAGCTCACCCTTCTCCCTCCCCATATCCTCAAGTCCATTCTCCAGCAGGTCTGTGTCTTTATTCCTGTCTTACCCCTAGGTTCCGCATGACATTCTTTTTTTCTTCAATTCCATATATATGTGTTAGCATACGGTATTTGTCTTTCTCTTTCTGACTTACTTCACTCTGTATGACAGACTCTAGGTCCATCCACCTCATTACAAATAGCTCAATTTCATTTCTTTTTATGACTGAGTAATATTCCATTGTATATATGTGCCACATCTTCTTTATCCATTCATCCGATGATGGGCACTTAGGTTGTTTCCATCTCCGGAAACATTCCATGAACATTTTGGTACATGACTCTTTATGAATTTTGGTTTTCTCAGGGTATATGCCCAGTAGTGGGATTGCTGGGTCATATGGTAGTTCTTTTTGTAGTTTTTTAAGGAACCTCCATACTGTTCTCCATAGTGGCTGTACCAATTCACATTCCCACCAGCAGTGCAAGGATGTTCCCTTTTCTCCACACTCTCTCCAGCATTTATTGTTTCTAGATTTTTTGATGATGGCCATTCTGACTGATGTGAGATGATACCTCATTGTAGTTTTGATTTGCATTTTCCTAATGATTAATGATGTTGAGCATTCTTTCATGTGTTTGTTGGCAGTCTGTATACCTTCTTTGGAGAAATGTCTATTTAGGTCTTCTGCCCATTCTTGGATTGGGTTGTTTGTTTTTTGATATTGAGCTGCTTGTAAATTTTTGAGATTAATCCTTTGTCAGTTGCTTCATTTGCAAATATTTTCTCCCATTCTGAGGGTTGTCTTTTGGTTTTGTTTATGGTTTCCTTTGCTGTGCAAAAGCTTTGAAGTTTCATTAGGTCCCATTTGTTTATTTTTGTTTTTATTTCCATTTCTCTAGGAGCTGGGTCAAAAAGGATCTTGCTGTGATTCATTTTTATTTATCAAACTCTAAGAGTTTGATAGTGTCTGGCATTACATTTAGGTCTTTAATCCATTTTGAGTTTACTTTTGTGTATGGTGTTATGGAGTGTTCTAATTTCATTCTTTTACATGTAGCTGTCCAGTTTTCCCAGCACCACCTATTGAAGAGGTTGTCTTTTCTCCATTGTATGTTCTTGCCTCCTTTATCAAAGATAAGGTGACCATATGTGCGTGGGGTTATCTCTGGGCTTTCTGTCCTGTTCCATTGATCTATTTTTCTGTTTTTGTGCCAGTACCACACTGCCTTGATTACCGTAGCTTTGTAGTATAGTCTGAAGTCAGGGAGCCTGATTCCTCCAGCTCCGTTTTTCTTTCTCAAGATTGCTTTGGCTATTCGGGGTCTTTTGTGTTTCCATAAAAATTGTGAAATGTTTTGTTCTAGTTCTGTGAAAATTGCCACTGGTAATTTGATAGGGATTGCATTGAATCTGTAGATTGCTTTGGGTAGTAGAGTCCTTTTCACAATGTTGATTCTTCTAGTCCAAGAACATGGTATATCTCTCCATCTGTTTGTATCATATTTAATTTCTTTCATCAGTGTCTTATAATTTTCTGCATACAGGTCTTTTGTCTCCCTTGGTAGGTTTATTCCTAGGTATTTTATTCTTTTTGTTGCAATGGTCAATGGGAGTGTTTCCTTAATTTCACTTTCAGACTTTTCATCATTAGTGTATAGGAATGCCAGAGATTTCTGTGCATTAATGTTGTATCCTGCTACTTTACCAAATTCATTGATTAGCTCTAGTAGTTTTCTGGTAGCATCTTTAGGATTCTCTATGTAGAGTATCATGTCATCTTCAAACAGTGACAACTTTACTTCTTCTTTTCCGATTTGTATTCCTTTTATTTCTTTTTCTTCTCTGATTGCTGTGGCTAAAACTTCCAAAACTATGTTGAATAAGAGTGGTGAGAGTGGGCAACCTTGTCTTGTTCCTGATCTTAATGGAAATAGTTTCAGTTTTTCACCATTGAGGACGATGTTGGCTATGGGTTTGTCATATATGGCCTTTATTTTGTTGAGGTAAGTTCCCTCTATGCCTACTTTCTGGAGGGTTTTTATATAAATGGATGTTGAATTTTGTCAAAAGCTTTCTCTGCATCTATTGAGATGATCATATGGTTTTTCTCCGTCACTTTGTTAATATGGTGTATCACATTAATTGATTTGTGTATTTTCAAGATTCCTTGCATTCCTGGGATAAACCCCGCTTATTCATGGTGCATGATCATTTTAATGTGCTGTTGGATTCTGTTTGCTAGTATTTGTTTGAGGATTTTTGCATCTATGTTCATCAGTGATATTGGCCTGTAGTTTTGTTTCTTTGTGACATCTTTGTCTGGTTTTGGTATCAGGGTGATGGTGGACTCATAGAATGAGTTTGGGAGTGTTCCTCCCTCTGATATAGTTTGGAAGAGTTTGAGATGGATAGGTGTTAGCTCTTCTCTAAATGTTTGATAGAATTCATCTGTGAAGCCATCTTGTCCTGGGTTTTTGTTTGCTGGAAGATTTTTTTTTTTCTTATGAATTTTTTTTTTTTTACATCTTTATTGGAGTATAATTGCTTTACAATGGTGTGTTAGTTTCTGCTTTATAACAAAGTGAATCAGTTATACATACATTCCCATATCTCTTCCCTCTTGTGTCTCTGTCCCTCCCACCCTCCCTATCCCACCCCTCTAGGTGGTCAAAAGCACCGAGCTGATCTCCCTGTGCTATGCGGTTGCTTCCCACTAGCTATCTATTTTACGGTTGGTAGTGTATATATGTCCATGCCACTCTCTTGCTTTGTCACAGCTTACCCTTCCCCCTCCCCATATCCTCTTGTCCATTCTCTAGTAGGTCTGTGTCTTTATTCCTGTCATACCCCTAGGTTCCACATGACAATTTTTTTTCTTCAATTCCATATATATGTGTTAGCATACGGTATTTGTCTTTCTCTTTCTGACTTACTTCACTCTGTATGACAGACTCTAGGTCCATCCACCTCATTACAAATAGCTCAATTCGTTTCTTTTTATGGCTGAGTAATATTCCATTGTATATATGTGCCACATCTTCTTTATCCATTCATGTGATGATGGTCACTTAGGTTGTTTCCATCTCTGGGCTATTGTAAATAGAGCTGCAATGAACATTTTGGTACATGACTCTTTATGAATTATGGTTTTCTCAGGGTATATGCCCAGTAGTGGGATTGCTGGGTCATATGGTAGTTCTTTTTGTAGTTTTTTAAGGAACCTCCATACTGTTCTCCATAGTGGCTGTACCAATTCACATTCCCACCAGCAGTGCAAGGGTGTTCCCTTTTCTCCACATCCTCTCCAGCATTTATTGTTTCTAGATTTTTTGATGATGGCCATTCTGACTGGTATGAGATGATACCTCATTGTAGTTTTGATTTGCATTTCTCTGATGATTAATGATGTTGAGCATTCTTTCATGTGTTTGTTGGCAGTCTGTATATCTTCTTTGGAGAAATGTCTATTTAGGTCTTCTGCCCATTTTTGGATTGGGTTGTTTGATTTTTGGATATTGAGCTGCTTATAAATTTTTGAGATTAATCCTTTGTCAGTTGCTTCATTTGCAAATATCTTCTCCTATTCTGAGGGTTGTCTTTTGGACTTGTATATGGTTTCCTTTGCTGTGCAAAACTTTGAAGTTTCATTAGGTCTCATTTGTTTATTTTTGTTTTTATTTCCATTTTTCTAGGAGGTGGGTCAAAAAGGATCTTGCTGTGATTTATGTCATAGAGTGTTCTGCCCATGTTTTCCTCCAAGAGTTTGATAGTTTCTGGCCTTACATTTAGGTCTTTAATACATTTTGAGCTTATTTTTGTGTATGGTGTTAGGAAGTGATCTAATCTCATATGTA
Source organism: Monodon monoceros (assembly GCF_005190385.1). Classification (NCBI taxonomy): domain Eukaryota; kingdom Metazoa; phylum Chordata; class Mammalia; order Artiodactyla; family Monodontidae; genus Monodon; species Monodon monoceros. The sequence continues at coordinate 35,490,504 of NW_021703783.1, forward strand.
GCTGTCCAGTTTTCCCAGCACCACTTATTGAAGAGGCTGTCCTTTCTCCATTTTACCTTCCTACCACCTTTATCAAAGATAAGGTGACCATATGTGCGTGGGTTTATCTCTGGGCTTTCTATCCTGTTCCGTTGATCTATCTTTCTGTTTTTGTGCCAGTACCATACTGTCTTGGTTACTGTAGCTTTGTAGTAGTCTGAAGTCAGGGAGACTGATACACCCAGCTCCGTTTTTCGTTCTCAAGATTGCTTTGGCTATTCGGGGTCTTTTGTGTTTCCATACAAATTATGAAATTTTTTGTTCTAGTTCTGTGAAAAATGCCAGTGGTAGTTTGATAGCGATTGCATTGAATCTGTAGATTGCTTTGGGTAGTAGAGTCATTTCCACAATGTTAAGTCTTCCAATCCAAGAACATGGTATATCTCTCCATCTGTTTGTATCATCTTTAATTTCTTTCATCAGTGTCTTATAATTTTCTGCATACAGGTCTTTTGTCTCCTTAGGTAGGTTTATTCCTAGGTATTTTATTCTTTTTGTTGCAATGGTAAATGGGAGTGTTTCCTTAATTTCACTTTCAGACTTTTCATCATTAGTGTATAGGAATGCCAGAGATTTCTGTGCATTAATTTTGTATCCTGCTACTTTACCAAATTCATTGATTAGCTCTAGTAGTTTTCTGGTGGCATCTTTAGGATTCTCTATGTATAGTATCATGTCATCTTGAAACAATGACAGCTTTACTTCTTCTTTTCCGATTTGGATTCCTTTTATTTCCTTTTCTTCTCTGATTGCTGTGGCTAAAACTTCCAAAACTATGTTGAATAAGAGTGGTGAGAGTGGGCAACCTTGTCTTGTTCCTGATCTTAGTGGAAATGCTTTCAGTTTTTCACCATTGAGGACGATGTTGGCTGTGGGTTTGTCATATATGGCCTTTATTACGTTGAGGAAAGTTCCCTCTATGCCTACTTTCTGCAGGGTTTTTTATCATAAATGGGTTTTGAATTTTGTCAAAAGCTTTCTCTGCATCTATTGAGATGATCATATGGTTTTTCTCTTTCAATTTGTTAATATGGTGTATCATGTTGATTGATTTGCATATTTTGAAGAATCCTTGCATTCCTGGAATAAACCCCACTTGATTATGGTGTATGATCCTTTTAATGTGCTGTTGGATTCTGTTTGCTAGTATTTTGTTGAGGATTTTTGCATCTATATTCATCAGTGATATTGGCCTGTAGTTTTGTTTCTATGTGACATCCTTGTCTGCTTTTGGTATCAGGTGATTGTGGCCTTGTAGAATGAGTTTAGGAGTGTTCCTGCCTCTGATATAGTCTGGAAGAGTTTGAGAAGGATAGGTGTTAGCTCGTCTCTAAATGTTTGATAGAATTCACCTGTGAAGCCATCTGGTCTTGGGCTTTAGTTTATTGGAAGATTTTTAATCACAGTTTCAATTTCAGTTCTTGTGATTGGTGTATTCATATTTTCTATTTCTTCCTGATTCAGTCTTGGCAGGTTGTGCATTTCTAAGAATATGTCCATTTCTTCTAGGTTGTTCATTTTATTGGCATAGAGTTGCTTGTAGTAATCTCTTATGATCTTTTGTATTTCTACAGTGTCAGTTGTTACTTTTCCTTTTTCATTTCTAATTCTATTGATTTGAGCCTTCTCCCTTTTTTTCTGGATGAGCCTGGCTCATGGTCTGTCAATTTTGTTTAACTTCTCAAAGAACCAGCTTTAATTTTATTGATCTTTGCTATAGTTTCCTTCATTTCTTTTTCATTTCTTTTTGATCTGATTTTTATGATTTCTTTCCTTCTGCTAACTTTGGGGTTTTTTGTTCTTCTTTCTCTAATTGCTTTAGATGCAAGGTTAGGTTGTTTATTCAAGATGTTTCCTGTTTCTTAAGGTAGGAATGTACTGCTATAAACTTCCCTCTTAGAGGTGCTTTTGCTGCATCCCATGGGTTTTGGGTTGTCATGTCTCCATTGTCATTTGTTTCTAGGTATTTCTTATTTCCTTTTTGATTTCTTCAGTGATCACTTCGTTATTAAGTAGTGTATTGTTTAGCCTCCATGTGTTTGTATTTTTTACAAAGCTTTTCCTGTAATTGATATCTAGTCTCATAGCGTTGTGGTCGGAAAAGATACTTGATACAATTTCAGTTTTCTTAAATTTACCAAGGCTTGATTTGTGACCGAAGATACGATCTATTCTGGAGAATGTTCCATGAGCCCTTGAGAAAAATGTGTATTCTGTTGTTTTTGGATGGAATGTCCTATAAATATCAATTAAGTCCATCTTGTTTAATGTATCATTTAAAGCTTGTGTTTCCTTATTTATTTTCATTTTGGATGATCTGTCCATTGGTGAAAGTGGGATGTTAAAGTCCCCTACTATGAATGTGCTACTGTCAATTTCCCTTTTATGGCTGTTAGTATTTGCCTTATATATTGAGGTGCTCCTATGTTGGGTGCATAAATATTTACAATTGTTATACCTTCTTCTTGGATCGATCCCTTGATCATTATGTAGTGTCCTTCTTTGTCTCTTCTAATAGTCTTTATTTTAAAGTCTATTTTGTCTGATATGAGAATTGCTACTCCAGCTTTCTTTTGGTTTCCATTTGCATGGAATATCTTTTTCCATCCCCTTGCTTTCAGTCTGTATGTGTCTCTAGGTCTGAAGTGGGTCTCTTGTAGACAGCATATATATGGGTCTTGTTTTTGTATCCACTCAGCGAATATGTATCTTTTGGTGGGAGCAGTTAGTCCATTTACATTTAAGGTTAATATTGATATGTATTTTCCTATTCCCATTTTCTTAATTGTTTTGGGTTCGTTATTGTAGGTCTTTTCCTTCTCTTGTGTTTATTGCCTAGAGAAGTTCCTTTACCATTTGTTGTAAAGCTGGTTTGGTGGTGCTGAACTCTCTCAGCTTTTGCTTGTCTGTAAAGGTTTTAATTTCTCCATCAAATCTGAATGAGATCCTTGCTGGGTAGAGTAATCTTGGTTGCAGGTTTTTCTCCTTCATCACTTAAAATATGTCCTGCCACTCCCTTCTGGCTTGCAGAGTGTCTGCTGAAAGATCAGCAGTTAACCTTATGGGTATTCCCTTGTGTGTTATTTTTCCATTGCTGCTCTTAATATGTTTTCTTTGTATTTAATTTTTGACAGTTTGATTAATATGTGTCTTGGCATATTTCTCCTTGGATTTATCCTGTATGGGACTCTCTGTGCTTCCTGGACTTGATTAACTATTCCTTTCCCATATTAGGGAAGTTTTCAACTATAATCTCTTCAAATATTTTCTCAGTCCCTTTCTTTTTCTCTTCTTCTTCTGGAACCCTTATAATTCGAATGTTGGTGTGTTTAATGTTGTCCCAGAGGTCTCTGAGACTGTCCTCAGTTCTTTTCATTCTTTTTTCTTTATTCTGCTCTGCAGTAGTTATTTCCACTCTTTTATCTTCCAGGTCACTTCACTGTTCTTCTGCCTCAGTTATTCTGCTATTGATCCCATCTAGAGTATTTTTAATTTCATTTATTGTGTTATTCATCATTGCTTGTTTCATCTTTACTTCTTCTATGTCCTTGTTAAATGTTTCTTGCATTTTGTCTATTGTATTTCCAAGATTTTGGATCATCTTTAGTATCATTATTCTGAATTCTTTTTCAGGTAGACTGCCTATTTCCTCTTCGTTTGTTAGGTCTGGTGGGTTTTTATCTTGTTCCTTCATCTGCTGTGTGTTTTTCTGTCTTCTCATTTTACTTATCTTACTGTGTTTGGCATCTCCTTTTTGCAGGCTGCAGGTTCGTAGTTCCCGTTGTTTTTGGTGTCTGTCCCCAGTGGCTAAGGTTGGTTCAGTGGCTTGTGTAGGCTTCCTGGTGGAGGGGACTAGTGCCTGTGTTCTGGTGGATGAGGCTGGATCTTGCCTTTCTGGTGGGCAGTTCTGTCTGGTGGTGTGTTTTGGGGTGTCTGTGGACTTATTATGATTTTAGGCAGCCTCTCTGCTAATGGGTGGGGTTGTGTTCCTGTCTCGCTAGTTGTTTGGCATAGGATGTCCAGCACTGTAGCTTGCTGGTCGTTGAGTGAAGCTGGGTGCTGGTGTTGAGATGGAGATGTCTGGGAGATTTTCACCATTTGATATTATGTGGAGCTGGGAGGTCTCTTGTGGACCAGTGTCCTGAAGTTGGCTCTCCCACCTCAGAGTCCAGCACTGACTCCTGGCTGCAGCACCAATAGCCTTTCATCCACATGGCTCAGAGTAAATGGGAGAAAAAGTAGAAAGAAGGAAAGAAAGAAAGAAAGAAAAAAAGAAAGAAAGAAAGGAAGAAAGAAAGGAAGGAAAAAAGAAAGAAAGAAAGAAAGAAAGAAAAAGAAAGGAAGGAAGGAAGAAAGAAAGAAAGGAAGAAAGGAGGCAGGGAGGGAGGGAGGGAGGAAGGAAGGAAGGAGTCAAGGAAGGAAAGAAAGAAAGAAGATAAAATAAAATAAAGGTAAAATAAAATGAAGTTATTAAAATAAAAAATAATTAGTTTAAAAAAAAATTTAAAAAGAAAAAGAAAAAAAAGAGCAGATGGATAGAACCCTAGGACAAATGGTGGAAGCAAAGCTATACAGACTAAATCTCACACAGGCATACAAACACACACTCACAAAAAGAGGAAAAGGGGAAAAAATCATAAATCTTGCTCTCAAAGTCCACCTCCTCAATTTGGGATGATTTGTTGTCCATTCATGTATTCCACAGATGCAGGGTACATCAAGTTGATTGTGGAGGTTTAATCCGCTGCTCCTGAGGCTTCTGGGAGGGATTTCCCTTTCTCTTCTTTGTTCTTACAGCTCCCGGGGCTCAGCTTTGGATTTGGCCCCACCTCTTCATGTAGGTCGCCGGAGGGTGTCTGTTCTTTGCTCAGACAGGACGGGGTTAAAGGAGCAGCTGATTCAGGGGCTCTGGCTCACTCAGGCCGGGGGGAAGGAGGTGTACGGAGTGCGGGGTGAGCCTGCGGCGGCAGAGGCCAGCATGACGTTGCACCAGCCTGAGGCACGCCGTGTGTTCTCCTGGGGAAGTTGTCCCTGGATCACTGGACCCTGGCGGTGGCCGGCTGCACAGGCTCCCTGGAGGGGGGGTGTGGATAGTGACCTGTGTTCACACACAGGCTTCTTGTTGGCGGCAGCAGCAGCGTTAGCATCTCATGCCCATCTCTGGGGTCCGCGCTGTTAGCCACGGCTCCCGCCCGTCTCTGGAGCTCCTTTAAGCAGCGTTCTTAATCCCCTCTCCTCGCGCACCAGGAGACAAAGAGTTAAGAAAAAGTCTCTTGCCTCTTCAGCAGGTCCAGACTTTTCCCCGGACTCCCTCCCGGCTAACCGTGGTGCACTAGCCCCTGCAGCCTGTGTTCATGCCGCCAACCCCAGTCCTCTCCCTGCGCTCCGACCAAAGCCTGAGCCTCAGCTCCCAGCCCCGCCCGCCCCGGCAGGTGAGCAGACAAGCCTCTTGGGCTGGTGAGTGCCGGTCGGCACCAATCCTCTGTGCGGGAATCTCTCCGCTTTGGCCTCTGCACCCCTGTGGCTGTGCTCTCCTCCGCGGCTGCGAAGCTTCCCCCCTCCGCCACCTGCAGTCTCCACTCGCAAAGGAGCTTCCTAGAGTGTGGAAACCTTTCCTCCTTCACAGCTCCCTCCCACAGGTGCAGGTCCGTTCCCATCCTTTTGTCTCTGTTTATTCTTTTTTCTTTCGCCCTATCCAGGTACGTGGGGACTTTCTTGCCTTTGGGGAGGTCTGAGGTCTTCTGCCAGCGTTCAGTAGGTGTTCTTTAGGAGTTGTTCCACGTGTAGATGTATTTCTGGTGTATCTGTAGAGAGGAAGGTGATCTCCACGTCTTACTCTTTGGCCATCTTCCCCCAAGAACCTGTTGGAAGATTTTTAACCACGGTTTCAATTTCAGTGCTTTTGATTGGTCTGTTCATATTTTCTAATTCTTCCTATTCCATCTCAGAAGGTTGTACATTTCTAAGAATGTTTCCATTTCTTCCAGGTTGTCCATTTTATTGGCATAGAGTTGCTTGTAGTAATCTCTCATCATTCTTTGTATTTCTGCAGTGTCAGTTATTACTTCTTTTTCACTTCTAATTTTATTGATTTGAGTCTTCTCCCTTTTTTTCTTGATGAGTCTGGCTAGTAGTTTATCAATTTTGTTTATCTTCTCAAAGAACCAGCTTTTAGTTTTATTGATCTTTGCTATCGTTTTCTTCATGTCTTTTTCACTTATTTCTCATCTGATCTTTATGATTTCCTTCCTTTTGCTAACTTTGGGGGTTTTTGTTCTTCTTTCTCTAATTACTTTAGGTGTAAGTTTAGGTTGTGTATTTGAGTTGTTTCTTGTTCTTAAGGTAGGAATGTATTGCTATAAACTTCCATCTTAAAACTGCTTTTGCTGCATCCCATAGGTTTTGGGTTGTTGTGCTTTCATTGTCATTTGTCTCTAGGTATTTTTTAATTTCCTCTTTGATTTCTTCAGTGATCTCTTGGTTATGAAGTAGTGTATTGTTTAGCCTCAATGTGTTTGTATTTTTTACAGATTTTTTCCTGTAATTGATATCTAGTCTCATAGCATTGTGGTCAGGAAAGATACTTGATACGATTTCAATTTTCTTAAATTTACCAAGGCTTGATTTGTGACCCAAGATATGATCTATCCTGGAGAATGTTCCATGATCACTTGAGAAAAGTGTGTATTCTGTTGTTTTTGGATGGAATGTCCTATAAAAATCAATTAAGCCCATCTTGTTTAATGTATCATCTAAAGCTTGTGTTTTCTTATTTATTTTCATTTTGGCTGATCTGTCCACTGGTGAAACTGGCGTATTAAGCTCCCCTACTATGTTTGTGTTACTGTCGATTTCCCCCTTTTTTTTTTTTTTTGCCGTACGCGGGCCTCTCACTGTTGTGGCCTCTCCTGTTGCGGAGCACAGGCTCCGGATGCGTAGGCTCAGCAGCCATGGCTCACGGGCCCAGCCGCTCTGCGGCATGTGGGATCTTCCCGGACCGGGGCACAAACCCACGTCCCCTGCATCGGCAGGTGGACTCTCAACAACTGCGCCACCAGGGAAGCCCTGATTTCCCCTTTTATGGCTGTTAGTATTTGCCTTATGTATTGAGGTGCTCCTATGTTGGGTGCATAAATATTTACAATTGTTATATCTTCTTCTTGGATTGGTCCCTTGATCATTATGTAGTGTCCTTCTTTTTCTCTTCTAATAGTCTTTATTTTAAAGTCTATTTTGTCTGATATGAGAATTGCTACTCCAGCTTCTTTTGATTTCCATTTGCATGGAATATCTTTTTCCATCCCCTCACTTTCAGTCTGTATGTGTCTCTAGGTCTGAAGTGGGTCTCTTGTAGACAGCATATATATGGGTCTTGTTTTTGTATCCATTCAGCCAGTCTATGTCTTTTGGTTGGGGTATTTAATCCATTGACATTTAAGGTAATTATCAATATGTGTGTTCCTTTTACCATTTTCTTAATTGTTTTGGGTTTGTTATTGTAGGTTTTTTCTTTCTCGTGTGTTTCCTGCCTAGAGAAGTTCCTTTAGCATTTGTTGTAAAGCTGGTTTGGTGGTGCTGAATTCTCTTAGCTTTTGCTTGTCTGTAAAGCTTTTAATTTCTCCGTCAAATCTGAATGAGATCCTTGCTGGGTAGAATAATCTTGGATGTAGGTTTTTCCCTTTCATCACTTTAGATATGTCCTGCCACTCCCTTCTGGCTTGCAGAGTTTCTGCTGAAAGATCAGCTGTTAACCTTATGGGGATTCCATTTTACGTTATATGTTGTTTTTCCCTTGCTGCTTTTAATATTTTTTCTTGTATTTAATTTTTGATAGTTTGATTAATATGTGTCTTGGCATGTTTCTTCTTGGATTTATCTTGTATGGAACTCTCTGTGCTTCCTGGACGTGATTAACTATTTCCTTTCCCATGTTAGGTAAGTTTTCAACTTTAATCTCTTCAAGTATTTCCTCAGTCCCTTTCTTTTTCTCTTCTTCTTCTGGGGCCCCTATAATTCGAATGTTGGTGCATTTAATGTTGTCCCAGAGGTCTCTGAGACTGTCCTCAGTTCTTTTCATTCTTTTTTCTTTATTCTGCTCTGCAGTAGTTATTTCCACTATTTTATCTTACAGGTCACTTATCCATTCTTCTGCCTCAGTTATTCTGCTATTGATCCCTTCTAGAGAATTTTTAGTTTCATTTATTATGTTGTTCATCATTGTTTGTTTGCTCTTTAATTCTTCTAGGTCCTTGTTAAACGTTTCTTGTATTTTCTTCATTCTATTTCCAAGATTTTGGATCATCTTTAGTATCATTATTCTGAATTCTTTTTCAGGTAGACTGCCTATTTCCTCATTTGTTAGGTCTGGTGGGTTTCTACCTTGATCCTTCATCTCCTTTTTTTTCTCTGTCTTCTCATTTTGCTTAACTTACTGTTTTTGTGGTCTCCTTTTCGCAGGCTGCAGGTTCAAAGTTCTCGTTGTTTTGGTGTCTGCCCCCAGTGACTAAGGTTGGTTCAGTGGCTTGTGTAGGCTTCTTGGTGGAGGGGACTGGTGCCTGTGTTCTGGTGGATGAGGCTGGATCTTGCCTTTCTGGTGGGCAGGTCCACATCTGGTGGTGTGTTTTGGGGTGTCTGTGACCCTGTTATGATTTTAGGCAGCCTCTCTGCTAATGGGTGGAGTTGTGTTCCTGTCTCGCTAGTTGTTTGGCATAGGGTGTCCAGCACTGTAGCTTGCTGGTCATTGAGTGGAGCTGGGTCTTGGTGTTGAGATGGAGATCTCTGGGAGATTTTCACCATTTGATATTACATGGAGCTGGGAGGTCTCTTGTGGACCAATGTCCTGAACTTGGCTTTCCCACCATAGAGGCACAGCCCTGACACCTAGCTGGAGCACCAAGAGCCTTTCATCCACACGGCTCAGAATAAAAGGGAGAAAATAAAGAAAGAAAGAATGAAAAAGACAAAATAAAATAAAGTTATTAAAATAAAAAATAATTGTTAAAAATGTTTTTAAAGTAATTAAAAAAGAAAGAAAGAAAAAAGAAAGCAACTAAAGCAAAAAAACAAATCCACCAATGATAACAAGTGCTAAAAACTACACTAAAGGAAATAAAACAAAAGCAAACGGACAGACCGAACCCTAGGACAAATGGTAAAAGCAAAGCTATGCAGACAAAATCACACACAGAAGCATACACATACACAGTCACAAAAAGAGAAACAGGGGGAAAATATATATATATCGTTGCTCCCGAAGTCCACCTCCTCAATTTGGGATGATTTGTTGTCTATTCAGGTATTCCACAGGTGCAGGGTACATCAAGTTGATTGTGGAGATTTAATCTGCTGCTCCTGAGGCTGCTGGGAGAGATTTCCCTTTCTCTTCTTTGTTCACACAGCTCCCGGGGTTCAGCTTTGGATTTGGCCCCGCCTCTGCGTGTAGGTCACCTGAGGGCACCTGTTCTTCGCTCAGACAGGACGGGGTTAAAGGAGCCGCTGATTCAGGGGCTCTGGCTCACTCAGGCGGGGCAGAGGGAGGGGCATGGAGTGTGGGGCGAGCCTGCGGTGGCAGAGGCCAGCGTGACGTTGCACCAGCCTGAGGCGCGCCGTGCGTTTTCCCGGGAGAGTTGTCCCTAGATCACAGGACCCTGGCAGTGGTGGGCTTCACAGGCTCCCAGGAAGCGGGGTGTGGATAGTGACCTGTGCACACAGGATTCTTGGTGGCAGCAGCAGCAGCCTTAGCGTCTCATGCCCATCTCTGGGGTCCGCGCTGTTAGCCACGGCTCCCGCCCGTCTCTGGAGCTCCTTTAAGCAGCGTTCTTAATCCCCTCTCCTTGCACGCCAGGAAACAAAGAGTTAAGAAAAAGTCTCTTGCCTCTTCCACAGCTCCAGACATTTTCCCGGACTCCCTCCCGGCTAGCCTTGGCGCACTAGCCCCCTTCAGGCTGTATTCACGCCGCCAACCCCAGTCCTCTTCCCGTGCTCCAACCGAGGCCCGAGCCTCAGCTCCCAGCCCTGCCCGCCCCAGCGGGTGAGCAGACAAGCCTCTCGGGCTGGTGAGTGCCGGTCAGCACCGATCCTCTGTGCGGGAATCTCTCCGCTTTGCCCTCCGCACCCCTGTTGCTGTGCTCTCCTTCGTGGCTCCGAAGCTTGCCCCCTCCACCACCCGCAGTCTCTGGCCACGAAGGGGTTTCCTAGTGTGTGGAAACCTTTACTCCTTCACGGCTCCCCCCACTGGTGCAGGTCCCGTCCCTATTCTTTTGTCTCTGTTTTTTCTTTTTTTTCTTTTGCCCTACCCAGGTACGTGGGGGGGGGGGGTTCTTGCCTTTTGGGAGGTCTGAGGTCTTCTGCCAGCGTTCAGTAGGTGTTCTGTAGGAGTTGTTCCACATGTAGCGCCGTGGACCAGCCAGAGAGAGAGGATCTCTCTGCCCAGGGTCAGAAGGGAAGGGGTTAGGAACTGAAATAGCACCGATGAATGGGGTCAGAAAGACCAAGACAACTGATGGTTGCAAGGCAAATTTTATTATGCTACAGTTGCAGGTTATATAGACTAGAAAAGGGAAGGCTGCCAGATGGTGGTTTACATTATCTAATGACTGTCTCGGCTCAAGGTTAACTTCCCTGGGAGAAAACCCATAAACCCAGAATCATCAAAAATAACCTGCATGTGCAGGGGGGAGACAGCTTTGCTTGTCTCATTTTACGTTCTTTCTGATTTCTGGGCCCTGGTGATTTATCTCCCATGGAATGGAACAAGGAGGGGAACAAGTAGGGAGAGTCCCTTCGAGCAGCGGCGGCATTCCTGGCATGTCCGCAGCCTGCTCTCAAGGCTGACTGCTTCCCACAATGTAGATGTATTTCTGATGCATTTGTGGGGAGGAAGGTGATCTCCGCATCTTACCCTTCCACCATCTTGAAGCTCCTCCAAGGCATTCTCCTGATAATCACTTCAAGATTATTGAGAACCAGCATCAGTGAGAAACCTTGTTCAAACATACATGATACAAAATACAAAGCAAATTTTAACACAACTGAGAAGTTTGCAGTAGTTGAAATTACATTTAAAGACTTTTAAAACCGCTCTTTTTTTACATTTAAAAACCGCTCTTTTTTTACTGACAAAGGAAATTAACTTTTCAAGTTTTTCAAATAATGGTGAAGCTCTAATTTTTAGAATTCAAGTGAACTTTTTCTTATTGAGGTGAAATTAACATAACACGCAATTAACCTGTTTAAAGTATACAATTAAGTGACATGAGTGCATTCACAATATTGTGCAACGAATACCTCTCTCTAGTTTCAAAACCTTTTCATCACCCAGGAATAACACCTCACACTCATAATCACTTTCCTTTCCCCTCTCCTTCCAGCTCTTGTCAACTACCAACCTGCTTTCTGTCTATTTGGATTTGCCTGTTCTGAATATTTCATGTAAAAGGAATCACACAATATGTGATCTTTGTGTCTGGCTTCTTTCACTTAATGTTTTTGAAGTTCATTCAAGTTGTAGCATGTCACCATACTCCATTTCATTTTATAGCCGAATAATATTTCACTGTATTCGTTTATCCATTCATCTGTTGTTGGCCATTTGGGTTGTTTTCACCTTTTGGCTACAGTGAATGTTATGAACATGCATGAACAAGTTTAGTTTGAGAGCCTATTTTCAGTTCTTTGGGGTATGTGCCTAAGAGTAGAATTTCAGGGTCATATGGTAATTCTACAATTAACTTTTTTGAGGAATTGCCAAACTCTTTCCACAGAAGCTGTACCATTTTACATTCCCACCAACAACGCATGATGGTTCTTATTTCACCTCATATTTGTCAGAATGGCCATCATCAAAAAGACCACAGATAACAAATGCTGGTGAGAATGTGGAGGAAAGGGGACACTTGTACACTTTTGGTGGGAATTTATGGTGGAAATTTACCAATTTACGGTGCAGCCACTGTGGAAACCAGTGTAGAAGTTCCTTAAAAAACTAAAAATAAAACTACAATATGATCCAGCAATTCCACTCCTGGGTATATATCTGAAGAAAATGAAAACACTAATTTGAAAAGATACATGCTCCCCAATGTTCACAGCAGCTGTATTTACAATAGCCAAGACATAGAAGCAACATAAGTGTCTGTCAACAGCTGAACAGGGAAAGAAGATGTGGTCTATATATACAATGGAATACTACTCAGCCATAAAAGAATGAAATTTTGTAATTTGCAACATGCTGGATTGACCTGGAGGGTATTATGCTTAGTGAAATAAGTTAGAGAAAGACAAATGCATTATGTGATCACTTATATGTGGAATCTAAAAAATAAAACAACTGGATGAACATAGCAAAACAGAAACAGACTCACAGATGCAGAGAACAAACTAGTGGTTACCAGTGGGGAGAGGGTGGAGGGAGGGTAAGACAGCAGTAGGAGATTAAGAGGTAGAAACCACTATGTAGAAAATAAATGGGCTACAAGGATGTATGGTATAACACAAGGGATTTGGCTAATATTTTATAATAACTTTAAATGAAGTATAATCTGTAATATTTTGAATCACTATGTTGTACACCTGAAACCAATATAATATTATCAACTATACCCCAAGTGAAAAAAAAACATGAAAAATCTGAAATAAACAAACCAACTTTCCACCTCAAGGAACTACAAAAAGAATAAACAAAACCCAAAGTTAGTAAAAGGAAAGATATAACAAAGATTAGAGTAGAAATAAATGAAGTAGAGACTAAAAAGACAATAGAGAGGATCAATGAAGCTAATAGCTGATTCTTTGAAAAGATAAACAAAAATGACAAACTTTAGCGAGACTCCCCAAGAAAAGTAGAGAGGACTCAAATAGAATCAGAAATTAAAGAGCAGATATTACAACTGATACCACAGAAATACAAAGGTTCATAAGAGACTTCTATGAACAACTATAGCCCAACAAATTGGACAACCTAGAGGAAATGGATACATTTCTATAAACATATAACCTATCGATACTTAATCATGAAGAAATAGAAAAATTTCAACAGACCAGTAAGGAGATTGAATAAGTAACCAAAAGCCTCACAACAACAAAAGTCCAGGACCTGATGGCTTTGCTGGTGAATTCTACCAAACATTCAAAGAAGAAAGAATACCAATCTTTCTCAAATTCTTCCAAAAAGTAGTAGAGGAAGGAACTCTTTAAATGTATTTTACAAGTCCAGTATTCTCCTGATACCAAAACCAGACAAGGCTGCCTGCCACAAGAAAAGATAATTATTGGCCAATATCCCTGCTGAACATAGGTAAAAAAAAATCCTTAAAAAAATGTGAGCAAATCAAATTCAACAATACATTAATGGATCATACACCATGATCAGTTGGGGTTTATTCCAGAGATCCAAAGATTGTTCAACATTTGTAGATCTGTCAGTGTGATACAGCACATGAACAAAATGAAGGATAAAAATCATGTAATCACTTCAACAGTTGCAGAAAAAGCACTTGACAAAATTCAACATCCACTTATGAAAAAAATTCTCAACAAAGTGGGTATAGAGGGAATGTACTTCAACATAACAAAGGCCGTATATGACAAATCTATAGCCAATATCATACTCAATGGTAAAAAGCTGAAAGCTTTTCCTCTAAAACCAGGAGCAAGGCAAGGATGCCTACTCTCACCACTTTTTAAAAACTATTTATTTATTTGGTTGTGTCGGGTCTTAGTTGTGGCAGCCAGGCTCCTTAGTTGCAGCTCGTGAGCTCCTTAGTTTTGGCTCCCCAGCTGTGGCATGCGGGCTATCCAGTTGTGGCATGGGAACTCCTAGCTGCATGCATGTGGGACCAGGGATGGAACCCGGGCCCTCTGCATTGGGAGCACAGAGTCCCAACCACTGCGCCCCACCAACCAGGGAAGTCCCTCACAAAAATGGGTAGAAGATCTGAATAGACATTTCCAAAGAAGACATACAGATAGCCAACAGATACATGAAAAGATACTCTACATCATTAACCATCAGGAAAATGCAAATTCAAACCACAGTGAGACACCACCTCACACCTATTAGAATGGCTATTTTCAAAAAGACAACAAATAAATATTGGTGAGGATGTATAGAAATGGGAACACTCGTGCACTGTTGGTTGGAATGTAAATTCGTGTAGCCACTGTGGAAAACAGTATAGAGGTTTCTCAAAAATTAAAACTAGAACCACCATATGATCCAGCCTTTCCACTTCTGGTTATTTATCCAAAAAAAAAAAAAAGAAAAGAAAAGAAAAGAAAAGAAAACACTATTTCAAAAAGATATATATACCCCATCCACATTGCAGCATTATTTATAATAGCCAAGATATGGAAACAACCTAAGTGTCCATTGATGGATGAATGGATAAAGGTACACAATGGAATATTATTCAACCATAAAAAAGAATGAAATCTTGCCATTTGCGACCACATGGATGGACCTCAAGATGATTTTGCTATGTGAAATGAGTCAGACAGAGAAATATAAATACTGTATGATCTCTCTTACATGTGGAATCCAAAAAAAAACTTGAAAACCAAGCTCATCTATATAAGGAACAAATTGATGGTTGCCAGAGGTGGAAAGTGGGGTTAGGAGGAATGGTTGTTTGTTTGTTTTTGTTTTCAGTTTAAACAAATAGAATAAAATAATTAAAAAATATTTGGGGGGCTTTCCTGGTGGTGCAGTGGTTCAGAGTCCGCCAGTCAAGGCAGGGGACACGGGTTCGAGCCCTGGTCCGGGAGGATCCCACATGCCGTGGAGCAGCTGGGCCCGTGCGCCTGGAGCCGGTTCTCTGCAACAGGAGAAGCCACCGCAATGGGAAGCCCACACACCGCGGCGAGGAGTGACCTCTGCTCGCCGCAACTAGGGAAAGCCTGTGCGCAGGGACGAGGACTCAACGCAGCCAAAGATTAAATAAATAAATAAATAAATTTATTAAAAAAAAAATTGGGGCAAGAGCAGTAAAGATGGAGCTTCATCATGTACAATCTTCAGCCTACGTGGGTTGTTTTCAGCTAATGATGCTATCTCATAACAATTAATTTTTCCTCATCGAATAGATGTGTCTGTTCTTTAAACATGAAGTTCAAACAGTGGAGGGGAAAGTGCTCTGAGTACAGTCAGAGGACCAAGTTCTTGACCTGGCTGTGTGATCTGGGGCAATTCTTACTCTTCTATCATGACATTCCTTCTACATTCCCAAATTTAGCTCATCTTCTCAGAGTGATGGACCCAAGGCAGGCCTCAAATTTCTTTTGTTGATTCATTACTGGGTCCATTCATTATATTGCTCATAGTATTTTTAACCCTTGGATGTGTGAAATATATTGCTCGTTGCTACAAATATATTATGTTGCTACAAACGAGAGCAACAGAACTAAAATTCTAAAATTTATTCCACTACTTTAAAATCACTACAAATGTTCCTCCTGTTCTGATAATCCATTGATTATCAAAAATAATGTTGGCATGGTTGGCAATTGAAGAGTCTACAAGTATAACAATTATTGTCTGTTTTAAAAGACACCATTCTTAATCCAAAAAATAACACAAATGAACTTATTTATGAAACAGAAACAGACTCACAGGCATAGAAAAGAAACTTATGGTTACCAAAGACGAAAGGTGGTAGGAGACAGATAAATTAGGAGTTTGGGGTTAGCGGGTACACACTACTATATAAAAAATAGATAAAGAAAAAGGTGCTGCTGTATAGCACAGGGAAATATATTCAATATCCTGTAATAAACCATAATGGGAAAGAATCTGAAAAAGAATATGTATATATATGTATAAGTGAATCACTTTGCAGTATACCTGAAACTAACACAGCATTGTAAATCAACTATAGCTCATTTTTTAAAAAGACACCATTCTTAATCACTCAGGATATGAAAGTTTCTCTCGGAATTCTCTCGGTGTCTGAACTTTAAGTAGTCTCTTGGTGGGCTTCTCCTCACCAAGAGTAGGGAATTTTCAGTATAGGGCAGTTGGAGAAATGGCTGCTCTGGGAGTCCATTCTTTTTGTCTGTTGTTTTTGCTTTCTGTCTCCAAGGAGTGCAGCTCCGATGGACCAAGAGGCCTTATTCGCAATGGCGAAGGCATGGAGTAAAAGTAAATTGCTAGCAGGCCTAAGCTTTGGGAAAGTCCTGGCTCTGCTCCTTTTATTGCTCGTTTTAGGTGAATTATTATGATCAGTGCAATGAATAGTTAGGGTTGGAGTAGGAAACTGGGAAGAGTGTGGTTTTTTTTTTTGTGGTACGCGGGCCTCTCACTGTTGTGGCCTCTCCCGTTGTGGAGCACAGGCTCCGGACGCGCAGGCTCAGCGGCCATGGCTCACGGGCCCAGCCGCTTCGCGGCATGTGGGATCTTCCCGGACCGGGGCACGAACCCGTGTCGCCTGCATCGGCAGGCGGACTCTCAACCACTGCGCCACCAGGGAAGCCCGGAAGGGTGTGTTTAAACTAGAATCAGATGACAAAGGACAATTATTGCACACGCTTTCTCCAGTGAGGTGGAGTAGATTATACATGTGGTTTTAGGGACATCAGAACTTTCTAGAAATTGCTCAAAGCTCAGGATTTGCATATAACCACATGAACGTTGCTGCTTAGGGAGCAAGAGAGTAGCTGATCCTCGGCTCCTTCAGAAGCGGGTAGCTGTTTCCCTGGATTGACTCATTCGGAGTCTCCCTGCCATTCCCCTTGTGCTGGCTTTTGGATCTTTTATCTGCTTATTACCTCCTCTACTGAAGAGGACTGGTGGCCAGGGCTGGGGGGAGGGCAGGGAAAGCAACCCCTATTAAAGATTTTGTTTCTTGTTTTCAGTTCTAGCCTAGGGGTCATGGTAAAAGAGGCTGATGTTCATAACCGTAGGATGTGGTTTGGGGGCTACACATAGATTTAATTTATCCATTCTGCCCTTCTCTCTCTCCTCCCTTTCCACATACAGTCATGAATTGACTGTATAGCAACACTCTTATGCTCTGGGAAAATGCAGTTTGAGAGTGTGTGTAGAGGGGGAAGAGGACAAATCTCCTTTTTTCTTTTCTACTTTTTAAGTGCGCAGTGTTCTCTCAACTGGGCTGAGTTATTATCAGAGGACCAGCAGCTTTCCTCTTTCATAATTGCAATGAAAACAGCTGCAGGGAGACAATTTGCAGTTTGGAAATGTGTTGTTACTGAGTTTAGTTGCAAAATGGTAGCAGCTTTAGGAGACGAAAAATGTATTTACAACATTGGCCTTATGTTGAACTTTGGCTCCTGACTTACGAGATATGACTTTGCCCCTGATCAGAGATGTTTATTTTCATTTCTGTCTATGGGAACTACTTTGTAAATGTTTTAATCAAAATGTGTCTTCCTTTCTATTGATATCAACAGGTACATCCTGGTGACTTGGGGGTTTGTGGATAGATTGATGACTGAGTCACAACTTTGTAGATTCTGTCTTCAAATATCACGCTAATGGTGATGACAATAATGAGGATGATGAAGATGAATGAAACCTACGTTCTCACCTGTACAAATTCACCTGTCCCTGAAGTCTCCATTCAGTGGAAGCTATTGAACCTGAGGGAAGCAGAGAGTTATTGGCATCAAACAGACCGACTTAGCTATTTGCCATCTCTGTGACCTTGGGCAAGTCAGTTAACCTTGCTAAGCCTACGTTTCCTGATGTGAAAAGTAGGGATTATAATAGTGGAGATATAATATTTAAAGTGGATGTTTGTCATTATTTTTGGCTGTCCAGCATGTGGACTCTCCCTCCTACGTTTAAGGAATTCTTTCACAATATAATGCCACCTACCTGCTCTCCCAGCCTACCTTGCAACTAGGGTATAGGCACCTGCCCTAGAGGTGCATGTCAAAAGGGAATTTTTACAGAGGATTGTGGCAGAAGGTGCCCCAATTTTCTGGGGCAGTGTGGTGGCAGATACGGCAGTGTCAGCGGTACAGGTTGCACTGGCCACTTCCCAGGTCAGCGATAGTTGCCTCACCAAACTTGTTCAGTCGTAAGATTTTAGGTGGTGTTTCTGCCTGTAGAACCTCAAAACTGGTGCTTCTGGTCAACAGATCTGAGATGTGAACTTTTTAGGGAGAGATTTTGAAGGTAATTGCTGGAAGGAATCTATAGGTGCAAACTTGATTTTCATAGAATTGACTGGAAGAGACTGGACTTAGTCCAATGTTTGCATTTACAGATGAGGAAGGCTCAGGGACATTAAGTGAATTACTCAGTGCCACCTGCTAGTGGCAGATCTGAGCTAGAGCCTGAATTTTCTAAATTCTGAGCCTTTTGTTCTTTACCCCACACACTGCCTCATGCTATTTCAGTTTAAGTGTTTAACAAACATATATGGCAGGTATGGCTTAGGTTCTATGACGAATTGTAAAATAACCATGGGTGATACTTTGGATTGTTCAGTGAAATAATCGAATATACACATAACCAGAACAAATAGAGACCAGAGGCAGAATATACACATCACCAGAAAGAATACAGACCAGAGTAAAAGGGCACGGCACACACTTGTCCCTGTGGCTATGGAACCACAGGGCAGGGCATTCTTCATGGGCTAAAGTCAGCGAAGGTCTCATGGAGAGAGTGAGAATTGAACTGGTTGTGTGGGTGCAGATTACTTTTTTTTTTTTTGGCATGTACAACATGGCTTGCAGCATCTTAGCTCCCCAACCAGGAATTGAACTCACACCCTCAGCAATGAAAGCACAGAGTCCTAACCACTGGATTGCCAGGGAATTCTGCAGATTACTTTTTTAGAAGAGGGTTAAGGTGAAGCCAAAGTAAGATATTTACTTGTGGGTTTATTTGTTTGTTTTTGAGAGAGCATCAGGGTAGATCTTTTAAAAATACCATGGAAATGATAGGATATGAAGTATGATGCTTAAATAAAACAAAATTTTTAAATCTCTGCTATAAACTCTTAGAGGATGTCCTGTTGATTGTTTGTCTTAATCATCTTTGGACATTTAAGACACATTCATAATAAATTGGAAATGTCAGTGAAAACATCTTTATGGCATTTTTATATCATTTGGTGGTTTTTAAGGTATATTTATGTGGGACTTCCCTGGTGGTCCTGTGGTTGAGAATCTGCCTTCCAATGCAGGGGACGCGGGTTTGATCTCTGGCTGGGGAACTAAGATACCACATGCCAGGGGGCGACTATGCCCAAGCACTGCAACTACTGAGCCCATGCGCCACAACTAGAGAGAAGCCTGTGCACTGCAATAAAGAGCCTCCAGTATATTCAAGTCCAGACACCTCCTAAGCATGCAGTAAATACTTGCTGGTGGCTGTATTTTCTCTGTAATGTGGGATGCCTGTAGCCTCAGCTCTGTCATAGGGCAAGGTCATTACTCTGTCATTACCTCTTACCTCAGTTTCCATCTTCTCCTTCTTCACACTTCAGAGCAAGGGCCAAAGAACTTACGTTTTTGCAACAATATCAGAGACAAAATAAACTGAGAACTCGTTGAAATAATCCATGATACACAATTTCTATCTTAGCTCAAAAGATGCAGGAAGAACAAGAGCAATTATGGTAGTTTTCATCTAAACATACATACAGACACAGATAAACACATACATAATTATAGGTACACTTATGTGCACCATGAATAAACACATGCATACACACACACACACACACACACACACACACATACACACTCTGTACACAGTGCCTAATTCATTTCAGGCTTGGGACACAGTAAATATTTGTTGAATGAATGAACGAAACAACACCTTATCAGATTTGCACAAATTATTAGTTGCTTGTGTAACTCATTTGCAGGTCACCAGAAAATGAAATCAAAACAAAACAAATCTACTTTCTAGTTAAGATACATGCTTAAAGAATTCTTTTTCAAAATTATTCTAGGAAAACATTTATCCTCCCCAAATTCTTGGAGTCAAATAAGACTACACTTCTTGAATTCCACTTTCCTACTCTATCCCTGTATGCCTCCAGTTGCAATGGTCAGAGATAAGTATCCTTTTCTGCTTTATAGATTAGGAAACTGAGGCATAGCCAAGTCTTGTAGTTGAGACTTGAATTTAAGTTAGCAAAACTAAATTTAGAAAAAGGCAGGAAATGTCCTGTAATTCTGATTTTTCTTATCAGTAACATACCCCTCAGACTCACTGATATTGTAAAAAATTCACAGCCAAGACTATATATATATATATATATATTTTTTTTTTTTTTTTTGCGGTACGCGGGCCTCTCACTGTTGTGGCCTCTCCCGCTGCGGAGCACAGGCTCCGGACGTGCAGGCCCAGTGGCCATGGCTCACGGGCCCAGCCGCTCCGCGGCATGTGGGATCTTCCCGGACCGGGGCACGAACCCGTGTCCCTTGCATCGGCAGAGCAGACTCTCAACCACTGCGCCACCAGGGAAGCCCTTTAATACATTCTTAATCAAAATCTCAGCAGCCTGTATTGGCAGAAATTGAGAACCTGATTCTAAAATGTATATGAAAATGCAAATGACCTAGAATGACCGAAGCAATTTTAAAAATGAAGAACAAAGTTGGAGGTCCCATACTACCAAATTTCAAGACCTAATAAAGCTACAGTAATCAATTCAGTGTGGTATTAGTGAAAAGGTGGACATATAGATCAATGAAACAGAAAAGTTCAGAAATAGGCCCATATATTTATGATCTGTTGACTTTTTTTGAACAAAAATAGCAATTCAATGAGAAAAAATTTATTTTCAATGAATGGTGATGGAGAGTTTGTAGATTTGTAAGAAAAAAAAATGAACCTTGATTCTTACCTCACACCATATGTAAAATGGATTACAAACCTAAATTCTAGAAGAAAATATAGGAAAAGAAATCTTTATGTCATTGAGGTAGGCAGAGTTCTTAGATAGACATAAGAATCATGAACTATTAAGAAAAAATAATAAATCAGGCTATCAAAATTAAAAGCTTTTGCTCTTCAGAAGACACCCTGAGGAAAATGTAAAGGCAAGCCGTAGAATGGGGGAAAATTTTTTGCATATTTGTTCGTTATCTATTGTTGCATAACTACTCCAAAACTTAGCATCTTTAAAGGACAAACATTTATTATCAGTTTCCTGTGGCCGAGAATCTGGGAGGGTGCAGTTAAGCTGTTGGCTGGGGTTACAGTCATCTCCAGACTTGACTGGAGAAAGGTTCACTTCCAAACCTACTTATATGGCTGTTGGCAGACGATCCACCAAGACTTCTCGGTTCCTAGTCACGTGAGACCCTCCATAGGCTGTTTTTTAGTCCTCAGGACACAGAGCTGGCTTTTCCTAGAATGTGTAGCTCGAGAGAGAGGGAGAGAGCACACCAAAACAGCAGCTACAGTCTTTTTATGACCTGCTTTCCAAAGTGATATCTCATAACTCTGTCATATTCTACTTGCTAAAAGTGAGTCCCTTAGATGCAGCCCACCCTCAAGGGAAGTTGAGCTAAGCTCCATCTCTTGACAAAACAACTCTATAGAATATAAGTAAAAGAATTCAACAGACACCTTAAAAAAGAGGATACTATAATGTCTAATAAGCACATGAAAGGATGTTTAACATCACTGGTCATCAGGGAAATGCGAGTGAACACCAGTATACACCAAGGGTAAAATTAAAAAGACTGGACATTTTGACTAAATGTTTGCAAGGGTGTGAAGACACTGGGACATAACATTGCTGGTGGGAATGTGAAATAGTATAACCACTTTGGAAGACTGTCAGTTTCTTAAAAAGTGAAACATGCTCATAACATATGGTCTAGGCATCCCACTGTGGCTACCCAAGAAAAACAAACAGATGACAGCATAAATGTTTGTACACATGTGTTCGCAGCAACTTTATTCACAATAGCTATAAGAACTGGAAATAACCCAAATGTCTATCAACATGTAACAGAGAAACAAAATGTGGCACATCCATACCATGGAGAATAATTCAGCGACACAAAGGAGCAAGCTACATGAAATACACAAAACAACATGGACGAATCTCAAAATCATTATGCTAAGGGAAAGAATCCAGACACAAAGGGGCACACACTGTATGAATCCAATTGCATAAGATTCTAGGAAATGGAAACTAATCAATAGTGACCAGAGCAGATCAGTTTTGCCTTGGGCTGTGGGTCCAGGGAAGAAAAGCGGACAAGGGAGCACAAGGAGCCTTTGGGGGCAGGTGGAAATGTTCTGTATCTTGATTGCTGGGATGGTTTTGAAAGTGTATACATCTGTCAAAGCTTATCAATTTGTATACCTTAAATGGATGAAGTCTCCTGAAAATGAATTATATCTCAATAAAATTGACTTTAAAAAGATGAGTTTGGGGAGGATGTAAAAATCAATAATTTTGCATCTCTAAAACTGTTAAATATCACTTTGTACGAGTACATTCACCACTTGCATAACTTGTGGCTTGGCAAAGCATTAAATTATCTGAATTTCAATGTTCTTGTCTGTGAAATGTGTGTATTTGGCAGAGGTGAAGGCAGATGGAGAGGGAGGGAAGGTTTGCCCTGTTGGATTAAGTGATCTCTGAGGCTCCATCCAGTTGTTGCAAAATCCTGTCTCCCTACAATGTGGGCAAGAGCCCATGCCTTGGAATTCAACAGACCTGGATTCAATTCTGGCTCTGCTATTTCTAGCAGTGTGACCATGGACCAGTTACTAAGTCTCAGTTTCCTCAGAGGTAAAGTAAGGATAATATTACTTACGCTGAAATGAATTGACATATAAAACACCCAAGACACAAAGAAGAAGGCACAGAGAAGGTGTTTGATGAATATTCATTTTCTTCCTTCCCCTTCCAGAAAGGTCTTAACACAATCAAATTTGAAATTATGGGTCCTAAGGAAATTAGGACAATTTTCAAAAGCATTAAGATGTCAGCAGAATCTGTAGCTTTTGACTGTGCAAAGTATAATGGCAAACTGAAGAATAAAAATACATCTAAGGAGGAAAGTAAAATAAGAATGAAATATTTGTTTCAAATCAGTACTTCAAATTCCAAAGAGACACAAGTCACTTCTTCAAAACAGGAAAATGCATTGTAAGTAACATATATATATATATATATATATATATATATATATATATATATATATATCACCACACTTATTAACAAGCCTAATCTGAACAATGGAAGTAGTTGTTGGAAGTGGATAGTTGATGATAAGTACCCTCACCCACAAAGCGTTACAAGAAAACCTAAAGCATATGCCCATTGCTAAGCTCCAAATAAAACAGACGCATGGTGAGTGTGTTATACTGTCTACTTTACCTCCATGAATGTTTTCAGTTTTGTTTCGTTTTGTTTTTTTGCCAAATTGGTGAATATTATCTATTACTTTCCTGGTCTAAAGTCAGTATGAGCTATATAATGTTTATATCAGAAAAGCAAGTATTGCATATTGGGTACAGAGTGAGAAATGCAAGAAAAAATACTTTTAAAAATGGAAAGGTAGTATCTCCTGATTTAAAAGAGGGGGTCAAGAAAATAGTTAAATTGATTGTAAGTATTTGAATTCTTTTAATGGTTTTTATTGCAATTTGTTCAATATTTCACTCAGGAATTTCAAATGTTAATTAGGAATGCTGTTTTTTCGTCTCATCCATCAGGGCATGAAGCCAGGAGTTTGTTTTTGCTAGTTGGTGCAATAGCTTATTGTCAGTTATGTTAAGACTCATTTAAACCAGCTAAACGGGAGTAAATGTTCCTTAAAACAAATGAAGCTTTCAGAAAATAATTGAACTCATGAAGTAGCTACTGAATGCCTGCTTTGTGCGACTGTAGTGACGATGTCTCCCGGTTTCTGCTCTACCACTTCTTTCTCATGTCATTTCCTTTTGTTCTACCTTTCTTTCCTTTTTTTTTTTTTTGGTACGCGGGCCTCTCACTGCTGTGGCCTCTCCCATTGCGGAGCACAGGCTCCGGACGCGCAGGCTCAGCGGCCATGGCTCACAGGCCCAGCCGCTCCACGGTACGTGAGATCCTCCCGGACCTGGGCACGAACCCACGTCCCCTGCATCGGCAGGCGGACTCTCAACCACTGCGCCACCAGGGAATCCCTCTACCTTTCTTTTTTAGATTGCATGCTCCCTGTTGGGGAGCAGGTTGGGACTTACTTTGCCAGTGAACACCTGCACCCATGAATGCCCTATACGCAAGTGGCGTTCAGTGTGGAGTGGCAGCAAGCTAGAAATCCAGTTCCCCTCCATATAGAACAGTTGATGTATACCATGTCTCATATCTTCTTTTTTTTTTGCTCACGACCCACTGTTCTTTTCTTTTCTTTTTTTTACATCTTTTTTGGAGTATAATTGCTTTACAATGGTGTGTTAGTTTCTGTTTTATAACAAAGTGAATCAGTTATACATACGTTCCCATATCTCTTCCCTCTTGCGTCTCCCTCCCTCCCACCCTCCCTATCCCACCCCTCTAGGTGGTCACAAAGCACCAAGCTGATCTCCCAGTGCTATGCAACTGCTTCCCACTAGCTTTCTGTTTTACGTTTGGTAGTGTATATATGTCCATGCCACTCTCTCGCTTTGTCACAGCTCACCCTTCCCCCTCCCCATATCCTCAAGTCCATTCTCTAGTAGGTCTGTGTCTTTATTCCCGTCTCACCCCTAGGTTCTTCATGACATTTTTTTTTCTTAAATTCCATATATATGTGTTAGCATACGGTATTTGTCTTTCTCTTTCTGACTTACTTCACTCTGTAAATGACTCTAGGTCCATCCACCTCATTACAAATAGCTCAATTTCATTTCTTTTTATGGCTGAGTAATATTCCATTGTATATATGTGCCACATCTTCTTTATCCATTCATCCGATGATGGACACTTAGGTTGTTTCCATCTCCGGGCTATTGTAAATAGAGCTGCAATGAACATTTTGGTACATGACTATTTTTGAGTTATGGTTTTCTCAGGGTATATGCCCAGTAGTGGGATTGCTGGGTCATATGGTAGTTCTAATTGTAGTTTTTTAAGGAAACTCCATACTGTTCTCCATAGTGGCTGTACCAATTCACACTCCCACCAGCAGTGTAAGAGTGTTCCCCTTTCTCCACACCCTATCCAGCATTTATTGTTTCTAGATTTTTTGATGATGGCCATTCTGACCGCTGTGAGATGATATCTCATTGTAGTTTTGATTTGCATTTCTCTAATGATTAATGATGTTGAGCATTCTTTCATGTGTTTGTTGGCAGTCTGTATATCTTCTTTGGAGAAATGTCTAGCTATACATATACATATATCCCCATATCTCCTCCCTCTTGCATCTCCCTCCCACCCTCCTTACCCCACCCCTCTAGGTGGTCACAAAGCACAGAGTTGATCTCCCTGTGCTATGCGGCTGCTTCCCACTAGCTATCTATTTGACATTTGGTAGTGTATATATGTCAGTGCCACTCTCTCTCTTCGTCCCAGCTTACCCTTCCCCGTCCCCGTATCCTCAAGTCCATTCTCTAGTAGGTCTGCATCTTTATTCCTGTCCTGTCCCTAGGTTCTTCAGAACCATTTTCTTTTTTTTTTAGATTCCATATATATGTGTTAGCATACAGTATTTGTTTTTCTCTTTCTGACTTCACTCTGTATGACAGTCTCTAGTCCATCCACCTCACTGCAAATAACTCTATTTCGTTTCTTTTTATGGCTGAGTAATATTCCATTGTATACATGTGCCGCATTACCTCTTCTTTCCATGTAGACAGGTGAGAGGTGTTGGAAATTAATGCAGGTGGAGTTTAGGACCCTGACTCTGGTGCTCAAACAGGTAATGAATGCTTGTCATCCATGGCTTCAGCTGCTTAGAATGTTCTCTGCTGGGAAGCACAACCACAGCGGTGAGTGGCAACAAACCAGAGGCCCCTTGTAAGTTTCAGGGAGCCGCTTCTCTGACTTTAGAAGAGAAAAGAAAATTCATATTCAACTAGACCACCATTTCCTCTCCAGTTTTCCCAGTAGAGTGAATGAAAGTGATATCCAGGCCCAATCATCTGAAGCACTGAGAAGGAATTCAGCAGCTCAGCTCTGCAAAGATGTAAATTTCCTCCCCTGAGGTTGAAAATGGAGCCACCAGGCTGTAAAATTTGAGCTCTGTGATGTTTGCCTCCGCCTCTGAGAAACATGCGACGGAACTTGTGTAAATAGAAAGCTGAATAGCTTGTTCTGTCCGGGATGACTTAGGCATAGGGCTGCCTAGAAATAAGAAAGGTGGACCAGATGACCCCTCAGATTCTCCCAGGAGCCTTGTATTTATGAGTTCTTGGCAGACTTCCAGGTTCTCCCCAATTGTCTCCAAACTGTCTGCCCAAATTCACGAACTTAATCCCTTCATGTAAAAGTTCTATTTCTGTCAATTTGATGTTTTAATAATAGGCTGTTCATCTACCCCTCTTGCCTCCATACAACTTATTTATTTATTCAACAAGTGTTTACTGCGTACTTACTCTGTGCCAGACACTGTTCTAGGCGCTGGGAATCCAGTAGCAAACCAGACAAAACTCCCTGCTTTGTGGAATTTACATTCTAGTGGAAGAAAAAATGAACAAGATTAATAGTTAAAATATAAGGTAGATTATACAGTGATAAGTACCCAAGAGAAAATCTATAGTGGAAAAAGGTAATATGTAACTTTAGTGGGTAGCCAGGGTTTAAAGTCTATATAAGGTAGTCAGGGGAGGCCCCACTGAGGGGGGGTTTTGAGTAAAGACCTGAAGAAGTAAGGGATGAACCATTCACGCATCGAAGGGGAAGCATTCCAGGCGGAGGGAACAGCACATGCAAAGTCTCTGAGTACATAAGTTGGTCTGTGTGCCTTCCCCCCCCCCACATATTCTTTTCCTGTCATGCTCCTCTCCCTTCCAAATTGTACTTCCTTCAAGACTTCACTTTCTGTCTCTTTACTTCTTCCACAGAGCCTTCCCCATTCAATACTTGGTCTCTTCCAAATCCAGCTTCTTGAGGCATTGTTTTGGGTTTTTACCAATTCTGTAGCACTTAGGATAGGCTGTCTTCTTAATTTAATCATGTGTTTGCAAGTATGTATATGTATGTCTAACCAAACAAAGAGCAAGCCCAGGAAGGGCTGGGGCCGTGCATCCTGAAAAGGACCCCAGAGGGCAGGGGTTCAACATGTTACTTGATACCACTGGTGCTTACAAAAATGTAAGGATGTAAGGTTTCACCTTACATTTTAATTTATGGCTTGCTCCATTTTAATAATTAGCCTCTTTTAGAGTTTCCAGCAATGTAGACCAAGGTCCTAGATCATTCCCTTGGGAATGATTTTCTCCATGATCATCTGGCAAACTTTAAACAATAATTGGAAGGAAAAATCTGGAGAATTTCACTCCAGAGAGAGTTTTGAGCTGGCTGTTACTTTCCTTTTTTTTTTTTCAAATTAATTTTTATCAGAGTATAGCTGATTTGCAATGTGTGTTCGTTTCTGCTGTACACCAAAGTGACTCAGTTATACATATACATATATCCACTCTTTTCTAGATTCTTTTCCCATATAGGCCATTACAGAGTATCGAGTAGAGTTCCCTGTGCTATACAGGAGGTCCTTATTAGTAATCTATTTTATATAGAGTAGCGTGTATATGTCAATCCCAATCTCCCAATTTATCTCTCCTCCCTCCCCCTTGGTAACCATAAGTTTGTTTTCTACATCTGTGACTCTACTTCTGTTTTGTAAATCAGTTCATTTGTACCAGTTTTTTGGATTCTACATATAAGCAATATCATATATTACCTGTCTTTCTCTATCTGACTTTACTTCACTCAGTATGACAATCTCTAGTTCCATCTATGTTGCTGCAGATGGCGTTATTCCATTCTTTCTTATGGCTGAGTAATATTCCATTGTATATATGTACCACATCTTTATCCAATCAGCTGTCAATGGACATTTAGGCTGCTTCCATATCCTGGCTTTTGTAAATAGTGCTGCAATGAACATTGGGGTGCATGTGTCCTTTTGAATTATGGTTTTCTCTAGATATATGCCCAGGAATGGGATTGCTGGATCGTATGTAGTTCTATTTTTAGATTTTAAAGGAATCTCCATGCTGTTGTCCATAGTGGTTGTACAAATTTACATTCCCACCAACAGTGTAGGAAGGTTCCCTTTTCTCCACACCCTCTCCAGAATTTACTGTTTGTAGATTTTTTGATGATGGCCATTCTGACCTGTGTGAGGTGGTACCTCATTGTAGTTTAGATTTGCATTTCTCTAATAATTAGTGATGTTGAGCATCTTTTCATGTGCCTCTTGGCCATCTGTATGTCTTCTTTGGAGAAATGTCTATTTAGGTCTTCTGCCCATTTTTTGATTGGGTTGTCTGTTTTTTGATATTGAGCTGCATGAGCTGTTTGTATATTTTGGAGATTAATCCCTTGTCTGTCGCTTCATTTACAAATATTTTCTTCCATTCTGTAGGAGAAACATTCACTCCAGAAACAATTTTGAGATAGCTGTTACTTTTCAAAGACTGCAGACACTTTTTAATAAGGAAGATTTTTATTAAAGGAGTATGCCATTAAGGTTTGTTTTTTCAGTTTGTCATTTTACTCCTTCCTGATATGTGTGTGTGTACATATATGTATATGTATAGATTTGTATATATTTTATATGTGTGGATATATTGTATATGTTATATCACATAGATTATGACAATTTATTTTGCAATGTATATTAGTGGCATATTCATATATTAGACAAACAGACTGAACTCAAGTAACCATAAGGCAAGCACTATTGGACATACCATTAAACTAATCAAGCCACCGTAATGAAACTTTAGATACATCATTGGTACTTTCAGTTTATTCTTAACAAAAGGAAAATTTAGGCGTAAGAAAAGGTCTTCTTTTAGTTTGTTACGATTCAGATGTCTGGTGGTTGAAATCTTAAGTCTGGGCTTTTTGTGTATTCAGATCAGTTTCCCATCTTTCACTCCAGCCATTGCCTCTACTTATCCTGCCATGTGGCTTTTGTGAGTGGTCATCCTCAAGGTGGGTCCTCTCATCCATGCAGCTGTGAGCTAAATCTCCACCAGGAGAACCTCTTTCGAGAGACCTCTTTTCAATGAGGAAAGACTCCTTCTGGGACTTTCAGAAACTTGTATTGTACAGAGTACCAAGAAATTTTTGGATAGGTAGAGGCATTTTCCACTAAGTGATTCCTAAGACTGGATGCCCAGTTGAAGATATCTCAATAATGCCATGCCAGGAAATGATGCATATTCAGTTCAGCCCTGTGCTTTGGATTGCTGCATTGTTTATACACTGGATTCTTAGAGTCTTATCTCACACCAACTATGATGCCTTCATTGTTATTCCGTCCCCTCTCTAGTTACTCTTGAATTTTGTCCCTTGCCTTCCCTAAAGTAAAGGGCTCACCTGTCTCCTAGGCACTCCATCCATTCATTTAATCAATATTTATTTGCATCTATGATGTGCATTGGGACTGCCACAAAATGATGAAATGGTAGTTTCAGCTCCCAAAAGTTCATAAGCTACCAGAGTTACAGGCTGGCAATTCCAACACAATATACTAACCACCATAACGGGGATTTGGCCAATGGAAGCAGAAACAAAAATGATACCTTAAGCTTGAACAGGGGCAAACCCAGGGAAGACTTCCTAAAGGAAGCAGTGGTTTAGCCAAAACTAAAAGTTTGTAGGAATTTCCTGAGTGGAGGGCTGGATGGTAGGAAATTCCAGCCAAGAAAGTATAGGGTGGCCTAATCAAGGAGTGGTACACTGGACGGTGTGGCTCAGTGCCCTGGGAAGAATGGTAGAAGATAAAGCAGGATGAGTAAGCAGAAACTTCTTTGTGAATAGCATCCTATGCTTAGATTTTTTTCTTATGGGAGGAGAAAATGGGAGGATTTGGAGGATGGTGACAAAAGTACATTTGCATATGAAAGATAATTATTCTAGGATGGATTTCCAGGAAAGGGTGAGACTAGAGATCAGGAGACCGGTTAGTAGACGATTGCTGCAAGTAAGCGGCAGAGCCAAATACAAATCCAGTGACCTGGCTCCAGACTGAGTACTCTTAAGCACGACCTAGGCTGCCTCTCTTGCACAGAGTTCAGTGGTGGAGGCTCAGAAGGCCATCTGCTTGGGTTCAAAACACTACTCTGACCCTTAGGTGGAGTGGGATTTTTGGCAGATCAATTTGTGTGTGTGGGGGAAGATTAAGTGGATAAATATTTATAAAGTCCCAGTAACAGCGTCCAGTATATAGTAAGCGTTATGTAAATGTTGGCAATGACGACGATGACGGTGATGGTTATAGTGATGATGATGGCAAATGTGTCTCTCAGCAGCTCCCATGGGAGGCAGCTCAGCTGGTGTTGACACTTCGCATCATCAATTTCCAGTACATAATGGATTTCTGGAAATTGTTGGAACTGATCAGTTGCTCTGGATAGGAAAGTGGAGTCGTTTATCAAGTTCTCCTGAGTATGACCTTGACAATGTATTGGCAGTGAGACTTCCAGTGAGCTTCTGCAACACTAGGTACACCATATCCAGAAGCAAGTTGAACTTTTCCA
Source organism: Monodon monoceros (assembly GCF_005190385.1). NCBI lineage: Eukaryota > Metazoa > Chordata > Mammalia > Artiodactyla > Monodontidae > Monodon > Monodon monoceros. The sequence continues at coordinate 35,521,165 of NW_021703783.1, forward strand.
AAAGGCAATGCATATAGATGGTTACCTGATTACCTCCTGTTGTAGGGTTCTCAAACGCTGGGGAGCATCAGAATTGCCTGGAGGATTTGCTAAAACAAATTGCTGGTTCTCACTTCCAGAGTCTGTCATCAGTAGATCTGGGGTGGGGTCCAAGAAACTGCTTATCTAACAAGTTCCAGAGTATGCTGATGCTGTGGTCTGGGGTCCAGATGTGGAGGACCGCTGCACCGGTGCGTGCTCTGCGTCCGCTCACTGAAGGAGACACAGCATTCCCAGCTTCCTGCTGCACCCCAGACCCTCCCGCTGAACAGCTCTCCACTCCCTCGCTGCATACGTGCTCCGGCTCTGACCCTCCCGGGGGCTGTGTGCTGCCTGGATCTTTTCTTCATCTGTATAGTCAAGAGATTGGCCCAAATCCCCAGGCCTGCAGAATCAGAATTTAGAATTTCTATGGCCGGGGCCCAGGTACTTGCATTTGGCCAAGTGCCCAGGGGATTCTGATCCTTATTAAGAGTCTGAGAGTTACAGGACTAGATATTCCCAAAACCCTTCCAGCTCCAGCACTGCAGGATTCCAGACTCCCTCCATGGGAAGCTCCCATGCTTCCTCTGAGGCCAGGTTCTGCCTTTAAAAAAACTGAGATATAATTGACAGAAAAGATTATGTTAGTTTCAGGTGTAAAACATAACGATTGCTATTTGTATGTATTGCACAATCATCCCCACAAGTCTGGTTAACACATGTCACCACACATAGTTACAAATCTATTTTTGTGATGAGAACTTTTAAGGTCTATTCTCTAGCAACTTTCAGATATGCAATACGTATATATATATATGTAGAGAGAGTCACCATGTTGTACATTACATCCCCATGACTATGTTTCTTTTATTTAAACTGAAGTATAGTTGATGTACAATATTAAATAAGTTACAGGTATACAATATAGTGATTCACAATTTTTAAAGGTTATACTCCATTTATACTTATAAAACATTGGCTATATTCCCTGTGTTATACAAAATATCCTTGTAGCTTATTTCATACATAGTAGTTTGTATAACTATTTTATCAGTGGAAGTTTGTACCTTTTGACCCTCTTATCCAGGAGTTGCCTTCTGATGGTGCGAGATGGAGCTACCCCTTCTGACCCTGCTTATACTTGGGGCCCAGGCGCCTCCCACCCAGGAGACAGAAAACAATCAACTGAATCTGCTGGAATCTCAACTTTACGCACCCCTCTTGATAACACACTCATTCACCCCATGCTCTGATGCCAACCTCCTGCACGTCTCCCATCTCTCTGGCCCTCGCAGTACGTTTGCCTGATCTGCCCCAGCTGCCTCTGCCTTACGTACTCTTTTCTAAGAGGCAGTCCAGGCCTGCCTACCTCCACGCCCCAAGTGGGCTAGTAAACCTCCTTTACCTGGTGATTCCCGCTCAGCTGGCAGTCTGGGGCAGGACAAGTACAGATGAAAATGGCTGAGAACCCGGTGAGCCAGCTGATGTGTGAGCATTTACTGTGCCCAGATGACATCCGGTTCTGTTCCAGGCACTGGGGACACATCACTAAAAAGACACAGACCCCACCTTCAAGATCTTACATTCTAGTGGGCCAAAGACAGAAAATAAACGAGTAAACAACAAATAAAGATGAGGATTTTGGATGAGGTTGACCAGGAAGGAATCCGTGAGTCCCTGCCCTACAAATGACTTCTCACTGTTGCACTCCACAGTCCTGTGAAAGTGGACTCATTATCCTTGTTTTATAGAGACGGGACCTGAACTGAAGCTTGGAGATAAGTAACTTACTGTGGGAATACATAAATACTGGCAATACATACAGTTCCCACAAAACAGGGAACTCTAAGTATGTTGTTAAGTGAATACGGTATCACTGAAGAGTATTCACAAAAGGAGAGGTTTTGATCATATATTATGGATATATATGTGTGTGAGTATATATGCATACATATATATATATGTAATGGTTATATACATGTGTCTATATACACACACAGGGAAAAGATCTGAATGAACATGCACCAAAATTTCCATTGGGAATATCTCTGGAGAGGAGAGTGGAATTGCTGGGAGTGAAGGAGGACCAACCCTTTTTCTTACCTTGTTCTGTATTGTTTGAGTTGCCTAAAATGAGCATGTATTCATGCAGTCCTTTCTTTTTTAAAATTTATTTATTTATTTTTGGCTGCGTTGGGTCTTCGTTGCTGTGTGTGGGCTTTCTCTGCTTGCGGTGAGCAGGGCCTACTTTTCGTTGTGGTGCGCGGGCTTTTCATTGCGGTGGCTTCTCTTGTGGAGCATGGTCTCTAGGCATGCGGGCTTCAGTAGTTGTGGCTCGCGGGCTCTAGAGTGCAGGCTCAGTAGTTGTGGTGCATGGGCTTAGTTGCTCCGTGGCATGTGGGATCTTCCCGGACCAGGGCTCGAACCCATGCCCCCTGCATTGGCAGGCAGATTCTTAACCACTGTGCTACCAGGGAAGTCTTGCATTCCTTAGTTTAAAAAAATAAATAAAGTATTTAAGAGACCTTCTCCTTGTCGACATCCATGTACAGTCAGTGTTGCTGGAAAGAGATCTGAATGTGGATCTAGTGCCCTTTTAACCCCACCACATGTCACCCCCAGGCAGACGTGGAGGCACCGTGATGCTCACTCTTGGGCAGAAGAAGTGTGGGTGGGACACCCCGGTGGGAGAGGCTAGGACATCAGAAGCCAATCTGCATGATTCTGCAACTCATTGGGATCACTTGCTGCTGAATTGCCTACAGCTCTTTGTTTTGGAAGAAACCAGGCAACTCTGACATTTTTCATTTGTGATTTTGATTTTTCATCCCATAGTTAACTAAAGGATCACAGACCAAAGTCTGTCAACATCCCTAGTGAATCTGGGCAATGAATGTGAAACAAACTACTTTGGCACCTCAGTGATTCTGATAACTGCGGCCAGCCAGGGTATGGAGGGTTGGTGTGTCATTCTCTAATTTGAATTTTCAGGATCTGTTTCCTGCCACTTGGCCTGCTTGCTGCTGTTCTTATCTGTAATGCTGGGCTACAGGATGGATCCCTGGAACGAAAGCCTGGTGAAAATGACTGGGCAATTCTTAGGATGAGACAGAAGGATACATTTATAATACTTCAGGTTGCTGAGCAGCCTCTGTACCATTAAAGACAGTTTTTGCAGTGGGGCAGGTAGGATTTCAGTGACACATTACATAACAGCCTTCTGAGGGAGGGCATGTACATTTCAGTGGCAGAAAAAGACAATCCCTCTGTTCTACCATGATTAACTGCTATTAATAATTTAAATGTTGCCTTATCATATTACATCATGTATTTCTGCTTACATCCAGTGACCTACATAAGGAAAGTCTTAAGTACTAGGCTTTTGGTCAAAATAATCTTTTCTTAAAAAAAGCATACATGCTCAAATTCCAACTAAATTCTTTCACTGAGATCTATTAGAATATTTCTTTTTGAGGTTTTCAAGTATTTTAGAATAATAGACATAAACATTAGCCTTAGCAGCGTGTTGGTAACGGTGGCAGGCTAAGCATTTTGTCTCTATTCAGTTCAGTTCTTGAGTTCCTACTGGAGCAGAGCACAGTACTAGGGGCTATGGAGGGAAAAGAATGCTCTTGCCTTTTCACTGTTTAATGGAGGATTAAACAATTACACGTGTATACTGCAAACTGAATATTTAATATATCAGAAGCAGTACAAAATGCGACAGAGGCTGAGCAGACAGAGGGAGCGTTTTTGTGTGGTTGTGGCGTGTGGAGGGGTGTTAAGGGGGAGGATGGTGATTCGACAGGTGTGGCTGAGGGAAGGGACATCTGTTCTGGAGTCGGGGAAGCCGATGTTTTGGGTCCGTGTGAAGTCACTGCAGAACAACTCCCATGAGGCTGGTCTCGAAACACTTCTTCTCATTTCCACCCAGAGGCTGTCTCCTGACTCCCACAGACATCCTGTCTTAGAGGTAATGGTCATATCTCAGAGCTCACTGTGTGTGAAATGACGGAGAGGCAGCCACCAGGGCTGAGCTTCAAGATGGGTTCATTTCCTTCATTCTCTTCGTTCTCTGGGGAAGGACTGGATGTGTCAGTTGGTAGCTTACAGAAGCCCACTTTGGCTCTTTCAACCTACCAATGCTGCACATCTGCTGGGGTTAAAGTAAGCCGAGAAAAGCTAGACTTCTGGTATCTCTTGAAATGAGAGTCGGGCAGGGGATGGGTGTTGCTGTGCCTGGGAAAGTTTGTACTGTAAACCGGAGAGGCATTGGTCTCACAGTGAGAGGGTAACGTATTAGTGATAGGAAGTGGGGTGCAGGGTGGTCAGGGCTGAAGCCAAAATGTCTTTGGTCTTTGTTCTCTAGAAGTGGGGTGGTCTGTGGGGAGCAGGCTTAAGTGACAAACATCTTTGCTAGGCAAATTAGGCTTGGGGGAAGTCTTGCCTCCCCGGTACGTGAGTGGGGACGCTTCAGAAGTAACTCAGGACATCCTGTTTCCCATAAAAGCGGTCTCCAGGATTTCTTCTGTTCATTTCCCTGAATGGCGTGAGGCAGTTTACACGAGAAATAGTTCATCAGATGTCAATCTCCTAAAACCTTGCTCTTTTAATCCATATCACCAAGAAGGCACTGAGCGGCACATTTCTGCCTTTGAAGCAATTCTCAGTGGTGCTCGGAGGCCGAAAAGCACCTGATTGCTGGACACCGTGTCAAGAAAGATGGTTAAACTTTTACTCTGAGTTGAGATGGGAACAAGAGATAAGTGAGTATTCTTCCCACCCCCTGCTTTATTTTATTATTATTATTTCTAACTGGAATATAGATGACTTACAGTTTTATATTAGTTTTAGGTGTACAAATGGTGATTTGATATTTTTATAGATTATACTCCATTTAAAGTTATTATAAGTATTGACTACATCTCCTGTGCTGTGCAATATATCCTTGTAACCTATTTGATACATAGTAGTTGGTACATCTTAATCCCTTTTCTCTATCTTGCCCCTCCCCCACCCCCTCCCTACTGGTAACCCCTAGTTTGTTCTCTATATTTGTGAGTCTGTTTCTGTTTTATTATATTCATTCATTTGTTTTATTTTTTAGATTCCACATATAAGTGAAAACAAACAGTATTTGTCTTTATCTCTCCAACTTATTTCACTAAGCATAATACCCTCCAGGTCCATCCATGTTATTGCAAATGGTAAAATTTCATTCTTTTTATGACTGAGTAATAATATTCCATTGCATATATAAACCACATCTTCTTTATCCATTCATCTGTTTATGGACACTTAGTTGCTTACATACCTTGGCTATTGTAAATAATGCTTCTATGAACATTGGGATGCATGTATCTTTTCTAATTAGTGTTTCATTTTCTTTGGATAAATATCCAGGAGTGGAATTGCTGGGTCATATGATACCTGTATTTAAAAATTTTTTCGAGGAACCTCCATAATGTTCTCCATAATGGCTGCACCAATTTACATTCCCACCAACAGTGCACGAGGGTTCTCTTTTCTCCACATCCTCGTCAACACTTGTTATTTGTTGTCTTTTTGATGACACCCATTCTGACAGGTGTGAGGTGATCTCTCATTGTGGTTTTGATTTGCATTTCCCTGATGATTAGTGATGCTGAGCATCTTTTCATGTGTGTGCTGGCCATCTGTATGTCTTCTTTAGAAGAATGCCTCTCCAAGTCTTCAGCCCATTTTTTAAATCAGGTTGTTTGTTTTTTTGATATTGAGTTGTATGAGATCTTTATATATTTTGGATAGTAATCCCTTATCAGGCATATTATATGCAAATATCTTTTCCCATTCAGTAGGTTGTCTTTTAGTTTTGTTGACAGTTTCCTTCACCGTGCAAAAGCTTTTAAGCTTGATTAGGTCTCATTTGTTTATTTTTGCTTTTGTTTCCCTTGCCTGAGGAGACAGATCCAAAACAAATATTGCTAAGACCAATGTCAAAGAATGTATTGTCAATGTTTTCTCCTAGGAGTTTTATGGTTTTCCATCTTACATTTAAGTCTTTAATCCATTCGGAATTTGTTTTTGTATATTGTGTGAGAAAATGTTCTAGTTTCATTCTCTTACATGTAGCTGTCCAGTTTTCCCAACACCATTTTTTGAAGAGACTGTCTTTTCCCCACTGTATATTCTTGCGTCCTTTGTCATAATTTAACTGTCACAATTTGCAGATGACATGATACTATATACAGAAAACCCTAAAGTCTCCACCCATAAACTATTAAAACTAATAAATCAATTCAGTAAAGTTGCAGGATACAAGATTAATGTACAGAAATATGTAGCTTTTCTATATACTAACAATAAACTATCAGAAAGAAGAAGCAAAAAAACAATTCCATTTACAACAGCACCAAAAGGAATAAAATACCTAGGAATAAATTTAACCAAGGAGGTGAAATATCTATACCCTAAAAACTGTAAGACATTGATGAAGTGAATTGAAGATGATACAAATAAATGGAAAAATATCCCGTGTTCATGGATTGGAAGAATTAATATTTTTAAAATGTCCCTACCACCCAAAGCAATTTACAGATTTGATGCAATTTCTATCATAATACCCATGACATTTTTCACAGAACTAGAACAAATAATCCTAAAATTTGTATGGAACCACAAAAGACCCTGAATAGCCAAAGCTATCTTTAGAAAAAAGAAAAAAGCCAGAGGAATCTTGCTCCCTGACTTCAAACTATACTACAAAGCTAAAGTCATCAAAAGAGTATGGTACTGGCACAAAAACAGACACGTAGATCAATGGAACAGAATAGGCAGTCCACAAATAAACCCACACACATATGGCTGATAAGTATGTATTCTTATCTTTGTTGACCTCTTTGTTTTTAAAACAAACAAGTATAAAACATGTATTATAGTTTGTCTAATCTTGGTTATTAGAAGACAATTTTGGGTGTCTTCCATGGAGGGAAGGGACTAAGAAACAAGGGAAGGTACCAGAGACCTGTGTCTTCCCAATAGTGTCTCCTACACTTCATCTTAAACCTTAAACCTTCATCTTAAACCTAAAAGTATTCTCTAAACTTTATTTCATTTTCTGTGCAAATATTGCTGACACTTCTTTTTATTATTTTTATTGATTTATTTTACTAATATTGATGTTAACTTTAGAAATCATTTTGTATCACTCTAAGATGCTGGGTTTTTAAAATAAATTTTAAAAATTTTGTGTAAAAAATAGGCTTTTATTTCAAAAGATAGGTAATTTTATGCAAATATTCTTGATGAAAACAGACAACTCTCTCTGACATTTTTCAGTTTTGTGATTTTGATTTCCACTCCACAGTTAACTGATTGAAAGAATCACAAACCAAAGTTCATCAAGATCAGTAGTTAATCTGGATAATGAATGCAATACTAACAATTTTGACAATTGAGTGATTCTGTTAAGTGTGTAACTCTGAAAAGCACTTGAGTCAGTGGGAAGGAGAAAGTCAAGATGGAGAGTTTGGTGAGGTGAAAATGTTAAATTATTTTCTATCACTAATGTTGTTTTTCTTACGTTAACTAGGACTTACCCTTGTATCATTCTTTCTTTGTATCTTCAAAATCATATTATTTGCATTCTGTAGTTTGTCCAGGGAAAATAATTTAATCTCTCTTCTTTTAAGCTAAATCAGAATGCTATCAGTTACCTTATTTACCTGAATTTAACAGGCATGTGAAGTTTAACTCCATGGGCTGCATGCACAACCTTCTGACATTTATTAATTTACTGAATGGTGAGTGGAGAAACAGCACTGCTGCTGTCCCCATGATTTTAGGGATTATCTCTGGTCGAGAATTGGCTTGGGCCCTAATGATTTTTTAGGTGGTTGTGTTTGTCTAGATGGGACCCGGCAGATAGCATCATTCCATTCCCATCACGCCTGATTTAACTTGGCTTTGGATGATGGGATTCGAACCTTTCACAGTAGATTACATCTATTTAACCATTATTTCAAGATCTTATCTTTTTGTTTGAACTGCTTAGCTCCAGAGATAACATTTTATAGACCCATGCTCCTTCTAAACAAATGTCACTCTCATCTGGACCTATTCTGATGTCTCTCCCATGGACAATGGATTTTACTGAGTCATCCTTGGTCTGACCTTTACTGATTCCTCACTGAGTTATTTGCGATAGAGCTGGGGCCACGAGTGAAATCTCTGATTTTTGGCCACTGATTTTCTCTGTGCAGACCAGAATAGAGCAGACAGGGATAAAGCCATTAAAGAAATTTTTCACCACCATGCTGGGGAGCGCAGGCTTATACTGAATTAATGTACAAGGCAGGGGGTTTGTGTTGGAATTGAGTTTGATCCTAATTACATGGTTAGGATAAAATCTATTTGGGTAGTATAAAATTGCTAAAGTAATGTCCACGGAAGTAAATAGCTGGTTGATAAAAGAGTTTTGGCTGGTACTTTCATTCAAGCCTCTGAACAAACTCCAGTGATAAGGGCTGGGTTAGGCCATGACACTTGGGTTCCTGGTGACGGGGTGCCAGCTTTTTGTTGTTGAGACAGTGTCCATTCCCCACTTCTTATTTGGCAACAGAGAACGGCTCCCATGGGCCAATAAAGCCAGAGCAATTTGGAAAGTCCAAATTTAAAGCTAGAGGAGCCAATTTAGACAATTTAAGCAAAAGATTATTTTCTTTGAGTATAGGCTGTCCAAGGAGACTCAAATTCTGTGCCTGGCTCTGCTATTTTGTTTTGGCTGGCTGACTTAGAGGTTCTGTTTTTCCCCCTTCTCCAAAGTAAAAATACTGACACATATGAATTCAATGATATGATCAGGGGAGAGGGATAGATGTGATGATAGCCAGCAGATTCCGAGATTCTATAAACATCACGCTGCTTTGGGAGACTTGGGCATGATTTGATGTCTCCTAATGGGAAAGTGAAGCACCCTGGGCAGCCAGTGGAACGCTCCAACCCTGTTCTGTCTGTTGCTCCCCTCCTTCTCTAAGAGCTGAGGCCATGTCACTCCCACCTTCAATGAAGTGTCACAGCTGTGCTTGCCTCCTGGCCAGGAGTGTGTCCTAGCTCTCATTGGGGCTCCTCTGTTCACTGATGCTCCCCAAAGCCGGGACTTATGTGTGTACCCCACCTCTAGGACCCAGAAGATATGCCAGGATGTCCCCAGTTCAGTCCTCAGGAAAACCCTGAGCTTAAAAGAGGGGGTGGCCCTGTGTACCAGCAGACCGTACACTTGATACAGGAATTAAGAAACCTGAGTGCTCTCCCCAAATCTGCTGTGGATTTGGACTCTCCATGTGCAGAGTGCTGATTAATTGCATGTTACATTGCACAGCCTATGATAAAGCTATCCTTTGATCTTACGACAAGTCTCCTGCCTAACTAATTCAAGAAGAGTGAGTTCCAGGTACTGAGGTTAGGGGAGGCGGTTGGAAACTCCTTGGCCTGAGCTTCTTATTTCCCCTGAAAAGACTTCTGTTAGTCACTCTCCAGGTGCCTCCATTCATGCTACTGAGATATGGGCTGGTCAGCTGGGTGTGGATCAGCCCTTCGTCAATCTCTCTACTCATTCCAGTCTGCTCTTCCATTTTATTTTATTTTATTTTATTTATTTTTATTGGAGTATAGTTGATTTACAATGTTGTGTTAGTTTCAGGTGTACAGCAAAGTGATTCAGTTATACATATATATATATATATATATATATATATATTCTTTTCCAGATTCTTTTCCATTATAGGTTATTACAAGATATTGAATATAGCTCCTAAACCCTTGTTGATTATCTATTTTGTATATAGTTGTGTGTATCTTTTAATCCCAAACTCCTAATTTATCCCTCCTCCCCTTTCCCCTTCAGTAACCATGTTTGTTTTCCATGTCTGTGAGTCTGCTTCTATTTTGTAAAGAAGTTCATTTGTATCATTTTTTTGTAGATTCCACATATAAGCAATATCATATGATATTTGTCTTTCTCTGTCTGACTGACTTAGTATGATAATCTCTAGGTCCATCCATGTTGCTGCAAAAATCAAGCCCTACATTTTAGAGCGGGCACTTGTGGTTTTCCTGGCACTGGCCGTGACTGTGGCTAACTCTGGAGTTTGGCATCAGGAACACCATTGTTCCTACACAGTGAGCTGCCTCCTCCAGCCTAGTCTTTTTCGGTAATGAGGCTGACATTTTTTAATCTACATCTACCTTACTCTTTGTCTTATCCCTCATTTGGTTTAGAGCTCAGGTGGGGAAAACAGAATAGTTGACCCTCCATATCCGCGGATGTGGAACCCACAGGTACAGAGGACTGGCCCTACTATGCCATTTTATATAAGGGACTTGAGCGTCTGTGGATTTTGGTACTTGTTGGGTTCCTGGAACAAATTCCCTGCAGATACCAAGACAGGACAGTATATTTTACTGGGCCCCTAACACTGTACTTGATAGTCAAAGATGATTAGAATAGTCTCTACTCTCAGGAAGCTCAGAAAACAGTGGTGGGGAGGTGGGGGAGATGGAAATAGAAGCAAAAAGTCATGAATTAGTGTAAGTGGGGGGCAGTGTAGAGTAAAAATCAAGAGCTCCAGTTCTGGATTTATTTAACCTTGGCTTCGTTCCCACAGGTGCCACTTCCTAGATGAGTGATCCCGGGGAAGTTAATTTACTTCAAAGCCTCAGTTTTTCAATCTGTAAAATGGAGATAGTAATAACCACCTCACAAGTTTGTTGTACAGTTTCAATGAGATAATATATATATGTAAATTGATTGGCACAGATCTGAACACACAGAAGATATCAGACTTTTGGGCCACTGTTATTATTAGAAGTACTATGCATACCCTGTGGAATCACAGGAGGGGCACCTGACTCTTTGTGTGAGTACTATTATCCCCAAAGAAATAGAAAATAAGTCTGCTCATATCGTGAAGTGATGATAAGAAAAGCAACCTCAGACTGTACCTAATATATATCTTTTGAGCATCACTCTGTAGGTTCTACTTTGTTTTTCATTAATAATAGTTTGTACCGGGCTTCCCTGGTGGCGCAGTGGTTGAGAGTCCACCTGCTGATGCAGGGGACGCGGGTTCGTGCCCCCGTCCGGGAGGGCCCCACATGCCGCGGAGCGGCTGGGCCCGTGAGCCATGGCCGCTGAGCCTGCGCGTCCGGAGTCTGTGCTCCGCAACGGGAGAGGCCACAGCAGTGAGAGGCCCGTGTACCGCAAAAAAAAAAAAAAAAAAAAAAATTGTTTGTACCAATTGAGTGGTAGCTGTTGTCTAGACTGGCTTCAGGCAACAGACAGAGGGAAGGGCCATCATTGAGTAAGTAGGTCACTAATCTATATTTGTTTACTAAAGCAACTGTTTTCCCAAGTGCCAGAGAAGAACAGAAGAAAGAGAAAAAGGAGAAGAAAAAGGAAGAGAAAAGAAAGGAAGAGAATGAAGGGAGGGGAAGAGAAAAGAAGAGAAGAAAAAAGTATACAATTCGGTTCCTTCCCATAAATATGGCTGTGTAATAGTTTACACTAATATCACAAGAGTAGTGAAATTAATTTATAGACTTATAGTATAATAATTCAAAATTGACAAAGGAAATCATATCCCAGATTAGGATGGACAGAGTACAGGTGGAAAAGGGGTATGTATAAAAGATGAGGGGAAAAGATCCCCATAAAAAATAGAAAGGAACAGAGAACTCTACTACCATTTTTTTTTTTCTTGTCCACTTCTGCTAAGATATATGGAATCTTGTCCTCACAGTCACATATATACTTTTCCATCCACAGCATCTCTACAAGAGACTCAGTCTTGTGAGGTGATGGTTTTCATATGCACGTCTTGCTCTCATTTCAGTGTGCTGGTACTAGTTTGCAGTGGGAAGAAGGAAGCCCTTTTACAATCCTCTTGATTAATCCCAAGGTCCAACCATCTGCTTATGACGTCATCCCCACCATCCTCACCCGGCTGCCCTATTCCCACCTCCTCCTTGCTCTGCAATCATGACACACACACTTGCACCTCAATGTGTGAGGTTCCCTCTGCCTGGAACATTCATCCCCAGACTGCCACACTTCTCACACTGTTATTCCCTTTAGGTCACTGCCAATGTCATACTTATTGGAGAAGCTTTCTCTAACCATTTCATCCAAAATGGGACTCTCATGTCTCCCAGTATACCCTTCCTCTTTCCCTTGTTGTATTTGTCTCCAAAACAGTAATCACCATCTGACATGGTATACATATACATATTTAATTGTTTATTATTGTCTTCTCTTCTGTGTTAGGTTGGGTTTCCTAAAAGCAGAAGCGGAAGGAAGGATTCAAATACATATTGAGGGAATCTTCAGGAAAAACTTTTAAGGGAGTGGGGAAGCAGCCAGACAAGGATGTGGTTTCAAGGAAAGTCTGGTCTTGGCAAGGAATTTTTTGGTCCATAAAATGCACCTGGAGACAAGGAGCTGGCCCTTTGACTCTATCAGTCAGTTATTGGCTGTAGACCAGGAGAGGGCATTGTGACTTTTTGGCTGAGTCAGTGCCCCTCAACTGAGGTTGGTTCTCTTGGGAGTGAAGGCAGCTGGGAGCTGGAAGCCAATACACATAGAAACTGGGAGAGGATGTGCTGCCCGGGTTGGGGGGACAGGCAACTGAATGACATCTTACATGCCTCCACTACAATGTAATTTCCATGAGATCTGGGGTTGACCTTTTTTGTTCCACGCTGTATCTAGCACACAGAATAGAGGAGGGTACATAGTAGGCCTTCAATAAATACTTGTTGAATGAATGGATGAACTTAATTGAACTGGCACAGTGCTAGGTCCCGGGATACAGTAGTGAATGAGACAGTTTCCTGCCCTCATGGAGCTTATGGTCTAACGGGAATTCAGATGCAGGGAATTAAAACTCAGTTGGATAAGAGCCATCATAGGAAAAGCAGAGGGGGTTAAGAGCACACAGTAGGGACACTTACAGTCCAGAGTTTGGAAGGAGCAGGTATTACATTGTGGTATGATCAAGGGATGTCTTTTCCAGGGTAATTATTCACAGTCAATGGAGTACACATTGATAAAGTTGGGAAAATATTGTAATGCCTCTAAGATTGTATCATTACTATGAAGATTCCAGTTCAGTTGTCTTTCACCTTGATTTGTGTCTCAAATAGAGTGATTAAAAGGAGAACAACCTGAGCCAAGACCCCTCATCTGTCTATGTATCTGTTTCCTCACCTGTAAAATGAGAGGGTTGAACTGTGAGTTTCCTTTGGGAACTGACCTTCCTCAAGAGCCTCTACACTCTGTCCATTGTATGGAAAGAAACCACAGAATGCCAGACAGTCCTTTCGTGCCTCTAACTAGCTGGTATGCTTTGGGATTGAAGAATTCCCTTGGATGTTTGGTAATTGGTGTTTTTTTTTTTTCTCTCTGAATGCACCAGTGTGGTATTTAGCTTTAATGCTCAGTAAGTCTGTTTCCAAAAAAAGGGAACTTAATTCCCTGAAGAAGACAGCTACCGCAGTGATACTTTGGCCACTGCTGGTACTCTGTCAACCCTGTTGATGGATGAATTCACTCACATGGTCTAATCTAGCTGAGGGATTCTATACGATGAACAGGAAACACCTTCCTCAGTTTTTTTCCAATTTGTTTTTTTGTTGTGTGTAAGGTTCCACATATTTTGGGGAATGGTGTGTGCGTGTGTGTGTGTGTGTGTGTGTGTGTGTGTGTGTGTGTGTCCATGGGTGCATGAGCTTGTGTCTAGCTGGGGAAGAGGTAGTAGGAGTTGGCTTGGGTATTGTCTTCAGCTACAACATGGCTTTCAATGTTCGAGTCATGTGCCTTAAGATGCTTTCATAATTCACCTTGGAGAATGGGAAAAAAATAGGTTTTGGTGAAATAGAAAAAGTCTTTTGAAATTTCACAATGTGGTTATGTAACAGTGGATTATATAATACCTGAGGGTAAGGGCTGGAGAGGGACATTTTTCAGATATTTCTAGTAATTTGAAGTCATTAAAAAACAACAATGTTCTCGGGCATTGTCATGTTTGTTGCTAGCGTTTGGCAGAGCTGTTTTGATGGTTGCAAGCTCTCCCCAGGCTGGGCAGTCAACCGGAGCACAGGAGTGGGTCTCTGGCTCTGAATATCTCACCTCTGCCCCATTCCTGCACTGCTTTTTCGCCCCTCAGTGGGTGCTCTTGATTGGCTGGTCTGTCACCCACCCCTTGGAACAGTTGCTTTGACGCCTGCCATGGGGCCCACGCCACTCATTTATTTTTCTGGGTTTGTGCTTGAATTTCTTCTATATTTAGAGCTTTGATTGAAGGGATATAATATGTCAGAAAACTAGGTAGTTTGATTTACTAAATACTAATTTTTTGCAAGATGATAGTTCCCTGAATGCTAGTTAGTTATTAAATATGCTTTATATAAGTTTATTGAACGTGAGAATATTTGTGAAAATAAAAGGTGGGTGCCTATTGCCACGGTCATGAATTGAATGCTGACCTAAATTATGGTAATTGGTGGAATGGGAGAAGTCCTGGAGTAAGAAGCAGGAGGGACCGGTTCTTGTTACTGCTTTGATGTGGCGTCTGGCAAGTTGCTTGATCTCTTTTGGCCTCAGTTTCTCCATGGGACTAGGTAAACTTTTAAGGATCCCTTTAACTCTATGAGAAAAATTCAGATCTATGTAGCTGGAAAGCTTGCAAAACCAGCAAGGATGTGTGTTTTCATTCAGGTATCTTAAATTACTCTCCTAGAACTTTGGGTCAAACTTGGACTTGTGAACAGTGGAACCAAGCAGTGATGGCTCTGGCTTATCAGACCCCCTAACTTAATTTTGATCAAATGCTGTTTTTTTTAATGTAGTAGGTTACTACAATAATAATGTGCTTGGGTGAAGGGTGTTGGCTCCAGACAAAAGGATTATTTTTCAGTCCTCCAACTTCTTCTAAGGGAAAGCTGATCTCTTTATCAAAACTGGGTGTGTTCTCTCTTGAGAAAGCCCTCGCCATAAAAGCCAATACATATATTGCCTTGGACCTTAAAGGGAAATTCTATACTGGAGACAATCAGAAATGTTCACAGATTTCCTTTTTTCTTAAGCAAAAACATAGTTTCATCAACAAATTCAGAAAGTTGTCATATTTGCATTGTTTTCCTTTTCAGAGGAGAGGGAGAGTACCCAGTACTGGATAGCGGGAGGAAGACTTCGAGGAAGTGGGTTTTATTTTTTTTTGGCAAGGAAGAACCCACTTTTGAGACACCACTGTCATGAAATGTCACTTATATGATGGCCTGTATACCGAAACCCTGTCCCTTTGCAGATGGGTATGTGTGTTAAGTGACATCCAGTCACACTTCCTTCACATCTAGTTGCAGACAGAGACATCGTTAAGGCCATTCGTTGTTACTTATACTAAGCAGAATAGCATAAACAGAAAGCTGTCCAGAGTGTCTAGAGTGGGTTAGTTGTTTGGGTTATTCCATTAATCCTAGATCAGAATTACCTTCATAACATCTTTGCTCTTCCAATGTGCTCATACACCTCAGCTGGAGTGGGTGGCACTCGGCTGATCTACAGGTGGGAAACAATCCCCCATCCTATGGACATTTCCATACAAGGGCTTGAACTAGCCATAGAGACATTTCACACAATTTCAGGTTGCTTTTTTCCAACACGATAAATATGACAAAGAGAATTACATTAATTTAAAATATGGTAGTTTATTTAATGGTATAGCACGAGCCTAACTGCACTTTTAGCCATTCTTTTGGACATGACTACTGCAAGATGATATGACCTTGGTAAGTCAAGGGTTAATGGAGTACAAGAGAGGGAGCAATTTTCCCCCTCACCTCATAAGGAGGAAAAGCCTCAGTCATGGCTTTTTACTTCCCTCCTTGATTTATTAGATTTTAAGGGAAATTTAACATGGTATGTCGTTTGTATCAAATCACTAAATGATGGTATTTCACTTTGAGGAAATCCTATACACTAAAAAAGGAATTTAGCAATTCGTAGGGTACAATTCACACTGCTAGCAAAAGTTTCATTACTTCACAAAAGGCTCTTTTAGTGAGCCACCCCCAGCGCTTTAAAAAGAACATGCTAAGTGAGGAACTATATAAGCCTGTTTCCTGAGTAATGACTTCAAGTAAATTGACGCAAACAAGGCCAAATGGTCTGCATGCCGGGCAGGACCCAGGAGACATCAGCTAATTTATAATTATAATGCCCCTGTGCACTGGCATCAAACCTTTCACCTCGCTCGGATGCAAAACTGTACTTTAGTGCTCAGAAAGTTGCTGTTGTTGATTTTTTTCTTGACCGTGCCTCTAAACAAGAGGTTCTTCTAGGTAACACCTTTTTATTTATAAGAAAAACATTTGCAAATCTTATTTTTTGTTGAACTTTGTTTTGACCAGAAAATAAGGGCCCATGTACGGTGTATTCATGGAGACCAAATTAACTAATAGGGTTTCACTGTGGGTTGAGTGTTCTGGGGGCAGTATTTGGGAACTGAACTTCCAAACAGAAGGCCAGTGTTCAGGGTCCCTAGGGAAATAATGACGGCCTGCTCACTGAACATTCTGTGCTTTGGGCGGGGCAGCCGACTGTGGCAGGGAGGCCAAGAGCAGATCAAGTGTGGGTACAGGTTAGAGGGATGTTTTGACCCATGCAATTGATAGGTATTTTTTTTAAACAATGATATATCCAAGTTGTCATTTGGAACAACTGATGAAATCATGTAATAAATATATGTGGATGATTGGCGTTGGCTGTTAAGGGAAATCCAGAGCTGTTTTTAAAAGTGCCTTGCAGACTCTGGACTCCTTCTGGGATGCTGTTTGCAAGCTGCTCACAGCTCAGCTACCACCTAAGTGAACTTCTTTTTATCTCTGAGCTGGTGACTCTGGAGGAATTTTTTTTTTTAAGTTGTTGTGTCAGAACCTTCTATTTTGAACCAATGGGCAAATGAGAACAAAGTAGAAATGTCTCTGGCTCAAGAAAAAGAGAAGATACAGCTAAGAAAACCTTAAACCACTATTTGTTTTAAATATAGGAAGCTTTTATTTTTTACTTTTCTGTTTATACATCTATATCACCTCCCACCTGAAGTGATCAGGGTGGAGTTTGAAGAATCAAGACAACTTTTTAGAACAAGCATTCTATTTTTGTTAATTGCAAGCACAGAGAACGAAACAAAGCATGGCCTTTGTCCTTGGTCTTCTTCATCCCCCTTTTTGCCCCATTACTTCCTTTCTACTTCCTCATTTAGTCTGAATTTTAATACGTAGTATTCAGGTGCACTCCTAATTCTCATTTCCTTTCAGTGGGATTTTCCAGTAAACACACTGACTAGATCCTTCATAGGAAATTACCCAATTGGTGGTGGGCACTTATGTGACTTACATACATTTGTCACCCAGGCATCTGCTTGTTTTTTTTTTTCTTTTTAATAAACATGTATTTTATTAATTTATTATTTTTGGCTGCGTTGGGTCTTCGTTGCTGCACGCAGGATTTCTCTAGTTGCGGTGAGTGGGGGCTACTCTTCGTTGCAGTGTGTGGGCTTCTCATTGCAGTGGCTTCTCTTGTTGCGGAGCATGGGCTCTAAGTGCACGGGCTTCAGTAGTTGTGGCACACGGGCTTCAGTAGTTGTGGTGCACGGGCTCAGTAGTTGTGGCTTCCGGGCTCTAGAGTGCAGGCTCAGCAGTTGTGGCGCGTGGGCTTAGTCGCTCCGTGGCATGTGGGATCTTCCTGAACCAGGGCTCGAACCCATGTCCCCTGAATTGGCAGGCGTATTCTTAACCACTGCACCATTAGGGAAGCCCCAGCCATCTGCTTCTTGTCTCCAGCAACCAGATCTACTTATTGGACAGACCGTCTCTGTCTCTATTTCTATACTCATCTTAACAAACAGGCAAATTTTTACTTTTTAGGGGACATGGTTTGAATAATTGGTTTGTCATTTTCATTCTTGCAATAATGGATTTTAAGTGTTAATTAAAATAGAAAACTAGCAAAAACACTTTTTGTTTGAAATGACAATAACATAGGAGAGTTTTAAAGCAGTTCCAGAGAGAAGATAAGCATAGCTGTGTAGAGTGTGCCCAGAAGGGAGTGAAAGGAAGAAGTCTTTAGAAGAAATGTAGCCCCCAGAGAGACCCTCCTTAAAGAAAGAGCTCACAGGGCTAATAGACCAGAGAGGGAGGAAGGTATGGGGAGAGGGAGAGAGAGAAGACATTCCACCCACCTCCAAGGAGGCAGACACCAACTTGCCCAGGGGGCCAAGGCAGTCTTGTTTGTATAGAATAAGCACAAACATAGTTTACCTAAAAGGTTTTCCAAGGAGAATTTTTTAGGTAAAATATTAAGATAGTAAATGTTTTAGTTGGATAGTTTCTAAGCACAATTAAGCACGAAGTGATCACAAACTCATCAATTTATACCTGCTGTCTGTCATCATTAACACCCCCTTTCACTCTCAGAAATGTCTCAGTGTGTGTAAAACATCATATGCTAGTCAGGATCAGCCTTTGGAAAGGGGACCTTTATTGAATTAAGTGTTAGACCGCAGAATCCCATCTTCGCTGTTAAGGATTTTGCAATCTAAAATGTAAAATTCTAGAAATAGTATTGAGTGTAAAGGGAGGGTGAATACTTTTCCTCGTGTTAAGGACGAATACAGGGGGTGACCTCAAGTTCTCATTTCTGACTTCCTTTCCTGGTAACTCCTGCCCGGGTATCTCTAAGAGATTCCATCTTCATTTGTACAAGGGTCAGGAAAGAAACAGGGGACAAGCGTGTATATGACATATGTACATAAATATCTTTTACACGAGAAAGACAAATACAAGTTACATTTTCTTGCTAAACTCATACAGTGAGGCTGCCAGAAGTTTCCATCTCAGGATATTAGCAAAGACACAGAGAGATCTCCGATCATTGGGATTAAAGTCTAGAACCCAGTCGATTAGAAAATTCAGGGGGAGTTGGTTATCTTTCTGTGGCTGTTGCAGTAATGATGAGACACACTTGTAAATATTGATGCTGCCACCTAACCACAGCGCTGAAATAGAGTTCTTTCCTTACAGCCTTGGACCGCTTAGTAATCCACAGAGGACATCTGCTCTCTCCAAGGCTCCCCCACCGAAGGGAACACGAGGACAACAAATGCAGTTTAACAATCCATCCAGTAGGGAGAAGCCACCAGCACAAATACTGGTCTTAGTCTCCAGTTTAGTTCTTTCCGAGTTTCCTGCTGGTTCGGTGTCCTCTAGTGGTAACTTGTCTCATGAATGAATAAGCTGGCACAGCAAATTGACTGTGAGATTTGTAGAGATCATGGTCTTTTCATGAGTGTTTTATAATGAGTACGAAACCTGAGGGCCTACAAAATCCTAAGTGCCAGGTAGTATGTCCTCTCAGTAACCCTCTGAGAAAGAGACTAATTACACCATTTTACAGGCAAGAAAACTGACGTTCAGGGAGCCTAAGTGATACATTGTAAGACTCAGAGGCAGGATCTGAAACAGAATTCCTGAGCTTTCATCCTGATGCTTTTGTTTTGTTTGTTTTAATTTTCATTGTATTTTACTTCTTCATGATTCTAACGAGATAGACATTTTCTGGCTACAAATGAGTCACAGAGACAATGGAGGGAGGAGCCTCCAGAAGACTAGGTTTATCCTGCTGCACTTCAGGTACCCCTGACCTTCCTGACATGTGAGCCCCGGGGAGCCACAGGGTAGAGTGAAAATAGAACTGGCTTTGAATCCAGATACACCTGGGTTTAAATTCTAGCTTCACAACTCCACCATCCACCCGATAAATACTCTATATTCTACTGTGTTCTAAGCCCCAGAGTACAGTTTTGTACAGGAAGGAAAATATTCCTGGTCAAATTTTTTATTCTAGCTGATCCTCAGTTTTGTCATCTCTAAAGTAGGGGTGACAGTACCCCTAAACATTTGTGGAAGACAATCTTTAAAGTTATTCAACATATTATGGAAAGAAGGATCTACGGTAATTGAGGGCAAATGATGACCATGATGACCCAGTGCAAAGAAGGTTTTGCAGGCTGAGGACAATCTGATTGGTCCACCATTTTTAGAACCCCCCTTCAGACTGGCTGTCTGAGGATATAAGGACGTGCATCTTCACATATTTCAAGTAGCCAAACCCTGAATTCTTTTTGTGATATTTAAAGGAATGAGTTGTCTCTTACCCCACTTTGTATAGACTGAATAGTCTGTGTCCCCTCAAAACTCGTATGTTGAAATACAAAAAAAACATGTTATAGTGTTAGGAAGGGGAGCCTCTGGGAGAAAAATGCCCTTGTAAAAGAGACCCCAGGGAACTCCTTTGCCCCTTTCACAGTGGGACACAGTGAGAAGGTGGCTGTCCGTGAACCAGGAAGTGGGCCCTCACAAGACACCAAATCTGCTAGCGCCTTGAGACAACCTCCGGAACTGTGAGAAATAAACTTCTGTAGTTTATAAGCCACCCAGTCTATGTTATTTTTGTTACAGCAGCCAAAGAGATTAAGACACACTCCAACTCTGGAATCTTCCAAAATGAAGATGGTTTGTGATTGTAGAATTCAAAGAGTTGCGTGTCAAAGAGTTGCCACCAAGACAGTGGAAAAATTCTGTCTCTTTCCCAGAGAAAGGTTGGTATCTAGATATCTACGATGGTGTCTTTTGAGAGATATATTTAGCAGACTGATTGGGAACAGATTTTTTTTCTTTCCTTTTTTTTTTTGTGTGTGTGGGTGTTTTTTCAACATCATGATTTAATTAAGGGAGCATATTCATTGTAGAGAATATATTGATGATTGTAAGTGTGACTCCTCATTACAGCCTTAAAATTTTTGAAACACCAAAGCACAAAGATGTCAATTTTATATAAATAGGTACAAAACAAGTACATGTATTTTCCATGCTCCAAAATTGAGTACACACTATACTGTCACTGGGAAGGTGTTTACCAATGAAGACCTGACAATAAAGTACTCAAGATTGATATATCAAAATAAGATATAAAATAGGAGTTTATAAAAACAAGTTTGACAATAGCAGAGAGGGCCCTTTTTATTTCTGAGCAAAAATGCATTTCATTATATGTACTCTCTCATAAAATGAATAAACCGGTCACTTGAGAATGCTCTATTTATTTCTTCTATTGTAGTACAACATTCTCCATGTCTTTTGAAAAAAAAATATTGTGCAGGAACTGTGGGATAAGCATGCATGTGGATGGAACAACACAATTACACTGTTTCTTACAACTCACTTCTAGATAAGGAGAAAGTGTTATTCATTAGTATGGCCCAGTCTTAGCCAATATTCAGTTTGGAAATATACTGGGTTAAGATCAGAATGATCTGAAATTCCAAGTTCTGCAATTGATGATCTTATATGCCATTGTATTGGTCAGGCTTCTTTTTTTTCTAATCTTTTTAAAAAATTCTTATTGGAGTATAGTTCATCCACAATGTTGTGCTAGTTTCTACTGTACAGCAAAGTGAACTGGCCACACATACACATATATCCACTCTTCTTTACATTCCCTCCCATACAGGCCATTACAGAGTATTGAGAAGTGCTCCATGAGCTACATAGCAGGTGCCTATTAGCCATCTACCCTTACATATAATAGTATGTATATGTCAATCCCAATCTCCCAACCCATTCCCCCCCACTGCCCCCTACCCCCTGCCACCAGAAACCACAAATTTGCCCTCCACATTGAACAGATGTTTTTGTTCTATGAACAATGCTTTAAGTTCTAGTGATGATAAGCTCATATTTACTTAAAACTTTTGGTCTCTCAGATGCATATTGTTCCTTAGCAACTTTTTCTTTCCTTTTTCTATTATAATGATTGAGAACACTGACCTAGGAAACTAAAGAATCATAGAATGTTAGAATATGAAGAGAAGTTAAAGATTTTCTGATCCAACCTCTTCGTTTTACAGATTGGAACACAAGTGGGCTTGTGAGTCTTGTCCAAGGTCTTCCTTTAATTCATTCATTCCACAGTACTTATTGTGTGCCTAGCAGGTGCTAGGTACTATTGTACACGATGGGGTTATAGCAGTGAGCAAAACAGATGTGGTCACTGCTTTCATAGATTTATATTCTAATGGGAAGGGGAAGATTCGATAAAAATTAAACAAATATATAGTAGGTCAGGTAATGGTAAGTGTTAAGAAAACATGATTAAGCAAGGTAACGGACAAAAGGTGATGAAGGACAGTGCTCTTTTAGGTAGAATGTTCACTGAAGGTGACATTTGAGCAGAGTCCTGAAGGAGGTGAGGGAATGAACTATGTGAAGATCTGGGGAAAGAGCATTCCAGGTGAATAGAATAGTAAGTGCAAAGGCCCTGAGGTAGACTCACACTCAAAGGTCAATGTGACCAGAATGGATAGATGGAGGAAAGTGTGGCAGGGAATGTGATCTGACAGAGTAGTGAGGGGAGAGGACACATCATATACAGCCTGATTGGTACGGTACCAGCTCTGGGCTTTTAGGCCCTGGAAGATTTTGAGTAGAGGAGTGACATGATTTATTTGTGTTTGAAAAGGATGACACAAGAGCCAAGCTTGGACCAGAATCCAGGTCTCTTTAAGGCAGAGGTCATAGGTGCCCCCACTCTATCATCCAGCTCTACACACTTGCAGTTGAACCTAAAGAACAGATCTTGGAAAATTTTAGAAAGTCTCTGTATTTACAGTATTACCATAATGGACACTTTCAACCAGAGTTTGGTAAACACAAGGTAATAAAAATTATGCTCACATCGACATTCACAGAATGATAGACAAAATAAAAAGGCAGAGGACTTTGTACCAGATGAAGGAACAAGATAAAACCCTAGAAAAACAACTAAATGAAGTGGAGATAGGCAACCTTCCAGAAAAATAATTCAGAATAATGATAGTGAAGATGAACCAGGACCTTGGAAAAAGAATAGAGGCAAAGATTGAGAAGATGCAAGAAATGTTTAACAAAGACCTAGAAGAATTAAAGAATAAAGACTTAGAAGAATTAAAGAACAAACAAACAGAGGTGAACAACACAATAACTGAAATGAAAAATACACTAGAAGGAATCAATAGCAGAATAACTGAGGGAGAAAAATGGATAAGTGACCTGGAGGAGAGAATGGTGGAATTCACTCACTGCCACAGAACAGAATAAAGAAGAAAGAATGAAAAGAAAAGAAGACAGCCTAAGAGATGTCTGGAACAACATTAAACACACCAACATTTGCATTATAGGGGTCCCAGAAGGAGAAGAGAGAGAGAAAGGGCCTGAGAAAATATTTGAAGAGATTATAGTCGAAAACTTCCCTAACATGGGAAAGGAAATAGCCACCCAAATCCAGGAAGTGCAGAGAGTCCCAGGCAGGATAAATCCAAGGAGAAACATGCCAAGACACACAGTAATCAAATGGACAAAAATTAAAGGCAAAGAAAAATTATTGAAAGCAACAAGGGAAAAACGACAAATAACATACAAGGGAACTCCCATAAGGTTAAAAGCTGATTTCTCAGCAGGAACTCTACAAGCCAGAAGGGAGTGGCATAATATATTTAAAGTGACAAAATGGAAGAATTTACAATCAAGACTACTCTACCTGGCAAGGATCTCATTCAGATTTGATGGAGAAATCAAAAGTTTTATAGACAAGCAAAAGCTAAGAGAATTCAGCACCACCAAACCAGCTCTACAACAAATGCTAAAGGAACTTCTCTAAGTGGGAAGCACAAGAGAAGAAAAGGATCTACAAAAAAACTCCCATAACAATTAAGAAAATGGTAATAGGAACATACATATTGATAATCACCTTAAACGTGAATGGATTAAATGCTCCAACCAAAAGATACAGGATCGCTGAATGGATGCAAAAACAAGACCCATATATATGTTGTCTACAGGAGACCCACTTCAGACTAGGGATACATACAGCCTGAAAGTGAGGGGGTGGAAAAAGATATTCCATGCAAATGGAAATCAAAAGAAAGCTGGAGTAGCAATACTCATATCGGATAAAACCGACTTTAAAATAAAGAATGTTACAAGAGACAAGGAAGGACACTACATAATGATCAAGGGATCACTCCAAGAAGAAGATATAACAATTATAAATATATATGCACCCAACATAGGAGCACCTCAATACATAGGCAACTTCTAACAGCTATAAAAGAGGATGCATATAGATGCATAAATCCTCAACAAAATACTAGCAAACAGAATCCAACAACACATTAAAAGGATCATACACCATGATCAAGTGGGATTTATTCCAGGGATGAAAGGATTCTTCAATATATGCAAATCAATCAATGTGATACACCATATTAACAAATTGAAGAATAAAAACCATATGATTATCTCAATAGATGCAGAAAAAGCTTTTGAGAAAATTCAACACCGATTTATGATAAAAACTCTCCAGAAAGTGGGCATAGAGGGAACCTACCTCAACATAATAAAGGCCATATATGACAAACCCACAGCAAACATCATTCTCAATGGTGAAAAATTGAAAGCATTTCCTCTAAGATCGGGAACAAGACAAGGATGTCCACTCTTGTCACTATTATTCAACATAGTTTTGGAAGTCCTAGCCATGGCAATCAGAGAATAAAAAGAAATAAAAGGAATATAAATTGGAAAACAAGAAGTAAAACTGTCACTGTTTGCAGATGACATGATACTACATATAGAGAATCCTAAAGATGCCACCAGAAAACTAAAAGAGGTAATCAATGAATTTGGTAAAGTTTCAAGATACAAAATTAATGCACAGAAATCTCTTGCATTCCTATATACTAACAATGAAAGATCAGAAAATTAAGGAAACAATAACATTCATCATTGCAACAAAAAGAATAAAATACCTAGGAATAAACCCACCTAAGGAGGTAAAAGCCCTGTACTCAGAAAACTATAAGACACTGATGAGAGAAATCAAAGATGACACAAAAAGATGGAGAGATATACCATGTTCTTGGATTGGAAGAATCAACATTGTGAAAATGACTCTACTACCCAAAGCAATCTACAGATTCAATGCAATCCCTATCAAATTACCAGTGGCATTTTTTACAGAACTAGAACAAAAAATCTTAAAATTTGTATGGAGACACAAAAGACCCCGAATAGCCAAAGCAGTCTTGAGGGAAAAAAAATGGAGCTGGAGGAATCAGACTCCCTGACTTCAGACTGTACTACAAAGCTACAGTAATCAAGACAATATGGTAGTGGCACAAAAACAGAGATATAGATAAATGCAACAGGATAGAAAGTCCATAGGTAAACCCACACACCTATGGTCAACTAATCTATGACAAAGGAGGCAAGGGTATACAATGGAGAAAAGACAGTCTCTTCAATAAGTGGTGCTGGGAAAACTGGGCAGCTACATGTAAAAGAATAAAATTAGAACACTCCTTAACACCATACACAAAAGTAAAATCAAAACGGATTAGAGACTTAAATGTAAGACTGGACACTATAAAACTCTTAGAGGAAAACATAGGAAGAACACTCTTTTACATAAATCACAGCACAGTCTTTTTTGATTCACTTCCTAGATAATGGAAATAAAAACAAAAATAAACAAATGGGACCTAATGAAACTTAAAAGCTTTTGCAAAGCAAACTACAAACAAGACGAAAAGACAACCCTCAGAATGGGAGAAAATATTTGCAAATGAATCAACGGACAAAGGATTAATCTCCAAAATATATAAACAGCTCATGCAGCTCAATATTAAAACAACAAACAACCCAATCCAAATATGGGCAGAAGACCTGAATAGACATTTCTCCAAAGAAGACATACAGTTGGCCAAGAAGCACATGAAAAGCTGCTCAACATCACTAATTGTTAGAGAAATGCAAATCAAAACCACAATGAGGTATCACCTCACACCAGTTAGAATGGGCATCAACAGAAAATCTACAAACAACAAGTGCTGGAGAGGGTGTGGAGAAAAGGGAACCCTGTTGCAATGTTGGTGGGAATGTAAATTGATACAGCCACTATGGAGAACAGTATGGAGGTTCCTTAAAACACTAAAAATAGAATTACCATATGACCCAGCAATCCCACTGCTGGGCATATACCCAGAGAAAACCATAATTCAAAAAGACACATGCACCCCAATGTTAATTGCAGTACTTTTACAATAGGCAGGTCATGGAAGCAACCTAAATGCCCATCGACAGACGAATGGATAAAGAAGATGTGGTACATATATATGATGGAATATTACTCAGCCAAAAAAGGAACGGAATTGGGTCATTTGTAGAGACGTGGATGGATCTAGAGACTGTCATACAGAGTAAAGTAAGTCAGAAAGAGAAAAACAAATATCGTATATTAAAGCATATATGTGGAACCTAGAAAAATGGTACAGATGAAGTGGTTTGCAGGGCAGAAATAGAGACACAGATGTAGAGAACAAACGTACGGACACCAAGGGGGGAAAGCAGTGGCGTGGTGGTGGTGGTGGTGTGATGAACTGGGCGATTGGGATTGACATGTACACACTGATGTGGATAAAATTGATGACTAATAATCTGCTGTATAAAAAAAAATAAAATTCAAAAAAAAAAAAGAATTGCTGAACATCAACAACAACAAAAAATTATGCTCACAACTTTTCCTTATCTCTCTGAAGGAGAAATTGCAACATTTAGGGTTTTAAAAAACATTTCTTCAACAGGACCTTCATAACTTTAAAAGAATAATATTTAGGGAAAAGAAAATATGTCTTCTGCCGAGAAATCATGCACCCCTTACTTGGGATTTAAATGAGTGGAAAAAGAAGCTGCCCTCTAAGACTGAACGTCAGCTCTTAGCCCGCTCATCCCTTTTGCTTCTGCACATCACTGTTGAGCTCTGTTTGTTTCTAGCCAGAGGTGATCACTTTACACTCTCTGTGGGATTAAACAAACAGGTGTTTGAGCAATTTGGAAAGATGCAAAAGTTTGAGGGATTCTACACTTGTAAAGAAAGAAGTTTGATACAGTCCCTTAAAGTTGAATGAGGTTTTTTAAAATATATATATTAATATTTAATTAATATATATATATTCTTTTCCATCATGGTTTATCACAGGGTATTGAATATAGTTCCCTGTGCTATACAGTAGGCCCTTGTTGTGTATCCATTCTATATATACTAGTTTGTTGTGTATCCATTCTATATATACTAATATCCATTCTATATATACTACTATATATACATTCTATATATACTATATATACTAATCCCAAACTCCCAATCCATCCTTCCCCCATCCCTCTCCCCCTTGGCAACAACAAGTCTGTTCTCAATGTCTGTGAACCTGTTTCTGTTTCATAGATAATAAGTTCATTCAGTTCCTTAAAGTTGAGATTAATTTTTTCTTTTCACTCCTTAGATTTAGTCAGTATTTTTCTTTCATTTAAGGCAATAAAGTTCATCGAGTTGTGCTAAGTTCAGTATTGCATTATTGTTACCGGATTATTGTTTTTCAGACATTCTCTAGGGTGATAAGAGTAATAGCTGCTGTGGATTGAGAATCTTTTTGGAGCTAGACCTCTTGCACGCATTGCCTACAGGGTGCATGCTGTTATCCCCATTATACAGGGAACCGATGCTCCCAGAGGTTAAGAATTACTCCACATCTACTCAGTCGCCAAGTAGCCAATATTTGAACCTTGTCTGGCTTCACTGTTGGCTAGCTTTCTGTCCATTAAGTGAGGTGATTTAATGTTGTTAAGATGTCAAGTGTGCCCTCATGGTTGGCTGCTTTTAAATACTTGTTTAGAGTAAAGGAATCACAGGATTCAGGTTGTGAGAGACTTTAAAGGTCATTTAGTCCAAACTCCCTGTGATTCCTGCAAAAGCCTTGTGGAATGATCCACCTTCCTCCACTCACCACTCCCCGCCATGCTTGTGCTTCTCTAGGGATATGAAACTCCCAAGGCAATGTTTCCGTTATTGAGCTATTTTGAAGATTATGAAGTTTTTCCTTGTACTGAGTCATTATCAGTCTCCTTTACAGCCTCTGAAGCATGAAAAGTACAGCTTACCAAGTACTGGAAGATAATATTCATATTCCCATTTGGACTTCTATACTTGATTACTTTTTACTTGATTTTTTTTCACATGATGTAGTTTGAGGTCAAGTTTCCAAATCCTGCTTAATTTCCTCTTCACACATTTGAGTTGACCTCTATCCCTTTTCACTAGGGACATCCAGGGCGCAAGACAGTTTTCTTGGTGAGGTCAGACCATGTGTCTGCCACTGAGTGTAAGGTCATGTCACTGTTGATTCATCCTGAGGTTACTACTGACTCAAGCCCTGCTGTCTGTTTTGCCCATGTTACTGCTAATAAAATGCATCTTCCTTATCCTGTACTAGTCCAACTTTTATTTACACGTGCCAGAATTTATCTTTATTCAGTTTCTTTTATTAGATCACTCCATTGACCAAAATTATCAGGACATTTTGAATTTTAATTTCTAACAAAACCTACTTCAAGTCATTTTGCTTCACAGACAAATTTTTACTTCTTTTGAATGATGTCATTTGTTTTCATTATACAAAGAATGTTTTGTAGCACAGTTGGAAATTTGTTTTGCATTGCTCTGAAAGTTGAGGGAAGTGCTGGACCACCTTCACAGTGAGTAGACTGCACATAGGGGTCTAGAGATGCTCTCTGTTTCCTGGCAGATGAGTTTGTGGAAGTTTAACCTTGCTTGTAGCAAAATGTTGAGTGTAGAAGAACTGGGGATCTCAAAGGACATGTGAAATTCTTAAAAGCCTTGCCAATGTCCCATTCCACTGTGAGCTGTTCTAAGTTTTAGTATTTGAAACAAGGATGAAAATGGAGATTTGCCAATCTGCAACACAAAATGATGAGGTTCTTCTAGTAGCTCGATTATGACTTTTTACAGAGAGAAATCGTTAAAAAGTAGAATGAGAATAGATAACAAACATTACCTATAACTGAGGTTTAATCATTGACAAATGTAGCAATTACTGAGGCCTCAGGGTAGGCAAATGGGAATGACCTTAGGTCTAACTGATTTTTCCAAAATCTGGAATAGACAACACCTTTATTTCTTACCCTAGAAGGAAATATATCACAAAACAAATCTTGTTTATGGAGATATTTTCTTTTCTGTATGTTTTACTATTACCAGCAACATTGTAGGTGTACATGTCCAGAATGAAAGTGCAACAAAATTACATGTTTACCATTTAGTTATGTAGATATCAGCTCAAATATTTTCTGAAAATATTATAAAATTAAAAATTTCTTTGGATAAAGAATAAAAAGAAAATTTGGTGAATGGTGATAGTACTTGAGTTAAGCTAAAGTTAACTCAAGTTAACTATAGGTTGAAGGAACTAACTTGTGGTATTCAGTAACTTAGGTATATACAACAAAATAGTCTTGGCAAAAGTCACAAAATAAAAGCTATTCACAAGTTTATCCAAACATGTGCAGTGGATTTTTGAGCATTCCAAAAGTGACTCTATCAAGAGCTACAAAAGAACATATATTTCTGTTGTTTTATTTCAACATCATTGCCATTGTTTTTATTATTATAGCTTTGTGGTATATATTCTAGTGAACAAATATTATAAGATAATGGAAGTCCCTCTATTTAAAAAAAATGTTATTTATTCTTGTTTATTTTCCAGATGAAATTTGTAATTATTTTTACCAAACTCCAAAACATTCATTCTTAGGTAATTGAGTAGAATATCATGAATTTTATACATTTATTTTATACAATATTTTTAATACATTTTAGTAACTTTAATCTGGAAGAATTAACAATTATATAAAATAAAACCTTCTCACCAAGTTAAATTGGATTTATTCATGATTATTTTTAATTTATTCCTTTTTCTTTGGTAAAACCTTGAAACTTGCTTCAAAAAAATTACCACACACTTCTGTTAAGCCAATTTCTATGTAAGATCTTGTTTCTGTTATGAAAATTATCTCTTCCATTATGTTTTCTGAGTTTTGTTGGTGTTTACAAAAGCATTTTAATAAGGGATCACCTTGATGAATTCCTATTATAATTTTTGAGTTAATTCTCTGAAGTTTTCTAGGCAGAGAATCTACTGGTATCATAATTTGGTCTCTCCTTTAATCATAGTTCACAATCTCTTCTCTGCAATTCAGTTTGACAATGAAAAGTTTATAAGTTTAGGGACCAAAATCTGATTTGAATGGATGTGGGACTGTTTTTATGTTTCCATTCTGTTAATATTCACACATTTTAATGTAGAAATGCCATTAATTACAGAAATATGCATCAGCTTTTGTTAAGACATGATATATAGTAAGTTAACTTTTCTAAAATAAGAAAACTTTAAAATTCTGGAATACACCCAAACCCAGAGTGAAAAAAAGAAGGCAGA
This sequence comes from Monodon monoceros, assembly GCF_005190385.1. NCBI lineage: Eukaryota > Metazoa > Chordata > Mammalia > Artiodactyla > Monodontidae > Monodon > Monodon monoceros. Next base: position 35,551,665 of record NW_021703783.1, read on the forward strand.
CAATATTTATTTGTACTTTTCTTATTGTTTTGGCAAGAATTTTCAGTGTTGAGTGAGTGATAACTTGTATTTTTTATTGTTTTTGACTTTAATAAAAAATAAAAAATTAAAACCCCTGAAATTCCTGAAATAATAAATGCTTATTATTATTTTAACGTAAGTCTGGATTCTATCTGCTCAATTGTTCATTTAGAACTTTTGAGTCTGCATTCATTGGTTATATTGGTCTATTTTATCTTTCTCAGATTAGGATTTTAGGATTATACTGTCAACATAAAATGTATTGGGATATTTCTCTAACACAACCCCAATAGACAGCAGTGTATCCCAAATGCTGATCCACAGCAAAGTTCTCATAAGTCCCTGGTATAATGAGAAAAATAAGGAAAATATAATGGGTTTGAAAACCTAACTTGGTCTAATTCAAAGGATAGCTCTTAATTCTCAGATTATGTACCTCCTATACTCTCAGTGTTAGCATTTTTATTCTTTTCAAAATGATTGTGATGATAAGTGATAATAAAAAATGTTTCTACTAGAAAAGATTAAAAGCTGGTAATTTCATCTTGGTCTCTCCAACTTTTCCCCTCAGCTTTCATGGTTTGTGAAATCCAGAAGTTTGGAAACTATTATCCCAGAGCAATCTACACAGAATGCAATAATGTTTGTGTGCTGGGAATTGGAGTTATTCTGAAGCAGTGTAAAATAGTGTTTGAGAACATGGGCTTTCAGCTGTGTGACCTCTAGCAGTTATTTAACTATTCCAAGAATCATTCCCCTTACTCATGGAATAGGGCTAATAAGTAGTGCCTCCTATTTACATTACTAATACTTTGATATTTTTCTCTGGGTTAAATATATTTTTCCTTAAAAAGTTTTCTGTTTTTGATTACATTTTTAAAAAACTTTTAATTGAAATATAACATATATATTGAGAAGTACATAAGTCAAAGTGTATCACTTGATAAATTGAGGTAAATTGAACATAGCCATGTAACCACCAGGTCAAGACAGAATATTACCAGCATCTCAAGACTCTCCCCGTCCCATACAGATACACACAGCACTTTACCAATAAAGAAAATCATTCTCCCTAAAGGTAACCACCATCTTAGTTATTAAAACCACAGAGTATTTTGACGTTCTTATAAATGGAAGCATACAATATATACTTTTTCTTTGTATGGAGCCCTTTGCCTAACATTCTGCTGTGAGAGCCAAGTGTGTTGGTTCATGTAGCTGTAGATTTTTAAGATCTATTACTGTATTATGTGCAGAAAGCATGATTTTTTTAATTCATTCTAATATTGAAATGCATTTAATTTGCTTCCAACTTCATGATTAGTATAGTCAAAGGTATAATTATCTAATTGGTCTCATTGAGAACCAACTCTTGATTTTATTAACATACAGTTTATTTTGTCTACCGGTTTTATGCAAACTAATTAAGATCAGCTCTTATCTTCATTAATTCATTTTTTCTTCTTCCTTGCAATTCTTCTTCCTAAACTTAAGTTGGCATTTAATTCATTTACTTTCATTTGGTGAAGATGTGTTTGCTTGTCTCAAGTGTACTTCTTTTCATGAGATGAATTCTAATTCTATTAGCAGGCAAAGCTTGGGTATATTTTTCTGAACACAACTAGATTGTATTTAAATATTAGTTTATGGTGTTTGAGTTTCCATATTTTTCTTTCTTCATACTCATTTTACTGGGGAGTTGGGAAAGGTTCCACAGTTGCTGCAACCAAACCCTTTATGAAGCTGTAAGTCTGCTGTACTGAGAATTTGCTAGTTGCACCCACCATCCTGTTCATCTATCCACCCATCCTCCCATCTATATGTGAATCCTCCCAACCATCCTCCCACCCTCCCTCCCATTCATTCATTCATTAATTCAATCATCCATCATCCATCCATCTATCCATCCATCCATCATTATTATGTGTGACAAATACCACAAGGTGCTGGGAAAATTTAGGTGAACAAGATAGGTTTTCATAAAGGTAAGATGTAGCGACTGAATGAATTAAACAGGGACTGACAAGACAAATATACATTTTAGAGAGGCAATTCTGACTGTAATGTGGAGAATGAATTTCAGTTAAGTGAATTGGAGTTTAGGAGCAGTTCTTCAAAGGACTGGGTGACCTTCAGGTGTTCACTGCTCATTAAGAGCTGCTGGGATATGGCAGTGGTGCCCAGAAGGGAACACCTTTTATTACAGTAAATCTTTACCATGCACCAGACCTGGATTTTTGGCATGAGAATTAAAAACTCTGTCCTCAAAGAAAATGAGGTCTCCAATTGTTTTTTAAAAATTCTTATTCTAGTCTCTAATAGGAATCATTAGAAATTATTATCATTCTAACTAGAGACAAGTAGTAGTTATGAAGTCTTGAAATTTCCAGAATTGCTTTAAGCTGAATCTTAGCATTAAACTATTTATTGCCTTTTTCTGTGACTTTTTAAACACTAATGTCGCATTCTTAGCTCTTTTCAGAATGCAAATTATATTTTATAGTGAATACTTTAAAATCTTTGAGGCAGCTTGCTCAACAAAAGCATTAAGAATTTTAACTAGATAATTCAAGACCAGTAAAAAGATATGTGATATGCAGTAATAGAGCCAATTCCAATCAGCTATCCAGGAAGATTAACCTTATTAATTTAATGCAGTATCATATAACTTAATCTTTAAAAACCTCTTTTGGAAATAAAGACCCCACGACGACTGCTCAAAGCTGGAACATTTGGCAGTGATCTGAGAGGGGATTAGAAGAGGTGTAATCTGAATGGGCATCCTGCTGGATACGCGGGTTAAGGAACAATTTGGTGATTAGGTTTCTGAATCTGCACATCGTATAGCCTTGTGCTCATGGGAAGTAAAAGGGGCTGCCTGTGTGCAGCACAAGTTTAAGAAAATGCCAGAAGTGCCTTAAAAGAGTAGTTGGTTATTCAGCAAAGCTCTGAGTCAGGCCCTACCCACAAGTCTGGTATGGCAACTGTGGGGCTCTGGGCTATTAAAAGGGGCTTGATTGAACCAAAGGGAAAAGGGGAGAGGGAAGGATAAATAAGGAGTTTGGGATTAACATATACACACTACTAAGTATAAATAGGTAAATCACAAGGACCTACTCTACAGCACAGGGAACTATACTCAATACCTTGTAATAACCTATAATAGAAAAGAATATGAAAAAGAATAGATGTGTGTGTGTGTGTGTGTGTGTGTGTATATATATATACATACACATATCACTTTGCTGTGTATTTGAAACTAACACATTATAAATCAACTATACTTCAATGAAAATTTTCAAAAGGGGAGGGGCTTGATTGAAAGAAATTATAAGCATGGAGGTCTTAGGTCTCAGTTTTGAATCTCCTTTTCTGTGTACACCATTTTCATAGAATTAACTGAAATGCTCTAAGAAAGGTTGCAATTTGTAACCCTAAGCAAGCTGTTAATGATTTGGTGCCCTGTCTTTTTCCTGCTCACTTGCTAACACATTTAGTTACGACGTTGTTACATCGTTCTCTCGCCTTGATTTAGAAGAGAGCAGTGGTCACTGGCTGGAAAAGGGCTTAGATACTGCTCTTGGGGGTGGCAGGGGTGGGGCGGTGGTGAGGGCAGAATGGGGAAGTGGGAGGCAGAAGGAAAGAAGGGAGAAAGGAAACGACAGGCTTAGTCTGATACATCTAAAAAGGTGTTTGAGTTCCGTCAGTGAAGTCTGTTAAATGAAGGAATCATTACACGGTATCTTTTTGAGCAAGTATGATAACTGAAAAAAGTAAGTGAATTATTAGTCTACTCTTATCTAATCAGAGTTCAAAATTCTTATTTCTTTTCTTCAATATGTGGTCTTAAGAATTTTAAGAATTCATCAGAGATGAATTGTTCAGTGCTTTTCCAGAGGTTATGAAGAAAATATGAAATCAAAATAATTAGCACTGGCAAATTATAGTTGGTAGCAAAAGGAGAATATTGGAATTCTCCGAGTAATTTATAAGACCTCAGCAAGGGGTTTTTTATTATCTATTTTTTAGATCACTGAGTACCAATATCTTCCAGTAGAGGGGGGTAGAGGGTCAATTCATTTGACTCGGGGGCTCAGAAAATCCAACTTAAAAACAATTTAAAATAAAACATTCTAGTCTCTTAGCGCAAAATTTCAGAACAGCCGTCCCTTGAATAGTTACCAAACCTAAGTTTTGCTTAATTTCTTGATTTAGTGGTGTTAGTAGATGTATTCAATATTTGTATAATTTGCTATGATACACTAACCCACTGAAACACATGTTGATCAGCTATCATTCTAGAACACTAAACAATATAATATTATCACTGAGAGAAATTTTCCTTTTTTGAGATTGATAACTTATTCTAAGAATGGGTTTGACTTCCCTGGCCACAGTACCTCTGCCAGCACCCTGGCCACAGTACCTCTGCCAGCACCATTATTCGAAGGCTCACAGAATGTCTGAGATACCAACAAATGATTCAATATAATATGTCCTCACATCAAAGAATCCATTTAGTGGTGATGAAAACAAAATAATGGGCATGTGTTTACTGGTTCTATAATACAGCACTTCACCTGGAAGCTACTGGCCTCATAGAACATGGGCATGGCCTCTGGCTAAGAGACGACACCTTTCTGGATTGGGCGATATTTGCCTTTGATGATGGAATATTTATGTTGAACCAAAGGCCATCATATTGTGCTATGTCCCCCACAGCTAGAAGACATAGGTCTGGAAACCAAGAGAAAATCAATTTTTTTCCTTCACCATCAATTCCAGGGATCCACTTGGGAAATCCATGCTCTGGTCCCTGAAGCACTATGCACTGATGATTTAGAAGTTCTGATTCCTTGAAGATGGGGATGAAGTGCCTCTACCAAAGCACACAGTAAAATTTCCACTAAACTTAAAATTACAGTTACCATTTGGTTAATTTATGTTCCTCATGCTGGTAGATCAGTAGGGGGAGAAAAGTAATTAATGACAGCAGAGCTAAAGAAAATTTTCGATGGGATTCACTGAGCATAAATAAATCCCAACAAAAGTTGAAAACATGTCCAGGGACCAGGCAATTTTTTTCCCGGTGCTTGAGATGGAAGATTCTCCTTAGCTTCATGTTATGGAAGGTAGTTCCATAGCTTGCCCTAAAAGGAAAGAATGGAACAGAAAAGACTGAAAATTCAGGCCAGGTTGCATGGGGTGAACATCAAGTGTGGAATTTAAATGCTAGTAATCCTTTTAAACACTGGGTAAAGGAGTAGTACGTTGTGGAAGAAGCAGCTGACTCTTTCTATTCCAACAAATTTGTTCAAAACTTTCTCCAGCAGTGTGTGGCATTCTGACTGGTCTCTTCTCTTCAGTTTCCTCACTGGCAAAATAAGGATTATTTAAAACCAATTAATATGTAAATCAAAAAGAAAAAGAAAAGGGATTGCCGCCCCCTCCAGGTTGGAAGGGAAAGGTGTGATGTAACCAGCTTGCCACCACGTAGATTGTTGGTCTCCCACAAGGTGGTCCCTCACCGGTCTCTGCTGTTGACAGGAAAGAAAACAAACAACAGCAGTACCTAGATCAAGGTTGATGAGAGGAGGTCTGTGCGGTTAGACCTGTAGATAGTCGCCATCCCTGCTACCATAGCTACTCTGTTCGTGGACCCATTTTGCAAGCACTTGGGTGGCCAAAGACAGAAGTTAGCTGATATCCACTGTGCAAGTCACCCCGTTGAACAGATTGTTCTGTGCCTCCTCTGAGATGGATGGGCACTTAATAGACATTAACATGAGAAAAGAGTCTGTACTCTTTGTGGCTGCTGCTAATTAATGGTCTAGCCACATGCTAGACTAGACCTTCTGGTCTCCAGTGTTCTAATCTTGTTCCTTCCGGATTCCTAACCCACCAGCCAAGACATTTGTCACTGCCCATGTGTTTATCCTTACTTCACACCATTTCTCCCTCCACGCAAGGTCGATGACCACATGTGCCGTTAAAAGCTCTGTGTGCTGGGAAGATTCCCCTCACTCCTTCCTTTCAAGGCTACTCCTGAGTGAGACTTCAATGCAGCAGCATCAGTCTTTTTTATGCTCATACCTGTATATGCATTAAGATGACCCACCTGTGACTTAGGCCTGAGTATCTTCCTCTTCTCCTCTTATCTTGTTTTAAGAAAACTCCAACAAGGCCACAGGTGTGAGCTAAGGGAGAAGTATTAGTGCAGCTGGGTAAGTGAAATGCAGGTCGAGGCTGTTTATGTTTTATACTTATGCCCTTGGACCTGCTTTGGTCTGATCCCAATTGTATCTCTCGCATCAAACAATTGATTTCTTCTGTGCCTATCCAAATATATAACTCTATGAATCTGATAAGGCCCAGGTCATGATTGGAACGCCCTGGTTTAGAGTCACTTGATGTTCCATGACCAGAGAGTCTACCTAGCAGCATGTCTGAAGCTGCTTTTTTGAATGGACAGCAGTGGTCTGCCGCAGACAGCAGGGTCTTGCTGCAGAACTCTGAGCGAGTCTGTGCTGAGACTTTCCCACTGGGGTTTGACAGAGATTCTGACAGCATCCTTATCTTACTTCTGTCCCATGGGATCTGCCTTAGTGGCAAGACAGCTTGCACTCCACACTGAGTGTTTGCAGAGCCTTTATTGCTCTGGGTACTACTCAAAACTGGCAGTCTCTCCAATCACCTGATAAAAGGGTTGGAGCTGTATTTCGAGGTATGAATTATGGTGTCTCCAAAATCCAAAGAGGTCTACCAAGGGCTGTGTCTCTTTCATAGTGGTAGGAGTTATTAACTTATCTTTCACCTTGGAGGAGATTTCCCAAACATGATGCCAGAACTGATCAAAAGGCCCCACAAAGAGGTTTAATAGCCCTTCCCCACTCTCTGACATGAATCTCTCTTTCCAGGGCATAAAAGAGTATTTACCATTTCCTGCTCACAAAGTGTATTAACATAATGTCAGCTGGACAGCATGATATCCATACTGATTATGTGTTCAGGGACCAGGAACAAGATGAACAAACACATGGAGTTCACTGGACCCACTCCAAGGTAGACTTGGGCCAGGACTCTATCACCTGGCCTCCATACGCTCCACTCTAACAGGGAGACCATCATGGTATCTTGCCCATTGTTTTTCCCATTATTATTACTATAAGCTCAGTTCATATGTCTAATAGCCCTTGAAAGATCTGAGTATTACCCTTCATAGGTCTCTTTAGGTGTAATTATTGTACATACTTAAATGGTGGTACCGCAGAGTCGTTCTTCAAAGGGACTTGTCCTCCCTTTCAATCAATGAGCTCTGGACCTGAGAACTGACTCAGGTCTGCAAACTGGGTGAAGGCTCATAATTTTCCATTACTGTGGGTTGTATCAGCTTTCTGCTCAACCACTTTGGAGCTCTTTTGAGCTCTGTTGCAAAGTCAAGCAACACCCTCATTAGTTGTCCATCTATCTCACTTCATGCTCTTTTTTTGCCTTTCTGGCCTAGTTCCCATTATGGGAATGATGCCCACCTTGCCTCTGATGGTTGTCTTCCTCCACCCGATCTCTGATATTCCAGAATCTTCTCATCCCATTGCCACTAGGGAGCCCAGTAAAATAGCACCAGCTCTGGCCACCATCAGCACTGGCCCACGGAAGTCCTGAGCCTCTTAACAGTGGTGACACTCCTCCTTGGTGCAGTCTACATTGTTTTGGTGAAGGAAGTGCCCTTGGGTTTTCTCGGGAAATATAATAGTAAGCTGGTGGGTTCTCTGTTCTTTTAATGTAAATCCATTCGAACATGTCCACCTCTCTGATTCTTCTGGCAGTTTTCTCAAACTCTGCCGAGGAAGTTCTGGTACCTCCACCTCATTTTACTGGGAAGCTCTTCAGGCAGTGACATTAGGACTGGCACCAGGTATCCTTGCTCAGATGCTAGATGCTAAGTCATGGGAGAGTGCCCATGTGTCAATCAGTGCTCCCTACGTCACCTTATCCTCCAACCCTTAGTCCAACACCCTCAAGGCGTGTTCCCATGTACGTTATGCTGGTTCCTTTGAAACGTGTTGGCTAGGTCCATTTCTTCCCACAGCAGGGACTGTACTTTCCCAAGGGTCCTCACTTTTCAAAGAAACATTCAGTCTCTTTTGTAACTCTGCCAGCCTCAGACAGGGACAGAAGGATAGCCAGTAAACGGTGCATTCATGAACAAGTTATCACAGTGAGTGACTGGAGCTGATCCCACCAATGACTCTGAGAAGTTCTGTATAAGATACCTTGCAATCGCCCCATTGAGGTGAGGTAGCTGGAATATTTATCCACCAACCCCTACCCCTTGGTGGCTGGGGCTTGCTCCTGGGGGTGTTGACTTACCCACTTTTCTGGCCTGCCCTGCATGCAGGCCAAGAAGACTCTTAGGCAGTGAGCTTGAAGAGGAAGTCACCAGCGTGTATGGAAATTGCCCCCTAAAGCCACATGTGACCTCCAGAAGAAAAGCACAGGGTGGGACACTGACAGTGTCTGCCACAGGTACAAGATTTCTTTTTATCTTATTTAGAGCACTTAGCCTTGTCTCACTCTCTGAGTAGTTTTCACTATTCTTTCATTCGTCCAATAACTATTTGTACTGAGTACCGCTTATTAGACTAAGAAGCTAGCTCAATATTTTGAACCATCTATTGGCTTCTTTAAAATATTTTAATAAAGCAGAATGGCTTTTTCTGTTCTTCTTAGTTGTACGAATTTTCTTTCCAATCCATATCTAGTAACAAATGACCTTTAAATCTGGGCACTTTGAGTTCATGTAATGCTTTTATTCCCACTCACTTAGTTTCATCTCTCTTCTGCATTAATTATAAAACAGTGAAAACTAGATCAATAGGTTTAGTCTCCAGGCAACAGAAGAAACACCAATCAATTTAGCCTTAGGCAGAGCCTTTTGTAATCCCAATGCTTTAAAACCACTGGACTTTTAAAAAAATTATAAATGTAACCAGTTTTTGAACATTTGTTTTATTTGATACTGTCTTTTACTGTAGGTAAGAGATCTTAGGAATATAAAGCACTTAATAAACAATTTGAGTCAGTCAATGTTAAAAATTTATTTAGAACTAAATCTTTTCATCTTCAAAAAAAGAGTCTAAAAATGTGAATATCATGAAAAACAAAGTCAGGTTAAGGATTCATTCCACATTAAAGGAGACCAAGGAGATATGAAAGTAAATGCAGAGCAGATCCTGGAGTAGATCCTGGACCAAGAACAAATGCTATAAAAGACATTATCAGGACAACTGGAGAAATTTGAATAAGGCCTAAAGAGTAGAAAATAGTACTGTATTCTGTTAAATTTCCTGATGATCTTAGAAAATACACTCTGAAGTGTTTAAGGGGAGAGAGAGAGAGAGAATGATAAAACAAGTCGGACAAATACACTTAAATGGCAGAATTGGGTGATGGGTATCAAATAATTCTTTGCAATAGTTCTGTGAGTATTTCTGTAAATTTAAAATTATCTCAAAATAAAAAAGCAAAAACAACAGAAAACCAAAGTTATAAAGATGGTACCAGAGAAGAGTCCTTTGGTGGAAATCAGAACTCAGCTGCTAAGTGAAACTTCTCTTTCATCTACCTTACACTTCTTATTGTGGATAAATATGTTACATTATCCTGGACTCAATGTAGCATAATAAAATTAATTTAGCTCTTTTATGGTTAATGGTGGATTGTAAGTTACAGAAGTGTGAATTTAATTAGGGTAACATGTGAAAGAGCCTGACACATATTAGACGTACACTAAATCTTGGTAGCCTTTCCTCCTTTGCTTCCTCTTGCAGCACTTCTCAACTGGATGTTGGACACGTAAATTTGATACTATTGGTTGTGATATCTGGCAAGTGATGGAGGAGAATTATGCATAATGCTCAGACCCAACTCAGAAGCATTTACATCAGTTTTTATATTTATGAAAGTGTCTCATGTATGAATCTGGGTTGAGGAGAGAAAAGGCTTGAGAATGGCTTGCTCACAATATTGATAAGATTTCAGTCATATTTCTTTTTTTCTGAAATAATTTCTTATAAATTTCACATTTTAGGTGTAAAGGGAATGGAATTGTTTCTAGTGAGTCTAGACAGTTTTCTTTTATATTCTGTTAAGATTCCCTTTATTTTATTTACATATTTTCCAAGTCTTTTCTGTAACATGGGTTAAAAGTGAATAAAAGCAGAATCAATATTTTCTCTTAAGGTGGGAAAAAAGTTATCTGAATAAAGTGGCCACTGTTTTCTAAATAGAGGATCAAGAGACATGACCTGACAACACGTTGTTTAAGACACAGTCTAGGAGATATAGTCAAACTTTAAAATGTTGGGAGCTTGAGGACATCTTGAAGGTATATGGGAAGAATATACCTTTGAAATTAGGATTTGCCTAGAGAATTGGGTTCTATTTTATTTAATTTAACAAATATGTCCCAAATAGAATTCAATTTCCTCCAGTGTATTCCCATCATTATTTCTCTATTTACTGATATAATAAAGGCAATGGTGACACATTTACTTTTCACTTGTGAGGAAACAATTTTATGTATTTTTTTAAAACTTTCTTAAGGTCTATGTAAATATTTATTTAAATGGTATGTTTTAGCCCAGAATATTGTACCTCCAATCTGTGTCAATGACAAATTTGAATCACATTCTATAATAGGTTTTAATCATTTAACAAGTCATGTGGTGAAAATTAGAAATAACTCCAGATCTTTTAAGGGCAATATTTAAGAAAAGGAAAACACAGTGCTCTTATTGGAAATGGCCAGTTGCCAGATTTGTTGGTGGCATATGTAGAGGTGGTCTCCTGTTCAACAGATCTGAAGGCAGAGCCTCATAGGGTGGTCACTGTTAGTGTTGTCTAACTAGCATGAGCACCAGTTTTAAAATATTCCCCAGGATATTTTGATTTTCAGTTAAGTTTGGGTAACACAGTTGTATAGTATAAATCTTCAGAGTTTTCAAAATATTTTTAGGTGCTACATTTATATAAGATACTATGTTAGACTTGATATCTGGGGAATAATTTATGACTTTAATTTAACAAACATTAAATATCTACTCTGCTAGGAAGTTTAATGTAAGATGTCATGATATTCAATATAATGGCATTCACTGAAGGGAGAAAAAATCTAAATAAATTTAAATAAATTAAAATACAAAGTATGTTCTCTGACCACAGCTCTCTGACCACAGTTCAATGAAATTAGAAACGAATAACAATAAAATTCAAAAAAAAAATCTTACCTTAAATGCAGAAAAAGCCATATTATTAAAAATAAACTTTAAGAAAAGAGAAGTGAATAACAGAAAGAAACACAGGAAACTCACGAATAATGTGTACATTAAACAACACACTACTAAACAACTGAGTCAAAAAAGATATCACAAGAAAAATTAGAACATACTATGACATGAATGAAAATGAAAATACAATATACCAAAGTTCATGGATATAGCTAAAACCGTAAGCAGGAGAAAAGTATAACTGTAGATGTCTGTATTATAAAAGAAGAAAAACAAATCCATACCTTAACTTACAACCTTAAGAAACTAGAAAGAGAAAACTAAACCCAAGACAAGCAGAAGGAAGAAAATAATAAAGATAAGAGCAGAAATAAATGAAATGAAAAACAATAGCGAACGTCAACAAAACCAACAAACCCAAAAGTTTGTTCTTTGAAAAAATTTACAAACCTTTGGCTTAATTTACCAAGATGAAAAGAGATAAGACTCAAATTAATAAAATCAATAGCAAAACAGGGAATATTCTGACCTTATGGAAATAAAAGTGATTAGAAGGGAATAATTGTATGCCTATAAATTCGTTAACAGATAAAACTGACAAATTCCTAGAACACAAACAACTGACTCAAGAGAAACAGAAAATCTGGATAGATTTCTATTAAAGAGATTGAATTAGTAATCAAAAACCTTCCCACAAAGAAGTGCTTAGGCCCAGATGACTTCACCAGTGAATTCAACCAAATATTTAAAGAAAATTAACAGCAAACTTCCACAAAATCTTCCAAAAGCAAGATGAAGAAAGAAAACTTCCCAACTCATTCTATGAGGCCAGTATTATCCTCATACCAAAACCTGACAAAGAAATCCCAGGAAAAGAAAACAATAGACCAATATCTCTTTTGAATATAGACACAAAAATCCTCAGCAATACATTGGCAAGCCAAATTTAACAATGCATAAAAAGTAATGTATACACCATGCCCAAGTGAAATTGATCTCAGGAATGGATGGTTGGTTCAACATATGAAAATCGATGTAATATACTATATTAATAGAAAAAAGGGCAGAAAACACATGATTATTGTAATAAATGCAGAAAAAGCATTCAACAAAATCCAATAATGATTCATGACAAAACAGTCAGCCAACTAAGCATAGAAAGAAATTTTCTTAACATGATAAAAGGCATGAACAAAAAGCCACAGCTAACATCATATTTTAAGGTGAAAGACTGAAAGCCTTCCCCCTAAGGTCACAAACAAGACAAGCATGTCTGCTCTCCCCACTTCTATTCTACATTGTGCTGATGTTCTCGCCAGGGCAATTATTCAAGGAAAAGAAACAAAGTCATCCAGATTGGAAAGGAAGAAATAAAACTATTTTTATTCACAAATGACATTATCTTGTGTATGGAAAATGTAATATATCCACAAGAAAATTATTAAAACTAATAAACAAATTTAGTAAGATTGCAGAATAAAAGATCAATATACAAAAATCAATTATATTTCTGTACAGCAACAATGAGCAATCTGGAAATAAAATTAAGAAAATTTCATTTACAATAACATCAAAGAGAATAAACTATATAAAACAAATTTAACAAAAAAGTGCAAGACTTGTATACTGAAAACTACAAAACAGTGTTGTAAGCAATTAAAGAAGACGTAAGATAAATGGAAAGACACCTCATATTCATGTGTTGGAATACTTAGCATTATTAAGATGGCAATGCATCCCAAACTGATATACAGATTACTATAATCTCCATCAAATCCCATATGTCTTTTGTTTGGTAGAAATTGAGAATTTGTAAAATTCATATGGAAATGCACAAAACCAAGAATAGTCAAAACAATCTTCAAAAAGATGAAAGAAGTCTTGAAAGTTCCCAATTTCAAAACTACTACAAAGCTACAATTATAAAGATAGTGTGGTATTTGCATAAGAATAGACATATAGATCAATAAAATAGAATTGTAAGGCCATAAATAAACTCTTACATTTATGGTCAATTGAGTTTTGACAAGAACGTCAAGACAATTCAGTGGGGGAAGGGTGGTTTTGTCAACAAGTGGTGCTGGGACCATTGAATATCCACATGCAAAAGAATGAAGCTGGACTCTACCATATACAAAATTAACTCAAACTAGATCATACCTAAATATGATACAGTATTATAAAACTTTTAAAAGAAAACATGAATCAATTTTCATGCCTTTTATTAGGCAATGGTTTCTTACATGTGACACCCAAAGCAGAAGCAATGAAAGAGAAAGTTGACAAGTTGGACTTCTTCATGGTTAAAAACACTTGTGCTTCAAAGAATATTGTCAAGAAAATAAAAAAACAAGTCAAAGAATGTGATATTTTCAAATTGTATATCTGATAAGGGACTTTTAACCAGAATATATAAATAACACTTACAACTTAACAATAAAAAGACAACCCAATTAAAAACTAGGCAAAGAATCTAAGTAGACATTTCCGCAAAGAAGATATACAAATGGCCAATAAGTACATGAAAAGACGGTCAACATTATTAGTCTTCGGGGAAATGCATATCAAAACCCTATGAGATACCACTTCATGCCCACTATGATGGCTATAATTTAAAAAACCAAACAAAATAAAATAGAAGGCAACAAGTGTTGATGAGGATGTGAAGAAGTTGTGACTCTCAGACCTTTCTGGTAGGATTATAAAATGATGTAGCTGCTTTGTTAAAGGGGTGGATAGTTCCTCAGAATGTTAAACATTGAGTTACCATATATCCTTGCAATTCCAATCCCAGTTACATTCCCGAGAGAACTGAAAACATATGTTCACACAAAATTTGTACATGAATGTTCATATCAGCATTTTTCATAATAGACAAAAAGTGGAGACAATTCAAATACCCATCAACTGATGAGTGGATAACAAAATGTGGTATATCCATGTGATTTGGCCATAAGTGGAATGAAGTATTTATGTATCCTATAACATTGTTGATCCTGAAAATATTACGCTAAAGAAGCCAGACACAGAAGGCAACATATGATATGATTGCATTCATATGGAATGTCCAGAATCATAGAGCAGAAAGTGGTGACCAGGGATTCGGGTGAAGGGGGAATGAGGAATAACTGGTAATGGGTAGGGTTATTTTTTCGGAGGGGTGATATGTATGTTTTGGAATTAGATAGTGGTGATGGTTTTACAATTCTCTGAATATACTCAAAACCACTGAATTTTATACTTTAAAAGGGTGAATTTTATAGTATTTGAATTATATATCAATTTTTAAAAGATACCTAGATTTTATTTTGTTTCCTAGGTACCTTGCCCAGGTATACCTTCTGAGAAAATCACTTAACTTCTGCCCAGAAAACAGAGTTAGGATAATGGGATAAACATTACAAGAAGAAATATTTCATGTCAGTACCATTTGATCATTCAAAAAAGTAAAAGAAAGGGCTTCCCTGGTGGCACAGTGATTAAGAATCTGCCTGCCAGTGCACGGGACACAGGTCAAAAGACGCAATGCAGCCAAAAAAATAAAAAAATAAAAGGCTTAGTGATGGATTCTCTCTTGCTAGACACTAGGGATGTAGTTTGAGCAAGACAGGAATGCATCCTGCTTTTAAGTGGTATACAGTCTAGTCAGTGAATTTCCTGCAGTTGGAGTTGTCCAATAATAAAATGGCCTCCCTCCAGAGGTGTTAAGATGTACTTTCATTACAGATGACCACCTTTGGGGATGTTACAGGTGGAATTCAAGTCCTGGTTAAACACCCAAGACCTTTAAGGCTCCATTAGACCTGAAATACTGATCCTCTGACAAGCCTCATTACTGTCCCAGTGATTGCTAGCTTGGCTTATAGTGCAAAGAAAATTTAAAAGTGCTGCAGGGTTTTGGTCTTATATTTAAAAAATACCTATTGCAGAATTGGAGGCATTAAGAAGAGAATGCATATGGTGTCTACTGCAGTTATAACTACCTACTTTTCCCTTACTTATGTATTCTGTTTGTTCCCATTCTGCTTAATCTATGTAGAGGTTTTATTGTTTTGTTTCTGCCTGTATGATTTGTCTGCTCTTTAAAATTTATTGCAGTAGTCATCACATGAAAAAGAGAGTAGTCAGCCTTCAAGGATCTCTTTGAAAAGAAATGGGGCCCTCAGATTGCTTCCATGTCCTGGCTATTGTAAATAGTGCTGCAATGAACATTGGGATGCATGTATCTTTTCAAATTACGGTTTTCTCTGGGTATATGCCCAGGAGTGGACAAGGAAGCAAACTAAACGTCCATCAACAGAGGAATGGATAAAGAAGATGTGGTACATATATACAATGGAATATTACTCAGCCATAAAAATAACAAAATAATGCCATTTGTAGCAACATGGATGGACCTGGAGATTGTCATACTGAATGAAGTAAGTCAGACAGAGAAAGACAGATATCACATATCGCTTATATGTGGAATCAAAAAAGGGTACAAATTAACTTATTTACAAAACAGAAGTAGAGTCACAGATGTAGAAAACAAACTTATGGTTACCAGGGGATAAGGGATAAATTGGGAGATTGGGATTGACATATACACACTACTATACATAAAATAGATAACTAGTAAGAACCTGCTGTGTAACACAGGGAACTCTACTCAATACTCTGTAATGGCCTACATGGGGGAAAAAAAAAGAGAGTGGATATATGTATATTTATAACTGATTCAGTTTGCTGTACACCTGAAGCTAACACAACATTGTAAATCGACTATACTCCAATAAAAATTTTTAGAAAACCAAAAATGGGGTCCTCAGAATGTTACTGCTGAACAGGTTTGAAGTCAGATAGACTCAACTTTAAATCATGGCTCCTCCTTTTAATAAATGGATGATCTTCCTCAAGTTATTTTATTTCTCAGAGCCTCAGTGACTTCATCTGTAAAAACATTTAACTTGAAAGTCTGTTAAAAGCTTTAAAAATTATTTATAATCTTGGCACAGAAGAATGGCAAATATTATCATCGAGATTTTTTTGATTAGCACAAAAGTGAATTAAGAACTAAGGATGGTCTCTTTTCCTTTTTACAAGATTTTTATTCAAAATTGCCTCTAATTTTGAATATAAAGACCAGCCAAATTATTTTTTCTAGAATAGAGAAGCATTTAAGTACAGAGAAGCCATGTAGGATATTAGAAAGAACGTTGGAGCTGAATTTGGAGATTTACGTTCCGTCCTTAACTCTAATGTAAGTAATTGTGTTGTCTTAAATAAACATTTTATATTCTTGAACATCAACTCTCTCATCTCCTTAATGTGAGGGTTACACTAGGTCAACGTTTTGCGGAACAGTTTTGCTTGACTAAGTCAATTGTTGGAAACTCTGAGTTGAACAAAATCAACTTAAAAAAAAAAGTAATACTTCTCAGAGCCTTTTTATGCCAATATGCATCGTGATTCTCAAGTAGGGAATATAATATGCGGTGTTTCTTAGATTTATTGGAGCACTGCACCCCTTTCTATAGAGCATCTCACAAAACCAGTGTGGTACAGAACACACACTGGGACATCCTGCCCTTCCTAATATCTAAGGAAGCTCCTTCCAGCTCTTATGTTAGGTGAGCTGCCTCCTGCACCTAGGAGTTGTCTAAACTCAAGGGAATATAAACCTCTTTGAATTTTGGTTTTATGTCTATAAAATGAGGACAATTGCTATCTGTTTACTTCACAACTTGGTGGGAGGGCTAAATAAATAATGCATTTATAAACTATAAACCACTTTACAAATACAAGGGTCTTTCTCTTATTCATATTATTATGAGCTTTAAAAACATGAAGTTTTACTAAGAATATTCAAGAGAATATAAACGACAAATGTATGTACATGTTTATCCCGAATTCAAGACAAGAGAACTATGCCCCACACCAAGGAACTTTGATGCTTATTGTTTGGTCTTGAGTTTAATCAATATGATGCATTATGTAAGTATTTGTGATTTGCCATACCCTCAGAATGCCTGCTAATATAATTAACAAGTGATTAAACTGTGAAGGCCCACTGGGCTCTGTGATTGCTGAGGGAGCACTCATACATATTGTGTTTCCCATGTGCGGTTCTCAAAGAATGGATTCAGTGCCTTCGGACGTGAGAAACAGAATGGTTATGGGAGGCTGGCGGGTAAAGATATGATAAAGATATGCGACGGAATGGAAAGAACGTGTTTGGAGCCAGAAGAGCTGAGTGTGGTTCTGATTAGTCCTTTCGCTGGCTGAGCGATTCTGGGCAAGCCATAACCCTCTGATAATCAGAACTTTCGTCTATAAAATTTCTTCATATAATGTTTTCTTAGGGGTAAAATATTATATGGCTGTTGTGAAGAAGCAAATGAGCAAATCCCTTGTACTTCTAATTTGCTATAAAAATACTAGGTTTGAGGCTTTGATAGATATTTGAAGTATATGCTGCATTTATGAACAAGAAACCATCAGAAAATTCTGATTACTTAAGTATCTACCAGCTTCTTTGACCCCTTTTTGCATTAAAAAGCACATGAAAATATAATATACCACACAAAAGCACACAAAATATACTGTATACAAGAAGATAACTATTATCACGTGGAATTCAATACTATTTAGTCTATGGTGGACTTTATCTAAATCGATGTTTTTATATTCTTGATCTTATAGTGTGGGACATCCTCTAAGAATGATTTCACTATAATACAGATATAAAAAGAGCATTTTAAAAAAACTAAAATTTCTAAGTAATAGTCAGTGCATCTCTTCCTTTTTTACTTATAAGACTCTCCCTATATCCATAGACAAAATAAATACTTACGAAGTATAAAATACTCTCCTTCACACTAACAATATGCTGTATTTCTGGGAAAAATATTCTCAGTAGCACTTTAATATGATGTTTGTCTCCACAGAAATAGGATCGGACTTAGGTTATTTTTTCTGAAAAGGAACTGGTTACTGGCTTTTTAACTACAAACTCCTTTTTTCCCTATAAATAATATGTCTTTATGCTACATAATAATCAATGGGTATTTCTTTAGAAAGTTTGATGAAGGAAGCATTACAATACCAGTTATATAAATTACATTTAATGAGTCAGCTTCATAGTAAACCATACAAGATTCTTAATTTTGAACAACTGTTTAGTGCAACAAACGTGAAGGCAAAGAATTGCCTTTATAAGGTTGGAGAAGTGGATTGAATATTGTCCATTTTGCTCTTTTTCTTACAGTGAATTTCAAGATCAGTTTTTCTGTTGTCGAAGGAGTTGGAATCAATTTTCTTTGCAATGATGAGTACTAATACATACAGAAAAAACACTGTGTTAGAGTGGAAGTTGGCATGGTCAGATGGATATGGTTTGTTAAAAGCTAGTATGAGTGTTTGTGTGGACAAGAACCCAGAAAATGAAACAGATAAACAAGTCCCTAAAGGAAGCAAGAGCTTCAATGGCCACTTGAGAAATTAGATACAACTCAGATTATAATTTACAATGCTGCCTACGCATCTGGATCTCTAGGCAGTGTTCCTTGTGCAATTACATCATCACTAAAGTTATATGATCACCTGAGGGAAAACCTAAAGATATCAGTTTCTTGTCACATGGGCCACTGAGCAGAGCTGCTCACAACATGGCAGCTTACTTCCCCAAGTAAGAATTCCAAGTGAAAGCAAGTGAAAGATGACTCCCCCAAGGCCGAAGCCGTGGTCTTTTTTTAACCTAATCTTGGAAGTGACATCTTATTACCTCTACCGCATTCTATTTGTTAGAAGCAAGTCACTAAATCCAGCCCACATTCAAGGGGAGGGAATCGCACAAGTCACGATAGCATGAAGCAGAGATCATTGGAAATCATCTTTGGCGTTGCCTAATTTACACACTCTTATAAAATGGCCAATGTTTCTGTAGCCATGGAAACAAATAACCACCATACCAATTTTAAACCCATTTAATAGATGAACTACAGCTTGCCTCATTAAACAGGCTTTTGCAAGCCCAGCCAATGCGTATTATTAACATCTCACTTTTTTTTTTCTTTTTTCCCCCTTGTGTCTCCCTCCCTCCCACCCTCCCTATCCCACCCCTCCAGGCGGTCACAAAGTACCGAGCTGATCTCCCTGTGCTATGTGGCTGCTTCCCACTAGCTATCTAACTTACTTTTGGTAGTAACATCTCACTTTTGTAAATCAGTCAATCTGGAATAAATTCACTCCAGTTAGCACACCTCTGAGCAAAAGTCTCATTCAAGTAACCATGATTAAACAGATGATACCATGAAAATCCACCAATCTTTGAACTTCACTGATTTCCCCAAACTCTCTGTAAGAGCAGTAGTCTGCTCTGCTTGGAGAGACTGTTCCTGATCAACATAGCTCTTCCCTACTCTGTCAGCAATAAATTCAGTTTTATGTTTTTGTTTGTTTGAGGTATTGAGTGCAGGTCTATCACCCTCTGACAATCCAATACATAATGTTTTAAGCTTACTACTAAGTTTGGGTAGTAAGTTGTTAGGAAGCAGAAGCTAACTCATACACTCTGGCAAATAACAGGTCCATCACAAGTCATTCCAGTTTTCATCCTAAGAAGAGTAGGATCCTGGCTCATTTGACATGGAAGTTGGAGAGTATAGATTGCAGATCACTAATGGAAATGATGGCTGTAAAAGCAGTGTCGACGTAATCGCTGTCATGAATTCAGATTAATTTGTGATTTAATACATTTTATTTTCTCACTCCTATTACAGCCCAGAATTACAGATGTCTTCAGTGTTTCTGGAGGAGTCCTTTCAATTTGGCTTTGAAATGCATTCAGGGATTTGATCTTTTCTCTTAAAATACTAAAAATGTTAGTGTTGGTCTTGTGAAGGCACATACTCTCACACAACTGCAGAGTGATTTCTGAGAAGTCGGTATCTGGAAGGCATGTTTTAAAAGCTCTGATTTATTTTTATGGTGAAAGAAAGAGGAATTATTAAGAAATTCTTGGAAGTGGGATATGAGTAGGATTTTTTCCTCCAACATTTATAGGCTTTCATTTGAAGCTCCCTTAATGCAACACTGGTCAAAACATGGTCCATGGTATCTTGTGCTGATTTTCCTGAAGAACAGCACATTTTAAAAATTCTGAGGTTTGTCACAACCAGATGATCAGCAAACCCTACAAAGGAGGAATATGGCAAGAAATAGTCTAAGAAATAAAATTGATATTCCCAAAACCAATTGTATTCAATACTCATTTAACATCTTAGTGTATGAAAAGGACTGGGTTTAGGGGGTGGAATTGGAGATAAAACCAGGAAGGTTGAACCTTAAATGCCGTAATAAAGAACCCTAAGTATATTTTTAAAGAGCACAGGGAGCTTTTGAAATGGTTTAAATACAGCAATGACATAATTAGATCTGTGTTTTAGGAATATCAATCTGGTATATGTGTAGAATGTGTAGGATGAATAGCATTGGGGAGATAATGGAGGGAAGTAAACCAGTTGGGAAACCATCATGGTACTCCAGGTCGTGAGTTCATATTGCTGTTCTACCACTTAACAAATATGTAACCTTAGAAGCCACCTAACAGTTGCACTTCAGTCTCTCCATCAGCGAAACTGGGTGAGATTGATCTATATGATCCCTAAGATCCTTTATAGAACCTAGAAAAGCAACACAAAACTCTTTAATTCTCTGGGGTTCTAGGAAGCAAAATTAAAGCAATGTAAGAATTTGGGTCATTGAAAGAGCAAAAACAGCCTTGATAAGTGTGGGTCAAGGATAAACTTCCTTTATTACTTTAACCCTCGCCCAATGCAGAAATATCGCCTACGTACTGGTTGGCAGATGGCCCCTGGGCTCTGCTTCGGTACCTCCAGTGATAGAGAACTCTGAAGGGTACCATTTCATCCATTGCTGGGCAGCCCTAATTGTGTTTTCATTTGCTTTTATATTGAGGTGAAATTTGCTCATTATTATTAGGTCTGGAATTACACTGAATAAGTCCCTTTTCTTTCTTCTGTGTGACCATTAAACTTGAGCCTAGTCCGTCCCAGCTAAACATTCTGAAGTGTTTTTAACTGTTTTCTGAGGGTGTGGTTTGGGACCCTTCACCATCTTGAATATCCAGGGTGACATGGGTGTAGTTTCCATGATCATCAGAATGCTGCAGTGACAGCCCCTGGGTCCTCCACAACCCCCCATTGCTGTTGGAGAGAGAGCAGAGCTCAGACTCTCCCTCCCCAATCAAAACTTGTGGTTCTCCAGTGTGCAGGCTCCAGGGATGAGGCTTGTGCAATGATCCAGGATGTCTCTGTGGATTGTTAACAAGTGGGCTGGGACTGAAGGTCCCTCTTTTCCAGTGGGAGGGGCTTCACCTGAACCCAACTTGCCAAGGACATGGTGGCCTCTGGACTGGTAGCTTCTTTCCCACAGCAGGAGCAGCTGTGAATTCCCATGGGCCCTGGGCTGGTACCATTTCTCAGTTCTCCTGCAATCAGCAAGCACTTAAGTTCAGTCAGCTCAGCACCTGGGTCCAAAAGAGTTTGTCCCCCCACTGACTTATAAGTCCACTTTCAAGACTGTACAATAAGAAGGACAGGGCTCTCCAAATGTCCTTGGGTTTCATGTTTCCCCAGTAAATCTTGTACCTTTATGCCTAGTCTGAAGGTATGGAATTCACCCTCATCCACTTCACCATAGAGTTATAGTACACACACACGGTTCCCCTCCTAATTTCTTTTTGCTGAGAGATTAGGTCCCAGTTTTAGCACTGGATATAATTTCTCTTTTCCACACCATGTGTGGATTGAATTTTTCACTTAATGGGTTTTCTGAAAGCAAAAGATTTAATCCCAACCACCTGTCTCTTACTCAGAGGTGATCCATGCCCTTAACCCAAAGGACACAGACGTATCCCACAAATATATGAACCAGCTAGAGATAAGGTCTGGGGGAAGTAGGCTCGGGGCCCCAGAACATCCCTCTGTGGGTGGCTCCTCGATACATCCAGCCTCTGGAGAGCAGCCATGCAGGGAACAGGAACTGGAGCTTGCCTGGGCAGGTCTCTAATCTCTGAATAGTAGTTTCAGAGGGCTCCGGTAGTTTCTTTGTGAAAGTGAGGATTTTAGTTCCTGAAAATCTGCACTATTATATTACTATTCAAGCTGATCTCTGGCCACTTAGTCATCATTCTGTCTAGCACGATACCGAGGCAGGAAAAAAGTGGGCTTCAGGCTGGACACTTACAACTAGCCTCCTGTTTGCATTTCCTGAGACAGGAGATAGGTGGGCTCCAGGTTAGGCACTTACAGTCAGCCTCCTGTTTGCTCTCTGAAATGGAAGTAACAACAGAAACATGGTAAATAACCAGGCTTTGTCTCCTGTGGACACCTTAAGAAAACAGTCATGGCAGGAACAGAGGGGGGCTAACCCTTGTTTGAGTAAAGGATCAAGACGTCATATATTTCCCAACCTTCGGGAAAGGGAGACATTGCACATGTGCAGAAAGTCTTCTTGGGGGTCAAAAAAGAGGGGGCACCACCCCAAAATATATGATGCTAAGGCTGCCCCATAGGCCTCTGGGCTGGAATCCATCTTGGAAAAAAGTTACGCACGCATGTTGGGGAGGGTCCTAGGGCAGGTCAGGTGTGGAAAAAGAAACCAGATAATTGGCCAGAGGTAAACAAAGACCCAGAAGAACTGCCCTGTATAAGTGACTTAACGGCCTCTTTACTGCACTTCTCCTCATTAGGGAGGACGCCCACACCCTTTCATTCCGGGTGGGCATCTCTGCCTTGTTTCTATCTTAACTAAACAAACTGTTTCTCTGTGTGCTCTCCCACTTGTTGTTGTGCTATGTCTCTAATAATAAACTCTGTGCCTGTTTTTATAGTTTTTGCTTCCATGAGAAATGCATTTTTCGCTGGGGGCAAGAGCCAGGGCGTGTGGTGACTGGTTTTCATCCAGGCTATCTAGATTCAATTCCTGGCCAGGGAATTAAGATCTCTCTCCACACCAATGCTCACTGCTGCCTCTCCGAGATCAATACCCTTGGTCCTCTAACCACCAGCAAGAAGGAAGAGGTGACGTCTGCTATTGGCAGGAGGTTCCAGTCGGCAGCTGACAGTCCTCCTTTGGGGGTGGAACTAAGGAGCCTCATGGAGGTGGGGGGTGCCTACAGGTATCATCCAAAGAATAGAAAGTCTGAGGAACAGTTCACACCTGTTCTTTTAAGAAACCTCCGCTTATCTCAATCAGGTAAATGGCAGAGCCGTTTCTCATATGGGAAAGGCCCATTGACTTGGTAAAGGCAGATCAAATGTCCTCTGAGTGGCATGCATTTGTAGCATGCCTTCTGGCTATGTCACTTCAGGATGAATATTTCAGCCTGATAATAGGAGCTGGCCAGCTTTTATTGGGCATTTACTATGCGCCAGGCACATTTCCAATTGCTTTACAAATTTTAACCCTTTTAATCCACAGAAAAGGAATATGGCAAAGACATTCACATTAACTTTATTTTATAGATGAAGGAACTGAGACACAGAGTTAGAAGTCTGCTCTGGGTCACACAGTGAATAGGCAGGGCAGAGTCAGGAGTGGGACCTAGACAATCTGGCTCCAAAGCCCAGGCCTGACCACTGCACCACCCTGCCTACCCAGATATTGCTGCCCCTTCAGTTTGGCCCCTACTTACCTTTCCAAGTCCATCTCTTTACTTCCAAGTAGCAAAACTGGAGCATTCGCTCTTTCCTTGACAAAATCCATTCCCCACCTCTGTGTCCTCTCATGATCTTCTTTCTGCCCAAAATGCCTGTCTCCAGGCCCCTTCTCTGCCTGAAAACCTCACACCCATTTTGGGGAGAATCCATCTCAAAGATACCATCAAAGCAAAAGAAACTAACATTTGCTAAGTTCCCACTATCTTTGGGATACTCTACTAAGGAAATTCACATAAAATATTTTGTTTAATTCTCAGTCCAACTCTTTGTGGTAGGAGAGACAAGAAAAGGCTCTGAGATGAGTTTTCTGCTCAGCTAGGAAAGGGCAGAGCTGCACGGACCCTTGTGTAGAGTGTGGTCAAGGGCACTAGGGGTGTCCTTTCTTTTCCTGTTCCTCCCACAGAGCACTCTGTCCATCTCAGTATGCGTTACTATACCTTATAGTACAGGGGGTTGTGTAACGCCCCTATCATAAGACTTCTGATAGCAGAAGTTGTGTCTATGCTCCCTTTCCTCCCTGAGGCACCCTGCCTGGTTCTTTGAACCTAAGTCAATTAATAAATATTTATGTAATTGAGTAAAACTGAATTGAGGATCAGGGAGGCAGCCTTGGTGGGGAAGACAGGCTCATGCTTGCCAATTCCAGTGCTTCTTCCAAGTTCTGAAATAATGAGCTGTCAGTTTCCTTGAGATGATAAGCCTTTGGGAAAGGAAGCAGTGAACTGAAACAAGCAAGTATATGCCTCAGTCCACCAAAAGAGGAAGCTCCTGTTCTCAGACATGACAAGTTCCCAAAATATGTGGTGTTAATTCTAATAGCGTGCATTTAGCACAACTTGTGACGGCACGAACATGTGGGAACGAGCTCGGGAACAAAGAGACATCCTCACCCAAAGGTGCCAGAATACATGAAAGCACCACAAAAGCCATTTCACTTGAATATTACATGGCTCCTGCAAAGGAAAACATTTGTTTGGTAACTTTCTTTTATCATATGCCGTGTTTTTACTTAAATGTGTCTAATGAGCCTGTGTTTGTTGTGTGCCAGCTGTGTAGATAATTATATAAAGAGCCCAAGTCACTTGCCTATTCCACCATCGCTGGATCCTAAGTTCCGGAAAATAGAAAACAACAACAACAAAAATATATGTTCCTCTTCAATTCCTGCTGCCTTTTCCTCTCTCATTCTGAAGCAGAGGGCTGAGAGACATAAAGATAATCCAGCCATTCAGGGCTGGCAAAAAAAGTTTCAACATGCCAAGGCTCTTTATCTTGTCCTGATGCCATAGAGCTGACAAACACAAGTGGCTTTGAAATACATAGACCTGATGAAATCATCACTCATAAAATACTGAAGGACAACCAAAAAGGGAACTTAGCTTACATTTTATCCTACACATCAGAACACAGGGAACTCAAGGGAGCATGGTGTGGTGGAAATTGGATTTGAACTTGATCAGAAAGGCTGTACATGTGAGTGATATATTTCAAGGGGGAAAAAAACAGATGCAGGGCAACCAAAAGAAAACAATGGCAACTACTTTCTAAAAGATGATAAGGACATCCTGGGTCAGTGTTAGAAGGAATGATGAGGCAATAACAAATCTGGAAAGGATTTGGTAGGTATTGGGAAAGGGCTGGTAATTGATTGAGGATTGGTGAGGGATGAAGGATGACTCCCTTTCTGCAGGCTTGAGTGAGAGGGTAGGAAGTGCTGTTACCACATGAAACATATCAACAGAATATAGGAGAGCGGAAGGGCTGAGGAGAAGACCATGCGGAAGTTGTAGCAGCTTAAAGCTGCTTGCTCCAGTGAGAAGCAACGCCATCAGATAATAATGAGAAGACTGGCGTGTGTTAGGGACTTGAGGATGGTCAAGGTTTACAGCGGTAACTGAATATAGAGAAGACGGTAAACAAAGGGAGCACAAAGATTGAAGGGCAGAACTGAGGACTCAGCAGAGCGTGGAGAACACAGATTGGCGGAGTAGTATGGTTTTCTCCACCTGTGTCAACTGTCCAGCTGTTGGAGGAAGGAGAGCAGAGAGTGGCACCAACTGACCAGAAATGAGCTTCAAAAAGGAGCCATTCTGGAAGGCATGATGATGACTTGGTTGAGCGTACTCTGATTACCGAAGTCTTCACTGAGATAGTCAGGTAGTTTCTACCCAGGCCAGACACGTAATCCACGTTATTTGTGTTTTAAGTTAATCACTGTAGGGCTTCCCTGGTGGCGCAGTGGTTGAGAGTCCGCCTGCCGATGCAGGGGACACGGGTTCGTGCCCCGGTCCGGAAGGATCCCACATGCCGCGGAGCGGCTGGGCCCGTGAGCCATGGCCACTGAGCCTGCGCGTCCAGAGCCTGTGCTCCGCAACGGGAGAGGCCACAACAGTGAGAGGCCCGCATACCGCAAAAAAAAAAATCACTGTATAAACTAATGCACTTAGAGAAAGAGTTGAGGGAGCTAGGCCTAGAGGAAGGGAGACTAGCCTGGAAGGCCGTCTGTGTGAAAGAGAAATGGTTCTGGTCTGAGGCAATATTAGCTGAGCTATAAATTTGGGCCCATGAAGTCAATAGAAAGGTGGATTTTTGTTTGTTTGTTTCAGTTTTCTTTTGTTTATCTGATTGTCTGCGCTAATGCATGACTGAATCCTTAAAAAAGAAATAAATGCAGATGTATTTTTAATTTTTATTTTTAAGAGACAGTATGATTTGGCAGGTAAGAACAGATGCTCTGGTACACAAGCTCCCTGGGTTCAAATCCCAGCTCTACCATGTAAGAGTCGTGTGATCTTCGACAAGTTATCTCAACTTCATCTGTAAAGTGGAAATAATGAGTTTACTTAATTATATGGCTGTTGTAAAACTTAAAGATGTTAATACGTTGAAAGAGCTTGGAAAAGTGGTACATATGAAGAACTCAATAAATATTGGTATTATTCTTGTATATATTTAATTCAAGAGTCATCATCTCAAAGAGTCATTTTGTTCTTGATATTAAAATTAAAATGGCTAAAGGGCCTGTCTATGGTGCCCTCCCCCGGATCTGTGTGCTTTCCTGCATATTACAGCAGCTCTTGCTTACGAAACCGCCACTTACTTCTCACGTCCTGTGGCTGTTCTTTGTTCTACCAAGAGACACTGTTTCTTGTCCTAGATTTCCCTGAAGTACCTCCATCATAAGGCCAGTTAGAATAATTTCATCCAGGGCTTAGAGGGTAATAGCGGCGGTATACCACAGTGGCTGCAATTTACCATGGACTCTCAGACGTCCCTGTTTTGGAAAGTCCATGGGACATTCCCATTTCCAGGAAGGCGTGTTTGGCCACTACTTTTTCTCACAGGACAAGTTCCTAAGCCTCTTCCTCTCTCGTTCAGTTTCAATTTCTCATCTCTCTTACTTTTTTAGCCCAGTCTCCTCAGATCCTCTTTCCTGGGCAACCAGAGGAACTCCATCTTTTTTCCATTATTATTCACAGCAGTTAGTGTTCTCTTTGTTTCACACCCCCATCTTCCAGAAACAAGGCCTATCTGAGTGTTTTGTCAGATAAAAAATGAAGTCACGTTTTTAAAATAATATATTAGCAGAATCTGAGTCCATTCATCAAAGTGATTCTGGTTAATCATTTCTAAACGATGATTGACAGCCAAGTGCAATTAATATTAACTGAAATGGTTAAAAATTAGAATTATTTAAGTGTCCTTCACCAGTGAGGACACCACCATTAGCCTTTGTTCACGCCACTGCAAAACTGAGTTAAAATTTGTAGCTGTAAGTAAGGGCAAATATAACCACATTGATAGAATATAAACAATATAAGAATTATTAGCCTTGATTCCAAGGCTTTACACAAATACTGCCTTACTTTGCAATTTAATCTAACTGTGACACTTTCTCCATATATATAATGGGAATAAATACCATATTATTCCTACTGCTTTCTCTTTGGGATATTGTAATGTCCAAATAATTTTAGTAAAAGGTCTTTATTTTGACATTATATAAGAAAAAGAAGAAATGCATATCCACTTAAGAACAATATTTTTAAAAACCCATATATTAATACTAATAAAATATGTTAATATTGCATATCCTATACTAACTAAAGAACCATTTTTTTTTCTTAAACAAGGTGGGAAAAACAATTAAAGGACTAATAAACCAAAAAAAAAAAAAGATTGTCTCACTAGGAAAATGCTGCTGTTGACTTTTCAAATAAATGTTTCCTCATTAAATGTACTTATGTAAACAACAAGTAGGTGCTACATAGTGTTGTTCTAATATAAATGGCTAACTCCTTTGTATATCAGCGAGTCACAAACTCTAGTGAAAAGTCTACTTTTATTCAATTTGTGGAGCATTTTTGCATCTTTGTTCATGAGATTGATTTGCAATTTTCTTTTATTGCAATATTCTTCACAGTTGTTGGGGTCAAGGTTACACTGGCCTCAGAAAATGAGCTGGGAACACTTATACATTTTTCTTCTCTGGAAGAATTTGTATAAAAGTATTGTTATTTCTTCTTTAATGTTTGGAAGAGTTCACAGAAACACTGGACCTGGATTGTGTGTGCGTGAGTGTGTGTGTATATGTGTGCGTGAGTGTGTGTGTATGTGTGAAGGTTTATTGATGAGAACTCAAACTCTTTTTATTTTAATTTTTCTTCTATGTAAGAAAAGAAAAATTAGTTATAAACTCAGTATGGCTCATCATTCCTATACAGATGCAAGAGCAAAACCAAATTATATGCTAAAAATCAACAAAGCTGTAAAACAAAGCTGTAAAACCTGCAGTATTCAAAATTAACAATATTATTTCAGTGTGATGGGTAATTGTTTTCCTTGGCTAAGTTGCAATTTGAAACCTAAATGCGTGTTGTTTGGGGCTTCCAAGTTTGCCCTCCCTGAGCTTTCTTGTGCCAAGCGATGACTCAAGTCTCCCACCCCTTTCTTCATTCAAATATAAGAAATTTCTCTCATAAGGTACACAATGACATCATCTGGTCTTCATTTAGCAGAAATTAAAACCCGGATTAAAACCCTCAGCTGCTCTTTTTTTACACTAGCCTGGAATTGTGAGACTAGTTCATTATACTACGTGGTGGTAGGAGGTTGTTTCATATTGTCAAATCAATCTCATTTATTAACTAATATTAAAAAATTGAAATAGCACACTATGGAAAAAATTTTAATTGAAAACAATCATTCAAAAGAGAACCTGCATGTTCATAACTGGCAAAATAATTCAATTTCAGTGTAACTGAGAATAAGGGACAGGCATTTCTGTTTTGATATTAGGACACCTAAGGTCTGGCTGCTGATCTAGTACCAGGCAAACATGCTTCCAATGCGTTGAAACTTAAGTGCGGTCACTTAAAATGACTCCTTGTGGCTGCTGTAAACACAAATGGAGTAGGAACTAAAACTGCACGATGGTATTTGAGGATAAAGTGGTTGTCTAGATGATTACTAATATGTTTGTAGTAATTTTTAAGATTATCATCAAACAGAAAAAATAGACAAAAGAATTTCTGTAGGGAACATGTGGATCATTGAAAATGCATTTAAAGTATAAACAGTAGATCACAGTAACAAATGCTAATATGTATAGCTCAGTTCTATTGTTCTATAATAGCCAACAACAGGAGTTTGTTTCTGTAACCAGAAATTGTGGGAGAAAGCGTATATACTATACAGTGACTATATTTTTGACAATAAATGATTAAATGAAAAAAAGAAGAAAGTGCACTTAAAGAACGCCGTGAGTCTAAGACCCCCAGCTGAGAAACACTATTCCATATAAAGGAATCAAGTTTTACAAATTCTGGTACTGTCTGGTGACCTATTCATTCATCATCCAGTTCTGTCGTCCTTTCCTCTGTGTGCTCTGCTGTCTTGTCCCAGAGCCAATGTCTACTTTTAACAGGGCCCTTGCTATTGGGCACAGAGATTTTAGGCTTTGCATCTGCGCATGCAAAGTCTACTCCAAGTGTTGAGCTAAGACAAAGTGAGAGAGTGGCATGGACATATATACACTACCAAACGTAAAATAGACAGCTAGTGGGAAGCAGCCGCATAGCACAGGGAGATCAGCTCGGTGCTTTGTGACCACCTAGAGGGGTGGGATAGGGAGGGTGGGAGGGAGGGAGACGCAGGGGGAAGAGATATGGGAACATATGTATATGTATAACTGATTCACTTTGTTATAAAGCAGAAACTAACACACCATTGTAAAGCAATTATACTCCAATAAAGATGTAAAAAAAAAAAAAAGAATAGCTTCAATTCAGCAACATTTTCTTGGAGCTTACCAGGTACCTCAATGCCTGTAGAGAGAGATTTTCTCAGGTAGACAAAGTTTACAGAACCAAGTCATTTAAAAGTATTAATCATTTCAAACCTATAAACCGTAAAATGCAAATTTGAGGAAAATTTTAGGCATAAAATTTTGTAAGCACCTTATTCAAAAAGATAAATTCTTCAAATGATAGCAAGACATGATACTAAAGATACTAATGCTAAGAAAGGGATTAAAGTTCGTGAATAAATAGAAAATGAATACTTTTTACATATTTTTGCAAGGAAGAGATTTAATTTAAAAGTTTACTTGTGGATAACATAAATATAGACATGAGCAAAATCATAAATGTAGAGTTTATTGAATTTTCATAAACTGAAACCAGCAGCCAGCTGGTAAAAACAGGACACACCCAGGACTGTTCCCCTCCACGGAACCCCAGAAGCCCTCCTGCAGTTCCCACCTACCTCTCTCAAAGTAGCCAGTCTCCTGGCTTCTATCACCATAGATTAGTTTTTCCTGTTCTTGAATTCTATTTATGCTTTCTTTTGTGTCTGTCTTCTTATGCTCAGCGTTACATTTATGAGATTCATCCGTGATTTTGTGTGTAGTTGTATTTTGTGTATTCTCGTTGCTTTGTTCCTCTATTGTATAAATACACTACGATTTCTTTTTATTCTACTGTTGATGGACACTGTGGTGTTTTCAGTGGGAAGTTTTTATGAGGAGTGCTGTAAATGAGTGTATCCTTGTATATCTTTTGATATACACTTTGCTGTTGGGTTTATTCCTATGAGTGGAATTACTGGATCATATAGTATACGTATATTCAGCTTTAGAAGATGCTGCCGAACACCTTGCCAAAGCAGTAGTATGAATTTACATGCCCATGTGCTGTATCGGTAAAGCCACAGTGTATCCTTATTATCATTGGCTTTTCTTCTCCCATTTCTTCCTTTTCTCAGTCTTCTCTGTCTTCTCCCCCTCCTCCTCCTCCTTCTATCCCCTCTTCCTTCTTGTTTCTCTTCCTTTCCCCCTTCCCCTTCTCTTCTCTTTCTCTTCCTCCTTCTCCTCTCCCTCTCCCTCCTCCTATCACTCCCCATCCTCTTCTTTTTTAGACCTTCTTTCTGGTGGATGTCTACTGGTAACATAGCATGGATTTAATTTGGATTTTCTTGATGTCTAATGAACTTGAGCATCTTTTCACTGTATTGGCCATTTGGAGATGCCCTTTTGTGAAATACCATTTAGAAAAACTGAGTTACCAACCTTTTTCTTATAGTTGTGAAGTTCTTTATAGAGTCTGGATGTGAGTTCTTTGTCAGATACATGTATTTCAAATATATTCTCCCACTTGAAAATTATTAAACAATTAAAAGTCTGACATATATTGTAAGTTTTAATAAATACTCTATGAGAACACAAATTTCCTTTTTTAGTTCTAATTTGCTTTTCGGTTCTAATTTGCTAAAAGTTTATCGTAAAAGAGTGTTGCATTTTATTTTATTTATTTATTTTTTGCGGTACGCAGGCGTCTCACTGTCGTGGCCTCTCCCATTGCGGAGCACAGGTTCCTGACGCGCAGGCTCAGCGGCCATGGCTCACGGGCCCAGCCACTCCGCGGCATGTGGGATCTTCCCGCACCGGGGCACAAACCCGTGTCCCCTGCATTGGCAGGCGGACTCTCAACCACTGTGCCACCAAGGAAGCCCTCATTGTGATTTTAATGTCAGTAGGATCCATAATAGTAGTCTCTTTTTCATCCCTGATACTGTAATTTGTAATTTTTTCTTCTTTTTCTCGATCAGTCTTCTGAGGAGTTTATTCTTTTCATTAGTCTTCAAAGAGCCACCTTTGGATGTATTGACTATTTCTATAGTATACCAGTTTTCTATTTCAATAATTTTGGTTATTTATTATTTCTTTTTATCTACTTCCTTTAGGTATAATTTTCTGTATTTTTAAACTTCTCTTTACGGGTACTTATGCCTTTTTAAATATGTGCATTTAACACAATAAATTTTCTTATAAGCACAGCATTAATATCATCCCACATGTTTTGATCTGTAATATCTTTCCTAACCTTTAGTTAAAAATATTTTCCAATTTCTACTGTGATACCTTCTTGATCCTTATTTAATTTCTAAGCATTGGGAGATTTTAACTTATCGTTTGTGATTAATTTTGAGCTTAATTTCACCGTGTTAAGAACATACTTTGTATGATTTTGATATTTGGAAAGTCTTTGAGGCCTATGAGTAATTGGGGTAACTATTCCATAAACAATTATAAAGGAAGTATATTCTGCAATTGTTGGTTCAGAGCTCTGCATGTGTATTTTAGGAAAAGTTTGTTAATTGTGTTGTTCAAATTGTCTAGGTCCTTTCTGATTGTTCATCTGATTATATCAGTTACTAAGAGATAGCAGCTAAAATCTTCCATTATGTTTGTGGATTTATCTATTTCTCCTTTCCATTCTGTAAGTTTTTTTCCACTACCACATGAACAAACCCAGGCTATGCCATTGGAGGATGAGAGACCATATGAATATTCCACCGCCACCCCAGCCATTCCGGCTAAGATCTCAGACATGTGAGTGAACCCAGGCATAAATAGTTGATCCTGGTCCAGACTAGAGCGATTACCCAGCTGTTCTTAGCCCAAACTGATAAAGACAGACTCATAAGCTAGGTAAAGCTTTTGTTGCTTTAAGCCTCTAAGGTTTTGGTTGATATGTTATGTAGCAATAGGTAAATTAATTAGCAAAGTTTTGTAATTTGGGGGCCATGTAAGCATTTCCTTCCTGGATTTGATTTTCTAATTGGTCTCCTGGGGCATGTTGGGATGCAGTTAAGCATCTCAAAGAAATGAGAGGTGGTATAGATGGAACGTGAGGAGACTTCAAGCAAGAACTATTTCAGATAGAGAATGAGAGGGTGATTTTCTTGTCAAAGAATGATCAATAGAGTTGGGGGAATTCAGAACCATCTTATTCTCCCAAATGTCACCATTCTAATTTTCATGGTTCCACTCTTCCTCAGTCAATGCTCTGCTTTCACATAAAATTGTATGACTTAATTTCCCAAACCACACGATGACACCCTGCATCAGATTTTTCATATATTTTTCTTGAGATAAGAGATTATATTAGGGTAATCTGAGAAATTCCCTGGTTCTCTGATCATGCCTTGACCTAAAAACTTACAACACTGAGCCTTGAATTTCCTTTCTTTAAGCTCCAAAGTGCATTAGAAGCATCTAGCCCTCAGTACTGTCTTGTATTTCTTGTGCCTCTCATACTGTGCTATGGAAGTAGTCCCCATCTGCCGACAGGCACTTGCTCCATATGGCTTTAAAGACGGCTTAAGCAGCTATTGCCATTGCATGTTGTGAATACTAAGTATTCTATTCTTTAACGGCAACTGGGTCGTCACTACCTTCCAGTCTACCAAGTCAGATAACCAGTCCCTGTCAATCGAGGTACCCCGGTGAGAGGTCAGCATAGTTAGCTGAATCCATTCAAGCCAGTTTAAGCAGAGAGAGATTTAGGGTAGAGAATTAGATGCTTTTAAAACTGGAGGCTGGAGTAACAGGCTCTAGGCTCAGCTTCTAAGAATGACTCCTAAAATGGTCCTGAAGAACTGGCCCACTAAGGGAGCTTGTGCCTCGACCACAACCAGGAATCTGGGAAGATAGGAAAGAGCCACCACAGCTACTGGTTCTAGAATGTCTCCTACCCCTGACCTCTGCCATGATGTGGGCAAGTAAATGTATCCCCCTTGATCCCAATACTCATAAAGCTAGGAGTGGGCCTAAAAGACCAGCCTCTTCTATACCTGACACAGAAATACCCCCATGGCACCATTTTCCAGAAGAACTAATAGAGCACAACTTCTCCCTTTCTAGATACCCTAGAATTTTTTTTTTAATGGAAATGCATTTCTTTTATTTATTTATTTATTTTATTTTACTTTTGGCTGTGTTGGGTCTTCGTTTCTGTGCGAGGGCTTTCTCTAGTTGTGGCAAGTGGAGGCCACTCTTCATCGCAGTGCGCGGGCCTCTCACTATCGCGGCATC
This sequence comes from Monodon monoceros, assembly GCF_005190385.1. Classification (NCBI taxonomy): domain Eukaryota; kingdom Metazoa; phylum Chordata; class Mammalia; order Artiodactyla; family Monodontidae; genus Monodon; species Monodon monoceros. Next base: position 35,586,074 of record NW_021703783.1, read on the forward strand.
TCTTGTTGCGGAGCACAGGCTCCAGACGCGCAGGCTCGGTAGTTGTGGCTCACGGGCCTAGTTGCTCCGCGCCATGTGGGATCTTCCCAGACCAGGGCTCGAACCCGTGTCCCCTGCACTGGCAGGCAGATTCTCAACCACTGCGCCACCAGGGAAGCCCATACCCTAGAATTTGATCTTCCAAATCTCATACAGGTATATCTGTTGGCCTAAGCTGTATGACTAACTGAACTCTTAAGGAATCACGGAAATGTGGTCTTTCACTTTTCATCTCCTATTTTCTGACTGCACAAAGTATATCGGTAGCTCAATGGCATCAGCAACATTAGTAAGGGAATAGAGGTGAGCAAGCCCATTGCAGAACCTGACCCAAGGGCTAGAATAGTTAATACCAGTGTCAGTGATATGGGTGATGCTCAATTCATATTATCTGTTTTTATTGTTATTGGTCTGGCATTGCTCATCAATGGGAAAAGGCAGACTCCAGGGTAGGGGAGCCTGAAGCTTCTTCAGGCCAGAGTAGAAACAAACCTTTATGTTGTTTTCTTTTTGCTATGAGTGTCATGCTCTTACAAAAGGCTTTCCCAGAATACTAATGCTAGAAGGGGGCTAGTTTTTGATGAGTAACTTTTCATACTGCTTCTCTCTCATCATTAACTTTCTTCATCAATTAACTCCCCTCTTGAAAAAAATTCCACTTTCTATCTCTCCTTACCTGGTCTTTCTGTTTCTGTTTCTTGGTTCCCTGCTCTCCCTCTCCTCTTTCCTGCCCTTCTGCTCCCTCCTTCTCTCCTTTTCCTGACTTAAAAGTAGGGTTTTTACATTATTGGAAACATTTTATATTATTGTTTTTCTAAAGTAAAGCCCTTTTCACTTCACTATAATGAATTAATATTTGTAAAGCATTTAAAATAGTTTCAGGCACATAGTAAGCATTGTTTGTGCCACTTGTTCACTTTTATTTTTTACTGGTTTAAAAAAAAGACATAATTTAGGAATACTCTGGGGCCCACCTTGCATCATAGGGATTTTTCTTTTAAATCTTTAGGAATTAAACCACTTTGGATAGGATCCTATTTTTTTACAGTTATAAATAATAACTGTAGATATAATTGAAACATAACATTATATTAGTTTAAGGTATACAACATAATGATTTGAACATGTATATTTTGCAAAATGGTTACCGTAATAAAGTTAGTTATCCATCACCTCACATAGTTACAATTTTTTTCCTGTGATGAGAACTTTTAAGATTCACTGTCTTAGCAACTTTCAAATATACAACACTGTATTGTTAACTGTAATCACCATGCTGTACATTACATCCCCAGGACTTATGTATCTTGTAAATGGAAGTTTGTACCCTTGGACCATCTTTCCCCACTTTGCCCCCTGCCCTGGCATTCACTGGTCTCGTCTCCATATCTTTGACTTCAGCTTTTTTAGATTCCCCATATAAGTGAGATTATACAGTATTTGTCTTTCTCTGTCTAACTTATTTCACTTAGCATAATGCCCTCAAACTACAATCATGTTGCTCTAATTATTTTATACTAAGTCCTGCCCTTGAGTGAAAAACATAAGAGGGTGATTTCAGAAAAGGACCCTGATGACAGCAAAAAAGTAGAAGTATATTGATAGAGAATAAACACTTTCAAGTCTGAGAGGATGTAGCAGAACCTGCATTCAGGGCCCATGTCCTGGGAAGTTCATGTCAGGGAAGGCCTTGCCTGTAAAGATGTCCTTTAGATTTGCAGGAGGCAGAGACAGGGGTTGTGTGTGGGAAACCCTGAGCCTGGCTCACCTGGGGCCCTTACAGCTATTAGCTGCTTTGTTTTCCTGCACTTCAAGCACAGTTGAGTTTAATAAGGCTGTTGGATGGTCTTTTCGTCTGTACATCCTTCCTTATGTTTTCCTCAGCTGTGACCAAGCCAAGTGGACACTGGGTGCCAAGCTTTCAGCCTGTGAGATAGCAATTTTATCTTTTAAGTCCCTTCAAAGGGGCATTTTACAGCCCCTGTCTCAGCTTTTTAAGGTGAGGAAATGATCATTTTAAACAAGGGCTGCAATAGACCTCACATTTGGCACCTTCTTTGTTAGATTTAGCCATTTCAGGAGTAAACAAGATGGCAGAGGAGGAGGTTCTTGACAAGAATAGTCATTAGCGGAGCCTGATTCAAGAACTAACAGATCCTACACCTGAAACTAAAACAACATTGTAAATCAACTATACTCCAATAAAAAAAAAACCAAAAAAACAACTAATAGAACCTGATGTTTGCAAACCGTTCCTCACGTGGAATTACATACATTCATCAGAACGTAAGTTCTTCAGTAATGCTGAGGAAAACCCATCAATGATTTGTGGCCAAGCAAAGATCCAGCTGTCTTCTCCAACATGACAGGGCTCTATCCAGTGTAGTCAATGTGACTGACAGATGGCTACCTTATAGGCAAGATGACCATTTACCCTCATTTTCCAGGAAAGTCCTGGTTTATGCGTGTAGTCCTTGCATCCATCCAGTTAGTAGCCCCATTCACTCTCATGCATATACAGATTTGGATGATAATTCTTTAATAAACAAACAAGTGGTCAGGAACAAGTTGCACTGGGATATGCAACATCTGCTCTTGCTCTACAGGGTTCCTTCATAAATTGTGATTTCTGCTAATTGAATTGGGAGCTTAATGGAATCTTCAGTGACAGATTGGGGGAGGGGTGCTTCCCACTAACCTGTACCCTCCAGAGCACTGTATCCTCCCTCCAGCCTGCCCTTAAAACTATACAAGACAGGACCATTGACATCATGTTGCTCATTTCCCACCTCCCCACTCCTCTCCTTCATCCTTTGCTGCTGCTCCTTCCCCCTGCTTTCTCCTTCTCCCTCTCTTCTTCCCCCTCCTCCCTCCTCCCCCTCCCCCTCCTCCTTCTTCTACTACTACTACTACAACTATCATTACAAATTATTTTTAAATTACATTTTCTATTTTAGGAAACTTTGCTCAACAGTTGGAAAACATATTACAGCTGCACTATAAGAAATTATTTGTCTTAATTAGATGCTTTCCTGGTTACTTGTTCTATTTCTCCTATTCTTGTATTTCTTGTATCCCTTGTCACTCCCCTTCTTGGATTACACTTTTATTTTGAGTAATATTTTTCAGAGGGGTCTGTGGGTGGCAAAATTTCTAAATTGCTTGCGTGTTCAAAATTATCTTCATTTTGCCTTCATACTTGAATGGCAACTCAGCTGGGAGAAGTTTCCAAATCCTTTTCCTTCAGAATATTTTGGGTATTTCTCCATGGTTTTCTAACTTCTTCGATTGCCAATCAGAAGTCTGGTGCCAGATTCATTCTAACTCCTTTGCAACGTTCCTTTCCTTCCACCCTCTCTCTCTCTCTTTAAAAGTTTGTAGAATTTTCCTTTTATCCTTGGAGTTCATGAAAATCACCAAAATGTGTTGTTTGTTAATATTTGCATAAAGCCCACAGTGAGCCCTTTTGATTTGAACACACTTGTCTTTCTTTAGCATAGGGAAATTTCTTCTACTATTTCTTTGATTTTATTTTTCCCTCCATGCTCTCTGTTCTCATTTTCTTGGGTAAAATATCTGGATGTATATTTATCTGGATACAGCTCCAAGTTTATTAACTTTTCATGGTTTTCATCTTTCTTTCTTTTTGAGCTGTGTTCTTGGAAAAGTCCTTAGCCTAAGCTTCCAGGATGCTAAGTGTGTCTCTAGTCCTCCCCGTTCCTATATTCAGTCCTTCTAATGAGTTTTCATTTTAGCTACCAGATTTTTAACTTCCAAGAATTATTTAGTGTTCTCATGCTTAAGTTTCATACTAAAAACTTCTCATTTAGTGGATATAACTTTCTTGAATTCTCAGAAAACATTTCTGTAAAGATTTTTTTAGGATTCATTTACTATCTTGCATTAATTTTGCTTCCCTTGATGATAATTCTTCTGCCTCTTCCATTTATTGGCTTTGTTTCTGTTTTATCAAATGCTGGGATCTGGCTCTATAGTGAGTTGTCCGATGTGATAAGTGGGCTTCTTTTGAAGTCCAGAGAGGGTTATCTTTTGAGTGTGAGGCTGTATGTCCACAGAGAAGCCAGAAGTGACCTGGGACATTACACTACCTCTCTCTCCAGCCCCTGGGCTCATGTTGGGCATTCTCTACGAGTAAACCTATTGTCTAGAGAGGTGTTCTTAGGACTTTAACTGGGGCAAATGCTATAGGCAATGGCCTGGAAAGCAGATTCCCAAACTCTGTTATGTTTTGCCAACATCAAAGTCCAGTCCATCTGCTTTATATCATACAGAAATTCCTTAATATTCTGGTCTGCTAAAGTCAGCTTTCTGGTTTACTAGTGTTTCTAAAGATTTGGTTTTTATCCCTTCTATGATATTTAGGAGCAAACAATAAGTAGTTCATCCATTTTGAACTTTAAGGCACACCAATTCTCCAACTATTCTCATCTCAAGGAAGGTTTGCCCAATCTGAACAGTATGGATTTTATGGTTGATAAAGTTGCCCATACAACACCTCTTACTATGTACTTCTATTTACTGCTTTCTAATTATGTCTCTAATTCTATGGTTTTTTAAATTTCTAACTCATTAATGTTGAAGGAAATCCTATCATATGCTACAATAATATTACGACGACATTATGCTAAGTTAAATAAGCCAGTAACAAAAAGACAAATACTGCATGATTCCACTTATATGAGGTATCTAAAGTAGACAAACTCTTAAAAACAGAGACTAGAAAGGTTGTTGCCAGGGGCTGGGTGTGTCCAGGGTGGGGGGATTGTTCAATGGGTACTGAGTTTTAATTTTGCAAGATGAAAAATGGTTAAGGTGTGTTTTTAACCGCAACAAAAAATGTCAGAGCTTTAAATCTCAGTTTGAGAGAAGCTTTATAGGTAAATACTCCAGGAAGAGGGAAACAACTGGCTTAAATTTAGCCATAGCTGTAACTGACCAGTATCAGACCCTATTCTAACAGCAGGTTTGCAGAACAGGAAGGGTGGCTGAGAGTTTGACTCTGTGGGGCTTCTGAAGGGGCAGGGTGGGCACAGCATGATACCAAAGGCTTAAACAAATGCTGACTGTTACACAGGAAAGTCAATGGTATTCTGATGCTGACATTTAGGAATTGAGCAATACAGATTTGACTGGTAGTTCAGTTTCCTACAAAATTCCTTCAAGGAGTCAAAGGATGTTTGGAAAACGAATCCTATGGAATCCTCTATGTAGTTCATGAGATTATGAGCTTCTTTTGAAGATTATCTTGTGTATGTGAGTGTGCTCTGAAAAGCTAAAAATATACAAGGTGGGTATTCATGGTGACAAAATCAGCAACAAGAAATTGTTTTGACCTGCTTTTCCATTTTAAATCCTTAGTCATTTAACTTGCTAAAAGCTAAATTTAAAAAGCCTCTGTGTTACAGGATAACTCTTCACCCTGCTGTTCTAAGTGCATGCTTCCAATTTCATGGCAGTGACACCACACTGAGCATTAAGGAGAAGTTACAAAATATCAAAATTCCAAATGAACTAATATATGAAAATTAAGAAATACTAATGTTATCTTTTGATGCAAGATCATGAAAACAAAAGTGGAACACTCAAATTTCTAAGCTTTAACCTTATTTGGAGCAGGAGAATTTTCGTTACATAAAGTTAATGGTTTTAAACACCTCAGGACAAACTAATCCAAAAGCAACTTTTTATTTCAGAAGGGTCTTGCTTAAGTGGTTTTCTATCCTCTTATCTTCTCATTATTGTGAATATTTGCTTTATAAATATAGTCTCCCATGCAATCAAGATCAAGGTATCTGCAGATTTGGTATCTGGTGAGAGCCCTCTTCCTAGTTTGCAGATGGCTCTGCTTCTTCATGGCAGAGAGAGAGAGGTAGAGAGAGAGAGATAAAGAGAGAGAGGGAGAACACTCTGGTCTCTTCTTCTTCTTATAAAAACACCAGTCCCATTATGGGGGCCCAACCCTCAGGACCTCATCTAAACCTACTTACCTCCCAACAGTTTTACCTCCAAATACCATCAAATTAGGAGTTAGAGCTTCAACATATGACACTGGCAGGGGTACAAACATTCAGTCCACTGCAGTGTGTGTGTGTTACTGATGAGTGATACATGGGACTGGGATGTGAAGGGTTGCATAAACCAGGAAGCTATGTCCTGGCCCTCTACTTTAATGCAAGATTCTGCCCAAACTGTTGGGCAATCTGTCTTTCAAGGAGATTTTGAAAGTATCACAGGAATACAGCAATTTTGCAACTTTCACTTGGTAAGTTTTCCTCTAAATTTTCCTCTAGCTGAAGGCGCCTTTGTAGACCCAGCGGGTGCCCAGGGAGGATCTGCTTCAGGTCATTTGTGTTTCTGATGGTAAGGCTTTGATACAGGGGGCTTTCCCAGGATCCCCTGGCAGGGGGTGGTAACTACCACTCAAGCCTCCAAAGCCTCACGTCTCAATTTTTCTACTCTCCCATCAGCAGAATTGGAGTTGGAAGTAAAATAATTTAATTTAGTTAACTCTTATTCTAAACAAGTAGTGAAAATAATTACATAAAGTTCTAAATAGTACTTCATTTCATAACATTATCAAATAGAAAATTATCTACGTGATGAGCATCCTTCATAGATAAATAATTATTTTATGAAATAGTCCATCTTCTTCTTTTCCTTTTCCTGCACAGCAAGATGAAGACTACTGTCATTTCAGCAGCAGCAATACTCATCCAGCAACCCATCAGCAGCTGGCTAAGATTTGTACCTTTAGGAAGAGATAAATGCAAAATGGCAACTGTTTTTGGTTCTCTTTAAGTTGCTGAGTTAGCATAGGCTAAAAGAAATGCTGATTACCCATCTAGGAACAGAAGTTTGGGCTGCAGACCAGGTTTAGACAATGTATTACTCACCAAGTAAAACTTGTTGATTCCAAAATTTTAAGTTAAAAACCTGTCAATGACAGAAAAAATAAGCCCATCACTTTATGGAGAACAGTCAAGTTTTCCTTTGAGATAACAATACCAGGAACCTGACCATAAAATAATATCATGCAGCTTATTCACAAACAACCCTGATAAAATGCTCCATGACCCTGTGCCAGGGAGGCTGAGCTATGAACAGGGGAGAACTGGGGTTCTGGTTTTCTCCCTGCACCCACAGGGCTGGTGGAAATACTCCAGCTTAGTGACAGTTACCCTTAATGTCAAACTAAGAGTAAAGATTCTTGTCTAAGAGGCTTATTGCTGGAACTACACACTGCATGAGCCAGGCTTGGGACTTACGGAGGCCAAGAAGGCCAAGTGCAGTGTGGAGACCATTTCACTATTATTCCTTCATTCCTGGAACTTCAATTTCCCTTTAATAAAATGAATATAATATTTTCTTCCTAGGAGTCTACTAAGTTAACCAGTTAGACCAAAATTAGGCTGATTCAGAAAAAATTCAGATTGCAGTGAGCTCGTCACCTTCTGTAACCCTCCTCTGGTTGGCCTGGCCCCCTCCATCCTGCCTCCAAAGCACACACACACACACACACACACACACACACACACACACACATATACAATACCATTCTAGAATTAAAGTAGCCCATGGTGATAGTAACCATACCATTTTGTACTACCATGCACAGGAACTCTAGAAAAAATAGACCCCATATACTCTTGACCAAAGAATGTTAATAAGGTGGGTTTTTTTTTTTTTTTTACAAAAGTATATTTTGTTAAACTTAAGATGTTTTTAAATTTTAAGATGCACCATTATTTTGTGAACCACTAGAAAAGGAAAATTGCTGTCAATTAAACTAAAACACAATGCTTTCTTTTCTCTTTTTATTTTGTCAGTCTTGCTAGAAGTTTATCAATTTTGAATTTTCCAAAGAATCAGCTTTTGTTTTGTTGATTTTCTCTATTCTTATTTTCAGTTTCATTGATATATGCTCTTACCTTTGTTGCTTTTCTTCCTTCTGCTTTCTTTTGATTTATTTTGTTCTTTTTTTCCTAGTTTCTTAACATAGGAACTTAAATTATTGATTTGAGACCATTCCTCATTTCTAATGTAAGCATTTTAGTGCTATAAATTTTCCTCTCAACACTGCATTATATGCATCCCACATACTTTGATATGTTTTTTTTTTAATTTTTAGTTAGTTCTATGTATTTAAAATTTCCTTTGATACTTTTTCTATGACCCATGGATTATATAGAAGTGTGTTGTTTAATTTCCGTGACTTTGTGTTATTGATTTTTAGTTGATTCCGTAATGGTCAGAAAACACACTTTGTATGATTTTAATTCTCTTAAATTTGTTGAGGTTTGTTTTATGGTCCATGATATGGTCTATCTTGGTCAATGTTCCATGGGTGCTTGAAAAAATTCTGTGTATTCTGCTGCTGGAGATGTAATGTTCCATGTGTATCATTTAGAACATTTTGGTTGATTGTGTTGTTCAGATCTCTATCTTTGCAGATTTTCTGTCTGGTAGTTCTATCAGTTTCTGAGAGATTAATGTGGAGATCTGAAACTAAATTGTGGATTCATCTTTCTAGTTCAGCTCTGTCAGTTTTTGCTTCACGTATTTTGAGGCTCTGCTGTTTGGTGTGTGCACACTTCTGCTGGTTTGATCCTTTTATCTTTATTTACATGATAGGGACAAAGGCTCACCTTTTTGTCCCTAATACTTTTCTTTCCTCTGAAGTCTACTTTATCAGATATTAATATAACCACTCCTGCTTTTCTATTATTATTAATTTTTGGCCTGTATATATTTTCTCACCCTTTTACTTTCAACCTATCTATGTCATTGAATGTGAAGCAAGTTTCTTGTTATCAGCATAGAGTTGGGTCATAATTTTTATTCATTCTTCTAATCTTTTTTTTTTTGATTGGTATACTTAACCATTTACATTTAAAGTAATTACTGGTATGTAATTGCTTAAGTCTGTCACTTTATTATTTCTTTTCTTTTTGTTTCTTCTCGTTCTCATTATTCTGTTTCTCTTTCCTTGGCTTCCAGTGGGTTAACCATTTTTGAGGAATTCATCTTGGTTTATTGATAGTGTTTTTGAACATATTTCTCTGGATAGTTTTGTAGTGGTTGCTCTGGGTATTGCAGTATACATATGTTACTTATCACAGTCAACTGGTATCAACATTTAATCACCTTGAGCAAATTGTGAAGACCTCACTTCTATTTAGGTCTCTGTTACCTTCACCATTTAAAAAATTATTTCCTTGAGTATGAGATGGTATTATGATTTTTGTTTCAATCACAAAATGTATTTATAAAACTCATGAAGAGAAGAATAGTCTATTGTATATATCCATATTTCTGGTCTTTCCTTTGTTTCTTCTTTACTGTTGCTCTAACATCTGTTCTTTTATCATTTACTTTCTTTTTGAAGGATGTTCTTTAGTCAATCATTAAGAGTAGGTCTGCAACAATTCTTTCAGTTTTCCTTTTTCTGGGAGTGTAGTTATTTCCCTTCATTCCTGAAGAATAGTTTTGCTGGATATAGAATTTGCAGTTGACAGTTCTTTTTCTCTCAGCGCTTGAAAAATGCTGTGCTGTTTCTTTCTGATCGCCACATGTTTTGATAAGAAATCCTCAAACATTTGAATTAGTGTTCTTCTATAGATAACATTTTATTTCTCTTGAGATGCTTTCAAGACTTTTTCCTTATCTTTAGTTTTTAGAAGTTTGACTACTATTTGGTGTGGACATTTTTTGATTTATCCTTTGGGTATCACTGAGATTTTTAAAATATGTAGCTCTGTATCTTTCACCAAATTTGGGAAATATTTAGTCATTATTTCTTCAAATAGTCTTTTAGCACCAATTTCTTTCTCATTTCCTTCTAGGATTCTGATAATACAAATGTTGACTTTTTTGTTTGTTTTTGCCACATATGTTCACAGCTCAGTTCTCTTATTTCCTTCTCTCTTTCTCTCTCCCTCCCTCCCTTCTTTCCTTCCTTCCTTCCTTCCTCCCTCCCCTCATCCCTCCCTCCTTCTCTCTCTTCTCCTTCCTTCCTTCCTTCTTCCTTCATTCCTTCCTCCCTCCCCCTCCTCCCTCTCTCCCTTTCTCTCTCTCTCTCACCCTTTCTTTCTTTCTTTCTTTCTTCCTTCCTTCCTTCCTTCCTTCCTTCCTTTCTTTCTTTCCCCAGTCTCTTTCCTTCCTTTCTGTTGTTCAGATTAGGTGAATTCTATTGATATTTACTCAAGTTCACTGATTCTATCCTCCATCATCTCCATTCTACTACTGAGAACAACCAATGTATTTTTCTTTAAATTTCTGTTATTGCATTTTTCAGTTTATAATTTCCATTTGGTTCTTTTTTGAACTTCAGTTTCTTTGTTGAGATGTTCTATTTTTTTCACTCATTTCATGGAAGTTGATAACTGATCATTGAAGCATTTTTATGATTGCTGCTTTAAAAGCTTTGTCAGATAATTCCAATATCTGATTCATCTCAGTGTTAGCATCAGTTGATTATCTTTTTCAGTCAAATTTTAATTTTCTTCATTCTTGGTATGACAGATGATTTTTAATTGTGTATCAGACATTCTATTTAATTTTTTTACTGTAGCAGGCAGTCACTCTGTTTAGATTTGACACAAAGGTCCTGGCCTACTTTGTGGCTGTAGTACTAAGTACAGTTTAATGTTAAGAATCTTTGTTGTTTTATTTGCTCTGCTTGGTTTATGTGACTCTGCTGGGGCTTCTACTGATCCCTGCTATTTCTGTGGTAAGAAAATAAAATATATTCTTTTAAGTCACTAAGTGTGTGATAATTTTTTTTTTTTTTTTTTGCAGTACGCAGGCCTCTCACTGTTGTGGCCTCTCCCGTTGTGGAGCACAGGCTCTGGATGTGCAGGCTCAGCAGCCATAGCGCATGGGCCCAGCCTCTCTGTGGCATATGGGATCTTCCTGGACCAGGACACGAACCCGTGTCCCCTGCATCAGCAGGCGGACTCTCAACCACTGCACCACCAGGGAAGCCCATGGTAATTTTTTATAGCAGCAAAAGAAATCTACTACAGAGTATGTGGAAAGCGTGCGCATATATGTGTGTGTGGAGGTGAGTGGTCAAAGAGAGGAATCATGTTCTCGTGCATAATGCTTGCTCTTGTACTCCATCTCTTTACCTGATAACTCCAATGTGTACTTTAGGACTTAGCTTATGGAGTATCTGTTGCCAGCTATCCCTGACTACTTCTCTTTCCCAAGGCTGACGTGGGCATTCCCCTTAGTAGTTCCAGGGAATCCTGGGTATATACTAAAGAATTTTCCATTTTATATTGTAACTATCTGTATACATGTGCTCCCTCCTCTAGGCTATAAGCTCCCTAAAGATGAGGACTACTCTGTATTCTTGTACCTAGTGTGGAATCTGGCACATGTTCCTCACTGAGTAGATGTTTACCTGTTAAATTATTCAGCCTGAATGGCAAGGCAGAGTGTTCTTCAGAAACACTTGACTTATCTACTCATTTCCAGGACCAAGCTGCAGAAATCATTGCTGCATGGTATGTTTTGGAATTCTCCCATTGGAGAGAGTTCTTCCATCCCTTATTCGTGACTATTGCCAAACATTTGAACTAGAGTTGTGACTATGTTCAAGAAAGAATCTTCTGACATTTCCAACAATTCCAAGCTAAATGATCTTGGGAATTGCATTACACAGAAATTATTCCAGCAAAAATGAAGAAACTAAAGCTCAATAAAATTAAATGACTTGACCAAAACATGTATATGGGACTCAAATCCTGGTCTACTGACTATGCTCCACCATTTTCTTCATGTCATCCCTATCTTGTCCCAGCCCCACCTCTGGCCATGGTCTGCCCCATCCTTTTAGGTTCTGCTTCAGTCATCAATGACTATTCCCTAATTGTGAATTGCAATTTCATTTAATTCTGCCTTTAGACTCAGCTGAAAATATAGAAATTGGCAGTATGCATTCATTCTTTTTCCAGAAAATATAAATAGAAAATTTTTTTCTTCTGAAAAGTTTTTCCTAACAATAAAAGGAATATATAGTCTTTGTAGAAAATTTAGAAAATAACAGAAACATATGAAGATGAAAACTAACATTGCTAATTATTTTACTACTTACAAATATCTACTTTTAACATTTTAGGTCTCTTTCATTTTTTTCTATGCCTATTTTTTCTATTCCATGTAGTTTTAATATGTAAACTTGGGATAAGAAAGCATTTATTCTTGTTTTTTTTTTCACTTAATATTATACCATAGTTTTTCGTTTCATTGGTGATTATTCAAAAACATTTTTAATGACTGTGTCATATTCTAGCCTATGAAGGTCCTAGAATTTATTAAATCATTCCAAAATTTTGGATATTTGGAGTATTTCAAAATTGTAACCCATTATATGTTGAAAGAATACATGAGTACATATTAGTCAATTCACTTCTCTGATTATTTCCTGAGAATAGATTCTTATAAAAGAAATTGGTGGATCAAAAGACAAGAACATTGAATTTTGTAGTTTCATATTGCTGCCATAACAAATTATCACAAATTTAGCAGATTAAAATGACACATTTATTATCTCACAGATTTGTAGGGTCACAAGCCTGGCTGGCTCAACAGAGTACTCTGCTTAGGGTCTCTCAAGCTTCAAATCAAGGTGTTGGTGCCCTAGGCTCCTATTTGGAGGCTCAGAGAAGAATCATCTTATTGGCTCATTTAAGTTGTTGGAAGAATTCATTTCTTTTTCACAGTTTCCATGTGGTCTCCTCCATCTTCAAGCCATCAATGGCAAGTTGAGTCCCTCTTACACTTGGAATATTTTTGACTTTAGCTGAAGAAAGTTCTTTGATTTTAAGGGCTTATGTTACTAGATTATTCAGGATAATCTCCCTGTTTTAAGATCTGTATTTCAGTTATATCTACCAAGTCCCATTTCCCTACATATTTTCAGGTGCCAGGGATTAGAGTGTGAATACCTTTGGGGGACCATTCTGACTACTACAAACATTTGTGAGGATCTTTATAAGTATGGTCAGAATTCTTTCCAGATAAGATTAGCAAAACAAAGATTTCTGTCACCAGAATGAGAGTGATCCACTCCCCACACTCACCGGGACAGAATATTACTTTTTCTTTATCTTAGTACTCTGACGGGCAAAGCAATTTTATTTAATTATGTCTTTACTTGCCTGTCTTTGATTCATAGCGAGGTCATACTATTTGTAAATACTCATTCACCATCCATTTCTTGTCAGTGATTTCATGACCGTTACCTGTTCTTCTATTAGATTCTTGGTATTTCCCTTATTAATTTGTATTATCGTCATACATTAAGGATATATTGGTCTGTATTTTGTAGTAGCTATTATTTTTGTTTATTCTTTAATGTACAGAATTATTTTTTACTGTTGTGTAGTTATGTGTATTCATCATTGCCTTTGTGATTTCTTCCATTGTGTTTTACTTTCACATGCAGCTATCAAATAGTTTTTCCTAAAATGTCTCCTGGTTATGTTTTGGATTCCATATTGAATTTTTTCATTTTGATGTGTGGTGTAAAGTTTTCTTTTAACTTTTTAAAAAAATCAGTTTCTTCAACAGTAATAATTAGTACAAATTTTTTTATTGGGAAAAGACAGTCATGAAGATGCATGCTACAGAAGCAAAGGTTATGCAAACTGCTTCTGCACATGAAGGAAAATGCAGAGAAAATGGCAGAACTTCCAAGCTGGTAAATAAGAACCAAATGAAATAATTTCTCATTTCCTCTATATGTGCCTGTAACAAGGGATGAGAGAACTAATGAAGTTGATTACAAGTAGCCAGAAAGGATTTTTGATGTTCTGGGCTTATCTAGGTAGTTCTGGGCCTCCTAATGAAGATTTAAAGTGACTTAGAAAAAGTTATTTTTAATCAAAGAGCTGTATAAAACAAGAACTAAATTAGCATACATTAAATAAAGCTAACTACAAGGCAAAAATACACCAACATAAAAAAAAAGAGAGAGAGAAAGAAAAGAAGACTCTTACCCTCCAAATTTGAAAATCTAAAAATTAATTATGATAATACCATTCCAAGTAATCTTATCCCAGTAAGAGAGGAATTGCAGAACACCTTTAGGATAATGAGTAAACATGCCATAGACTGGGAAAATATATTTGCAATTTGACAGAGGACATGTATTCAGAATACATAAAGAACTCTGACAAATACACAATAAAAAGACAAACAACTTAATTTTAAAAATAAGCAAGAGATTTGAACAGACCCTTTACAAAAGGATAGATGAATGGCTATTAAATACATGAAAAGTGTCCAACACTAGTCATCAGGGAAATGGAAATGAAAATCACGATGAGATAACATTTCACACCTACTTGAAAGGCTCTGAAGTACAAAAGACAATGTCAAATGTCAGCAGGGATGTGGAGCAACTGGAACTTGTATGTATTACTGGTGAAAATGAAAATGGTGGAACCACCTTGGAGACCTACTTGGAAGTTTCTTAGAAAGTTAAGCATAAACTTAGCACATGACCTGTCAATCCCACTACTAGTCCATTTCTACCCAATCCTCATCACTCCCATGTTGCTTTCCCTTGTCCCAAATCTTCCATGTCTTTATTTTATTATTTTCATCTTTCTTCTAGTCCCTCTTTTTCCATCCCAAATGAATTCTCCCTAATTCACCATAAAGAGTCATTTCTTCCACACTCATTCTAGGATGATATAAAATAAGAATGATTTAGAATTAGCTGTGTATTTTGCCAAAATAAGATGGCAACTATATTTTTGAAAGCTATAAATGTTAGTTATATGTCAAGAGTAACAAAAAAAAGGGAACATATACCAAAATAAAAGAGACAATATTTAGATTAAAAATGTTTTTTCATGTATAAATAATTCACAGCCTTCAACAATAGAAAGAAAATTACATCATAGCCATTTGAAAAGTTCATTTATTATATACCAATATACACTTTCTGTAATAAAAAAGCCTCCCAATACATTGAACCATCTTATAAATGAAATAAGAAAATAAAGTTTTCATCTGTTTTTAAATGGGGCTAAATTAACCAGTACAAGATGCCATATGTATGTCTGCCCTGCAGTCTATGAGATCTATGATCCTGAAAAAGGCCGTGAGAAAAAAATGGTGCTTTATTATTTGGCACTGTAGTATTGCTCTTGAATATTTATATAATTAAACATGTTGATATTTTCAAGTCAGTCATTTCAAATGTAAAGCATTCAAAATATATACAGATTTTACAGTTTTTCAATTTTTTGGATCAATCTTTGTTATTTACATTTAAATACATTCAGACCAAACATTTTTTTTAACACTCAGAAGGTACCTTTTTTCACTTTCTATTTTGATACACTCTTTAGATGAATGAAAATAGAAATATATCTTAAAAATGCTATTTGGCAAATTTTTTCCAATAATAGTATGTCAGAAGTTATGATAGTTTCTAGTAATGCTCAATTTCCTTAACAAAGTGCACCATTTTACAGTATTATGACTCTAGAAAATAATACAGAAAACAAATATATATTTACTTAAGGCACATTCCAGCAAAAACTATTGAAATATGATTTAATTTTATCATACTTATATATACCTATATTTCATACTTGGCTGTACTAAAATATACAATAAATGTGCTTGATACTGATTGAGAAAAAAAAAGGAGCAAACTCCAGAAATTCTAGGCAATGAATACTTAATTTTAAATCCATTTCATGAAACTATGTTGTAGAAGTGAGCAAGAATAATCATTTACATCTCTTTGTAGTGTTAGCATTTTTATTTTTATAGAAAATGGGTCAATATTGTATTAAATAGCAAATGAATGTCAGCAAATACCTGTGCAAGCTAAACTGAATGAAATCCTATTTTAGACCTGCTAAATTAAAAGAACAACCTTAGGGCTTCCCTGGTGGTGCAGTGGTTGAGAGTCCGCCTGCCGATGCAGGGAACACGGGTTCGTGCCCCGGTCTGGGAAGATCCCACATGCCACGGAGCGGCTGGGCCCGTGAGCCATGGCCGTTGAGCCTGCGCGTCCGGAGCCTGTGCTCCGCCATGGGAGAGGCCACAACAGTGAGAGGCCCGTGTATCGCACAAAAAAAAAAAAAAAAAAAACCACCTTAGTATTGATAATTATTTGCAAATAGGGAACTTACTTTCTTCTAGATGATTACGATAATATTGTAAACATTGAAGAAGAGCATTACTGAACTATATAACTCAGATTTCAAATTTAAAATATCCCCAATAAACAGATACGTACACATGGATTTTTGAGCCCATCAAATTAATTCCCTACTCTCATCCCCAATAATATAAATGTTTGACTGTGAAGAGAGAAAACTACACATGTAAAAAATAAAAATCAAATGTACCATACATTAAAATTCTGATGACTACAGAATAAGATTATATACATAAACATATAGCAATCACAGTTTCCTGCACTGAATGTTTATCAAATAAAAATGTATCAAACAATACTGGGTAGTGTAGCTCCACGTGAATCCTGGTCTTCTAAAAATTCTGAATGAGAATGGAAGACGAGAGGGAGGGCATTGTTCAGTGACAAAACTATGACAAGAGGATTGGGAATACCATTGATAAATGCTTCCAGAACACGCAGTTTAGCTATAAGCATTGTTTTGCTGTTGTTCTATAATTTAAATAAAGCCCCTCTCTATGTTTCGTAAGATGGTTTAACATTTACAAAAGATCTACTGAATGAAGAAGTCACTAATTCAATGTCACAAACAGGACGGGCAAAATATTCCTTTAGTGTTGACCATAAGATGTTCTAGCCTGGTGTCTCATGTACCGTACAGAGACAGTTCATAAAACATGCCTTTTGCCTCTGTTATTAAATACACCCAGAGTATTTGGTGCAAGATTGAGGGAAGGCGTTAAATAGTAATAGCTTTGCCACCAGGGCATTTTTGTTTGATGTTCTGAGAATACAGGAATTTGGTACTTTTGTGGGGGGAGAAGGTGGGAGGAGAGGGAAGAGGGTATTATCATGCAGCTACCCTTATTCGGCTTGTGCAGAAGCAAAAATACATCATCTCACACTGCTCTAGTAAAACCTGGGTAGAAGTGTGCACCACAGATTTTAAACACATAAACAGCCATTTGTGATGAAAATGATGATTTCCTCTTCTGCAGGTGCCTGGTGATATTGCTGGTAAACATCTTTGGAATCTTCCTGTTATTTCCTGTGAATAACATTCCAATCGAGATAACTCAAAAGTCTTTGGGTTTGCAACTATCTCCAACAGGAAAATACAGTATTTTTCCTTGGGTTAGTGATGCTTGGAATTTGGGGGATTGTAAATCCAGTCAATTATAATGAGTGCCATGCTTCCAATCATAAAGATGATTCCAACCACAAGGAAAATTAAAGCCTGTAAGTCAGAGAGAACTTGTCAGGGAACACAGAAACTATACTTCCTTAGTACAGTTTGCTTTTATAAGTTGCTTACTTAAGGCAGTCATCTGATTTGCATATTGAATTATATTATCCTTATAGCTTAGATGTCCATGCCTAGCAGTTCAATCAATTTAGAACCCTAGCTGGGGAAAGAGGGTGAATACAGTAGTAGTGAGATTTAACCCAAATGTTCAAAATAGAAAAATGGTTAATTGATTTGGTACATCAAGATGATGGAATACCCTGTAATCATTACAAATCAAGCAATAGAAAAAGATTTAATGACCTAGGGAGCGCTCACAATCTTTTAGGTGAAAAGGGTCAGGTTATAAAAGAGTGGTATGTATGATACGATTGAATTTTTTAAAGCAAACAAAAACAAAAGCCTACTATAATGCATGCATATTCCTTGAAAAAAACTTCAAAGTGTATGTGTGTGTATGTAATTACATATATACACATATATATACATGTACATATAATTATATACAAATATTTCATAATTTTAACACTAGAAGGAGCCTTATATATTACCACACAGATCAATCTCCTAATTCTACATATGAGGAAAGAGCAGCTAAAGATTTTATTTTACTAGAAAGGATCTAGTAGATAATTTTACTCGCTTTTATATCTGGTCAAACTGAAAATAAAAAGACAAGTAATTTGCCAAGGTCACACTGCTGTAAAAGTCCAAGCAGAATGGACTACATAGAGTGGAAATTATGGGGCAAGATGATGGGGGGAGCTTTTGATACCAAAGTCCCTGAACCATCCAGAGAGGAGAATGATTCCCAGGCAAAATTCAGGGTCAGTCAGTCAGACTCAAGCCTTAATACAAGACTTTATCAAGCAGTCATTGATAATATTTAATATTGGAAAAACAATTATTTCTAGTATATATTTTTGCAGTACTATCATGGGAAAGAAATATATACTCCCTAGGTTAATAAGACTGTAAATTATACTATAAGAGATTAACTGGAAAATGAATGGTTCTATTTCTTAGTCCACACCAGGGAACAACAAGACACTGAGGAGGGGAAAACAGAAGCAACATTTTTTTTTTTTTTTTTGGCCTTACAAACCTAACGAATATGACCAAAATGTTTAAATTTTTTCATCACACTGCTAGGGAGCCTAATTCCTTTCTGCATAATTTCCGGCGGATAATGCAGCAATAGCTTGGTGGTGGAAACTGGAATATATGGAAACCTGTGGGCAAACTCCATTAGCATTTGACAGGTAGGAAGGACTCAGCACAAGACATTTAATATTTGAAGAGAAGAAGTCCTGGAATCATCTGAGTGACAGAAATCCATGCCCCCTTTCTCTCCACCAGAGAGTTCCAGCCCATCTTTGATTTTTGATTCTTGTGCATCAATTCATTTTTTGGAACTGTGTGCATGCATTTCCTGGTTTACTCTATGTAGTCAAAGAGCAAGTTATAATGGGAGAGATTGCGAATCTTACTTACCCCGACCTTTTGGGGTGACCTAAGAGGTTCTTTCTTGACAAGTTTAAGATAAAAAACTGCTGGAAGAATGAAAATCAGCATAGTGGCAGAAGAAGCCCCTGAGGAGAGACACCGGACAGGTCAAATTCTTACTCAGCAGGGCAGAGACCCAAGGGCATACACTTGAAAGAAACCAAATCTAAAGCGACCCTAATCAAAGCACGAAAAGCTCTATAAGCTCATGGATGCTTATTCAAAGAAGGTATGTTTATAAATAAAATTTAAATGCACCTAACATCATAGCTGGCTAGTAAGTATACATCACATATAATAACAAAAAGGCTGAATGTTACAAATTTATAGGAAATTAGTAACATAAACACATACTAAGAAGGCTGAACTCATCACACACCCTTCTGATCCACTTCTAACTTTTCAAGTTGCTTACACCTGAGTTTTTAAAGTTTTATATTGTATTTAAAATGTGAGTAAACCCTCAAATCAGCAGAAT
Source organism: Monodon monoceros (assembly GCF_005190385.1). Taxonomy (NCBI): domain Eukaryota; kingdom Metazoa; phylum Chordata; class Mammalia; order Artiodactyla; family Monodontidae; genus Monodon; species Monodon monoceros. The sequence continues at coordinate 35,605,535 of NW_021703783.1, forward strand.
GGAAAATCAAATATATTACAAGGCCACCCAGTTAAGGGAAATAATATGCTTTACAAAGTCAACCTCCTCTTCCTCCAAAGACATCCTTTAAGGCTCAGCTGATACTCACAGACCTACGAGGGCATCCTGTAGGTAAAATCTATCTTCCTTCCTCTTTGATGCAGAGTTAAGACCTAGGTCCAAATCCTGGGTTCACTTCAAGGTATATGACTTGACTTCTATGAGGCTCAGTTGCCTTGTCTGTCAGAAAAGGCAGCTAGACTAGATGACCTGTAAAGTAGGTTTTAGCACTAACATTTTCTGATCCCATGAATAACGTCCAGTGTCGCCTGGGAGGGAGGGACGGTGACCAGCTGGACTACTAGGAATTCTGTGAGCCTGAGATGGACTGGGATGCTTGACCTCCCATCACTGGCTCCCTCCATTTATGGACAGCTTGAGCTGATTAGATAAAAACCTTTCTGAAGCTTACCTATGAATCCAAAGATGTATTTTATCGTTGGCACCAGGATGACCAAAACATTATTAAGTGCAATAAGTATGGCTGCAATCAGGAAATGTCTTATCCAGCTGAAGGGTCTTTTGGGAAATAACAGTGTGGTCACTGATGTACGAATCTACAGCAAGGAAGTGCAAAGGCAAGGTCACTGCTTTGTTTTTGTTTTTAATTGAAGTATAGTTAATTTATAATGTTGTGTTAGTTTCAAGAGCATAGCAAAGTGATTCAGTTATACATATATATATATATTTTTTTTTTTCCTCTTTCAGGTTCTTTTCCATTATAGGTTATTACAAGATACTGAGTATGGTTCCATGTGCTATATAACAGGTCCTTGTTGGTTACTTATTTTATATACAGTAATGTGTATGTTTTAATCCCAAACTCCTAATTTATTTCTATCCCCTGTCACTGCTTTGTTTTTAACTTTATCTACTGTTTCAAATATTCTCACCCCTCTAAAGCATTTTCTTTGTTTTTCCTTTTTCTCCCAGAAAAGATCTTGATGTTGATTTTTTTTCAAATTTTAAAAATTTCAGTAAAGCAAAAATAACATAAAATGTACCATCTTAGTCACTTTTAAGTGTACAGTCCAGTGGTATTAAGTACATTCATATTGTTGTGTAAGTTTGATGCTGATTTTTGATGTTTGGGAACGTGTCGTTTTCCTTGGTGATCTATCTTGTGCTCCCTTTCTCTGCTTTCAGAATTATTTTCTTGAAAATAATCTCAGTCAGAAAGAGATAAAAGAACAGATAAGATATATAATTCAGAGACACAATAAAACCCTTGTTGATTTCTAATCATGTCTCATCAGCCTGGATTAAGTATGAAGGGCAAGCACTGAATTTATTTGTATGTGATTGTGAACAGAATTTTTACAAACCTGTTGTTTCTTAATTTTACATTTGATTTACCATTTTTGCCGCCTGATATTTTAAAAAATATGACATATTTTGTGTTCACTCCTTTCACCTCCCCACAAGTATAGATTATAAATGCACAAAAGGCAAAGAACAAGACCTAATAATCTTAACATTCCTCATTTCTACCTTAGTGTCTTGCATGCAGGAGGCACTCAATAAATGTTGACTTAAATTGAACAGAGCAGAACTTTTTCCTCCCTTTGAGATCCTTGACAGATTTCAGCCCTATTTCAGCAGCTGAAATAAGTAGGGGAAGGGTCAAGAGAGGCTCCAGTTGTAGCACCTGCTCAAGTTACCCTGATGTAACTGGATAAAAAGATCCTTGTGGGTAGAGGGAGGGAGTGCCATTTATGTTTGAACAGCTTAACAAAGTTGGAAATATTCTTATCTTTTGAATCTTTTAGAGGACACTTTTAGACTTAGTGGAATTCACTTATTGGCTTTTCAATAAGAGAGCACTTGAGTTAAGCTAGAACTTCCCATTTTTAGAAATGCTAGGATTGATTTTCACTTTAAAATTTTGCTTCTGAAGTCTCTTAATGGTGTGGAGATGGGAATTCACTTAAAAGAGAGAAAATGTAAAATATATTTTGAAACACACATATGAATGACAAAAACTTTGAGCTGAATTGCTTGCAGTGTCTAATGTGACATTCTCTTCATACCAGTGCACCAAAAATTAAAGCCATCTGCTTAGGTTTAAAAGGCAATTTCACTTCCAGAATGGCAAGGCCAGATAGTCTCTGGAAACGGTTTGTTTGTAACGGATTTTAAAATCTGGATGAGTGAAAATTATGAATCTCACTCTGAAAAGTAGACTGAGGAAAACAAATGGTTTGATTTTGTTTTCCCCAGCAGCTTGGAAATTCTCCTTTATGTCCTACAATTAGTGCTTATTCAATATTGTCCAAACTTAATAAGCTTAAAATAAGCTTTCTATGGTTCATACATAGTGCTTAAGGAACTATTTGTCTGAAAGTGATAAACTTATAGCATAAACAAGTAGAATACAGGTTATTTTCAGGCAGGGGTCACATGTATGTGCTTTTTTAGCCCTTTGTTGAAATAATGCCTTTAATTCTATAAGCTGAGTTAGAGGCAAACCTATCTGTACAGGGCCTCTGAATGTAAATAAATACAGTTTCCTAAGGTCTCACGTCTCCCAGAAAGATTGAGATTTGGCCTAATGATGTAATAGTATAGAAAGTTTACAGGAATAATGATTGAAGTAAATGGTGAAATCTTGCTCTTCAGAATGAATAAGGAGTAACAAAATCCCAAACAGAACTGAAGGCATTTAGAGTTGCCAATGCATTCCTAAAATGGGCAACAGGGAAAATAGGGAGATGGAAGGCTGCTGATGGTGGTAGTTGGTGGAAAAGAATAGAATGAAACTTGCTAGTCATTCCATGTGTAAACGCTGCCTTGAGGAGTGAGCCTGGGATTGCGAGGTCCCCAGCAGCTCTGCTTACCTGTGTGTCAAGATAGAGGTGACTCTGACTTATTACCCAGAAAGCCTTGCCTTCTGCCCCACTTATCTCAGTGCCCTTTTCTCTCTGACACAAGCTGATGAGAACCTGGAAATGTGGGTCAGATGCTGTGCGTGGGGAAGTCCCCAGCCACAGCCCCGTGAATAATTCTAGAAAAGTTCCATGCAGTTTTAGAGAAAACCTCTGTTATTTCCGGAGACAGCGTTCTGAACAGGAGCGTGTTAGGACGTGCTGTGTTCTAAAGTGGGGACTCAATGTGAGGTCAGAAACGTGGAGGTTGAGTAGAAATCGGGAGCCTTAGTTCTGCACTCTAAAAAAAAATCCATTCTGTTGCTGAGAAGTGAACCATACTTCAGTAGGATTGCGTAGGACAAGGGTGTAGCAAATACCTCTGCATCACTGTTCTATTCCAGTTCATAGCAACATCTGCCATATTTCTAGGCCTATATCTATATTCACTTCAAAACAGGAAGTCTGAAGGCAACATAAGTGAAAAGATTGGTTTTACTAAAATAAAATGAAGAGGAAGTAGCCAAAGAATCTGAGACACGATCTCCTTTTTTTTTTTAAGGTGCGGTAGGTAGAATTTGAGTTTGTGTGTTCTTGATAAACACATTAGGGTTATTGGGGTTTCTGTTTTTCATGGTAATGTGTGCATTTTCTGCATAAAGGGAAGCAGAAGCTGAAAATGGCATTATTCGTCCTTGGGAAGGAGGTGCAGTCCCGTAATAGACATCCCACTCCATATCACCTCCTCCCACTACTAAGAAAGACAAAACAGTGTTGAGTGGCTTGTGAAAAAGCTAGAGTCTTAATTCTCTTTATTTATTTATTGCTCAATAAACACTTCAAGCACTTACTTTGTGCACTTTCTAAGAAGGAAAAAGCTAACCTGTCTGGAGAAAAGAAAGATAATAAATGGAGAGATAAAAGGAAAAAGCAACCACCACCATCAACAACACTTGTCATCTCTTCTTGGGCTCTTAAGAAAAAGAACCAACATATTTGTTGAAAATAGGAGAATACAAAATAATACCTAAAACTGATATATTTTAATCCAGATTAAACCTAATACATATTAGGTTTTATTTGTTTGTTTTATTATTTGTATGGGGGGATACCAAAGCAAAGTCAATAAACTTATTAGTCAAGAGTTTTCTTAATTCAAAGAAACTTGTCAGGAGAACCATGCTGTTTGACTCAGCATTGGACACATGGAAAATCTTGGTTTTAAACTGTAAGAAACAAACAAATACATCACAACCAACTTCTATCACTTTGGGAGAGAAGTGTCTGAATGTAGCCTTGTGGCACTTGACTGGGACAGGGAGGCTGGACCTACTTTTATGTCATCCATCAAAGCCATGGAAGCTTGGTTCAAATAGCTAAGATCCTCACCCAAACTGAAGTTCATGGCAAATGTTGGCAAGGGGATGAATCTATGCTTTTGCTAGAAAGGGCAGTTTATACACCTCAAGAAAGGGCAAGATTCATTTGGAGACGATTTTCCTTAGCAAACCTTGTTGAGCTCATCTTGTGCCAGTCACTGTGCACACGGCTTACCTTCAGGCGAAAATGTGGACAATCAAACATACCATCTCAATGTAACGTTGTAGGGGGTGAGGCAGAATTACATGCAAAATGTTTCATAAATGCTAATGTTGAGTTTAAATACATAATGGAGGATAGCAGTTAGTTAGTTTTCTGAAATTTGGTTCTAATGGTCAATTTTGGTTTTAATGGGCATCGGATGGGAAATGTTTCCAAACTACTATGGGAGATACAACTAATGGGAAATGTGTTGCCATTCCTGGTGGTCAGATTTATGCCACTGCCTGATCTGTTATACAAGGGAAGAATTTCTGTGGACAACCTGGATTGTTAATGTCAAAGTGAAATGGTCATCACTAAATGAAAGGTTGACTTTCATTTCGTGTTATCATGACCGCAGCCATCAGTGTCATGCTGTGAGCAATGCATTAGTTCAACTATTAACAACTAGCTGAGTAACGACAGCCAAGTCCATTAATCTCTTGAGACCACGGCTTGAAAGCACTGTATTTAGGGTTTATGAATAAAGCAATACAGAAGCACATAACAGATTTCTTTTACAAAATGCTTTGATTCAACAATGATATGAGTGCCCACTGTGTGCCAGAATTTAATCAGTAATATCTTTACACACAAAAAGAAGGGTTTCAGATATTCTTTTCTTGGCGATGCTGTTTGCTTGGAAATTTTACCCTATGGTACCCTTTCTGTCTACAGCTGTCTTCTGCCTTGTCCCCACAATGGAGCTGATTTTAGGCTAAAGATGAGTGCATAACATTTGAAATACTTTCAGATATATGAGAGGCAAGACATTATTTAAAAGTAAACTCTTGGCCACCATAGTAATAAGGATCTGATTTCATGCACTCATGAAAAAGGAATGTGCCAAAAAATAATTCAGCACACAAGCTGCATTTAAAGTGACCGCAGTGTCATTATATGAGCAGTCCTCATCTACTTGGCCCTGTATGGAATATTCTGTGCAGGACAGTGCTGGCTACTGATTTTCCCCCCTAAAATGAATGGTAAATTCAGTGCTTATGAAAGTAGAAGAGTTGGCAGGAAAGTGCAGACTTCTGTTTATCCATAGGTGGTGATTTTAACTCATGCAGCCCAAGTCTCCATGACCAGCCCTGCTCTGTGATCCCAGAACAACTGGCGCCAATGGAAAATGCCATGTAGGGACCGTCCTAGTACGAGTCTGACAAGAGGGTGTGTGTCAGTCTTGGGGGCAGTAGAAGAAGAGACGTGATGGATAACATGACTATTTTTCAAGAAATTTGGTTCTAGTGTGTAATTTACTTAACATGAATCTCCTTCTCATTAGCCTTCAAGAAATCAGATTAAATAAGATGACTTTTGATTGTTTAGGTAGCACAATAAAATCGGGGGAGAAAATGAAATACCTTCAGAACTGTGTTGAAAATATAATATGATTTGAAAGTGAATGTGGTTTCGGCTTTCAAATTTCAGAAGTTATATGAATTCCTACTCATTTCTACTAATCCACAAGAGAGAAGCTCAAGATCTGCTTTTTTGAATTTGAGCTTAAAAATTAATTTCAGTTTCATTAGGTGCCATTTGTTTATTTTTGTTTTTGTTTCCCTTTCTCTAGGAGGTGGGTCAAAAAGGATCTTGCTGTGATTTTGCACAGCAAAGGAAGCCATAAACAAGTTGAAAAGACAGCCCTCAGAATGGGAGAAAATATTTGCAAATGAAGCAACTGACAAAGGATTAATCTCCAAAACATACAAGCAACTCATGCAGCTCAATATCAAAAAAAGAAACAACCCAATGCAAAAATGGGCAGAAAACCTAAATAGACATTTCTCCAAAGAAGATATACAGACTGCCAACAAACACATGAAAGGATGCTGAACATCATTAATCATTAGAGAAATGCAAATCAAAACTACAATGAGATATCATCTCACACCAGTCAGAATGGCCGTCATCAAAAAATCTAGAAACAATAAATGCTGGAGAGGGTGTGGAGAAAAGGGAACCCCCTTGCACTGTTGGTGGGAGTGTAAATTGATACAGCCACTATGGAGAACAGTATGGAGGTGCCTTAAAAAACTAAAAATAGAATTACCGTATGACCCAGCAATCCCACTGCTGGGCATATACCCTGAGAAAACCATAATTCAAAAAGAGTCATGTACCACAATGTTCATTGCAGCTCTATTTACAATAGCCAGGACATGGAAGCAACCTAAGTGTCCATCAACAGATGAATGGATAAAGAAGATGTGGCACATATATACAATGGAATATTACTCAGACATAAAAAGGAATGAAACAGAGTTATTTGTAGTAAGGTGGATGGACCTAGAGACTGTCATACAGAGTGAAGTAAGTCAGAAAGAGAAAAACAAATACTGTATGCTAACACATATATATGGAATCTAAAAAAAAAAAAAAAAAAGTGGTCATGAAGAACCTAGGGGCAAGATGGGAATAAAGATGCAGACCTACTAGAGAATGGACTTGAGGATACGGGGAGGGGGAAGGGTAAGCTGGGACAAAGTGAGAGAGTGGCATGGACATATATACACTACCAAACGTCAAATAGATAGCTAGTGGGAAGCAGCCGCATAGCACAGGGAGATCAGCTCGGTGCTTTGTGACCACATAGAGGGGTGGGATAGGGAGGGTGGGAGGGAGGGAGACACAAGAGGGAAGAGATATGGGGACATATGTATATGTATAACTGATTCACTTTGTTATAAAGCAGAAACTGACACACGATTGTAAAGCAATTATACTCTAATAAAGATGTTAGAAAATTAATTTCAACCTCAATAAAGCTGTAAAACAAACAAATACATAGAAATAAATTTTGTGATTTTCCCCCTACATTTAAAAAGTACTTAACATTTAAAAATACTTGCTCTAGCAAGTATTTCCAGTGGTTAGGACTCTGTTATTTCACTGCCAAGGGCATGGATTGGATCCCTGGTTCGGGAACTATAAGCCCGCAAGCCACGCAGTGCAGCCAAAAATAATTTTAAAAAATTTTTTAAATAAAAAGAACACTTGCTTTGTCTACATATTACATAGTCAATTTTAAGTGGGTTCAAACTGCTATATAAAAAAATAATGTTCCTGGGCATTGCATTATAATTAAATCAACATCAAGTCAGAACATATGTACTAATCTGTGATGTCAAGCAGGATTCTTTCACCAAAGCCATATACTTACAGGGAACAGCACTATGGGCACAGTTAGTGTTACAGCCACCAGGACGGCCAGGCGTACCATGAGGAGAGGGGTGTCAAATGTGTACACTTTGCTGTAAGCATGAAGCAATTCATCTTCAACTTCTCCTGCAAAGAGGAAGAGGAGAATGAGTTCACTTCGGCACTGCTTACCGAAGACAATGTTTTATAGAAGGAACACAGTATAGTAGAATGAACCCAGGTCTGGGAATCCAAACACCTCTGTTTTTATCCTGTCTCTTAGCTTATGAGCTATATGACCTTTGTTCAAATGAACAAAGGGGCCCTGAAGCTTGTAAAGTTGCAGGAGGTAATATAAAATTGCTAAGGCTCTTCTCTAGGTCATTTGCATTGTGATAAATCTTTCTCTGCTATACAGAAGCACCACAAAACAGAGGACAGGCTGAAGGTCTTCTGGTTGAAAGGGATGAAACAGCCAAGCCTCATCAGCCTGTCCCTCACGTCTTGCCACCTCCCTCCACCCTCACCTGCCCAGTGAGCCCCGAAGCAGCTTCTCCAAACCCAGTATGGAAACCCTAGGACAAATGATCTTTAACATTTTTTCAAACACAACCATTATGACTCCATCATGACACTGACAGACATACTTCTGGGCTTTTTCAAGTTTTTGTTTGTCTCACTGAGTTGAGACTCATTGATTAAGTAACAAAGATGAATTAGTATGATTGTTATAGGGTCTCCCAATGAATCTTAAGCTATAAGATTAAGATGCTGCCCTCCTGGAAAACACACTTCTTTCAGAATTCCAGGCATAAATGACAAGGAAATGCTTACAGAATCAGATGTACTCTGATTTTCCCACTACTCCCCTCAAAATCAGACAAAGGGGGTTAAAAATACTTTCAAAGGCATTGACCCAATTTTCATTAATTTACAACCAGCGAAGAGTTAATGCCCAATCTAAATCAGTGCTTGGTTAAAAGCCAAATATTAGTAAAAAAAAAAACAAAAAAAAAAAACCAAGCAAATGGTGCCCCCTCCAGTCTCTTCCTACCCAATTTGTCTTGCAATCAATTTAATTCACCAAGTCAGCAGGGGAAAAAAAATGCAAAATATTAGAGAGGCTTATTTTAAAAACATAGTTATGTTGATAACATTGATTTGTGTTAATGTTTGATTCCCTGAAATTTGTCTGTAGGGCGATGCTTCGTCGAAGAGAAGAACAATCCTGCTCCTTTTGTGTCCTGTTAAGATGCCACAGAGGATATGTTTTCGGCATAATCAAACGTGGCCATAGTCACTTTGTTTTTTGATAGTACGTCCCCAGATCGAAAGGAATTCTGTCATGTCCTTTTTTCTTAGGAAACCATTCACTATAGCAGAATGGAATGAGATAATCCAGAAAATTTGTATAATGCTCTAAGCCCCCAGATTTGACTTGACTGGTAAACAAGAAGCAGGTTCCAACTCAAGGACTTGGTAGTTTTTCTGCCATTTGCTTGGTAGTTAGTTACTCCACTAAAAGAGCTTTACAACATGCAATCTGATTCACTCTCACAGTATGTATGTAGCTTTAGATGGCTTAGAAAATCAAGCCAAAGAAATATCCTCTATCCCCTAAGGAAAATAATTAAATTAGAGGGACGGTTTTTACAAAATATGTGTGAATTCACAAATTATTATAACCTGTTAGGCAGCCTGGTTCAGTTTCCATTTTCTTAGGTCAAATGATGAGACTAAAATAGCATGTTAATTGAGCATGTGTACCTACAGGTCATGCTGTTTATTGAGAGTAATTAAAAGAAGTATACCTACCCGGATTAATGATCAGTCCAACTAGGATTTGCACAAAGAAAATGACTTTGACAGAGTGACCTACCATAAAAGGTTAGGTAACCAAAGAGGCCAGCAAGCAGGTACATGACGAGCATCCCCGTGATGGAAACATTTGACACCGTTTGCATCTTCCTCCGGGACCGACTGAAAAGAAAAAGAACACCGAGCTTTGGTTTTCTGAACAGATGAAAATATCACTGCTTACAATTAAAATTTTAAAAATAATAAAAGAATGTGTGCCTGTGTTACTCATTATAAAACCACATTTCTAGTGCAGAAACACAGCTTATTTAAATTTGCCTTAGGGAATTATGGAGGACTTGTTTCCATTTTTCTTAAATGCTACTTCTTTAGTCTTAGAAAGGACTATTTTCCTATATGAGGATCAGTTTATTTTATGTTGATAAGTATGCTTGTCTACTGAGTATTTAAGAACGTAATTAGCACAAAGGTCAAACTGGCTCCTAATGTAGAAAGACTTCATATTTCATAGTGAGATAGATTTGAGGACCAGAATCCACTAGAAACTGCAAAGCACTACTCCCAGGAGTCCAGACAACCTGAAGCCTGATATCATTACCTGGACAGCTTCTGAAAACCATTCTAGAGGCACCTGGCTGCTGACACTGGGGTAACTGCTATCACTTCTCTGTCTTTCGGCTCAGATCAAGTGTAGAGTAACAGCTACATGGGATTTTCCAAGTAAATCAAAGACATCAAAATAATTGAAAGTGCTCTATAAGTTTTTTAAGAGGTAAATCGGAATACATGGGGCAAGTTATTGTTATTTAGTGAGAACAAAGACTGAGGTTATTGATGTCTGGGTAAAGAAGATGAGAATTATAGGACCACCTCCCCTCAGGGTAAAGGAAGAAGCTGCTCTAGTGGGCTCAGACCCACTCATCCCCAAGGGCATGTTAACAACCTCAAAGGGAAAAGAGTATTAAGGAATCATAGAATATCAGCTGGAAGAAAGAAGATTGTCTAACCAGTGTCTCCCTTATACAGATTAGACTATGAAGGCCAGATACTGGCACATCCCAGTGGTGGAATGTCTTCTAGGCAAGGGTTAAAGATTGACCATAGGTGACATCAGTGGCTTAGCCAGGCCACCCTAATCATAATTTTTGGTCTTCATGGGTGTGGGTCATTTCCAGTTCAGGTGACCTCACTTCTTCCCACCAATATTCAAATTCAAATTCCCCATGCTTGCCAAAATCCTTAACAGACATTGGCTCATCCTCCCTCTGTCCTGAACCCCTCCCCTGATTCCTTAGGATGAAGGAACAGGAGAAAAGGAAGCAGTGAGGGGGCTGATTCACACCTTTGTGCTAAAAGCACATTACTGATGAGTGGTTATAGCATAAACCTCCTGTGAAGGCAAAGCTGTAAACTATGCTTCTGTATAAAGCACCTTTGAAAATAGAGCACATTTTCAAAGCAAATTAGAACGCTAAAATGATGGCTGCCTTACTCTTTGAGTTCACTGTAGATGGGAAGGACCTCAGGGTGGCATACAAAAGCAAATGCTAGGATGGGAATTGCATAGGCCGTCTGAAAAACAAAGACAACACCGCATGTTTAGCATTTCAACGCAGAGAGCTACCCCAGGCCATCTCAGCTTGTGAGATAAAAACTCAGAGGCCACGTTGCTAGGCTCTTAGAAGCCTAGACCTCTCACTTACCCGGGAGTTGAATACAAAGTATTTGGGCTGACACTTGTCATCACTGTGTGCTTCATACTCTACTCCACTGCCATGAATAGAGCCCTTGGCCTGTTTCTCATCTAGCTCTGCAGGATTCTGGTGGGTGTAATCCATCATGAAGTTCACACCACTACTCTCAGAGTTGTTGGGTAACATCATCACGTGCATTGGAACTGTATTGTTGAATGTCAGATTCCCAACATTGTGATCCAGAACAGGCGGAGGGCAGGGTATTTGGAATTTCTTGTAAATCACCTAGACCCGGTCATTAACACAACAACAACAAGTCAGTCTTCTGAGGAAACAATGAAACAAAAATCCCTGTGGGTGGTTTATGGGGTAGAGGTGAGGGGACTCTGCTGAGGATTCCCTTTAGACTAATGGACAGCGGAGACTCCCTCTAGCCTCAGTTTGATGTAAGGAGTTGGAACTATGGTTGGCAACTCTCTCCCTTAGAGTCAACAAGACAGTATTTTGCGTGAATCTATCCCAAACTTCATGCATACTCTTCCATGAGAAAGATGATCATTTTCTTGCTACATTGCATCTCTTTCATGTCTTCAAACTAATGAAAATATGGATCATCAGGAAATTCCCCCCTCCTCCTTTGCCTCTTTGGGGAAATGCTATATACATTTTGGCGTTCATGATATTAGCATAAATCCCCCCTTTTGGAGGGGAGAGGGAGTGGGGTGGGGAGAGGATTTCTTTCTTTAATTCCACTGTGGTCACCTTCTCTTCATGGGTAGAATGAGTAAGAGAAAATGGCTGATTCATGTAAATATGGCTAATTCTACAGCCTACTCATTTATCTTCTGGGACTCTTCACTTCTTTTTCCTCCGCCTGTCTAAATACTGGGTTGTTGTCCCATTTCTGCTTGAAGTGTTCCTTTCGTCCAAATATGCATTCAGTATGCCTAGAACATACTGTTAGCAATAGTCTTGACATTCTAACTCAACTATTTTTAAACTCATGACTGTTCTTTTCTCATTCCAAATTAGAATACAAGGAAATTGTTTGTGATGCAAGAACTATTTCATGCTAATGATGTGCTTGAACAAAAATGAGGACACCAATTCAGGCACTGAAAGCATCACACCCCTACCAAGTTACAAGGATCATGTCAAAAATCACTTACCACACTGACAAAAAACACCATGCAGGTAAGAGAAAATCCGCTGGTATAACCAAGGTAACCTAGGGGTTAGCAGAGAAATTCCGGAAGGTGAATGTGGCATCCACAATCAGCTTACCTCTTGGAATACAAAATGAAAATAAAAATGGAAAATGACTTTACCTAAATTTTTAAGAAGAGAAAGTGGAAGAATGATTCCAACTGACACAAATATGACGAGGTAGTTGCCATTGACATACCATTCTCTAGAAAAGAGAGACCAGAATATTAGGATCAGAAAAGACCAAGTAGAATGAGGCTCTTGATGTTACAAAGAGAGCAGAAGACATACCCAGTATTTTCTTCAAGTCCCATGAACGCTCTGATTACTTCAGGTAGTTCGTATTTAATAATGAAGAGGTAGCTTGACATGGCTAAAATGGAAGACGTGAGAGCTTAGTGGTGGGCACGGCACCAAAGTCACAGGCAAGTTGTGAGAAGTCCAGGCCTTGGTACACCCCTCCTTCTCAGTAATTCCCAAAGCGAAAGAAAAACCACCCACTATGTATTCTGTACTGTTTCCAAGTTCTTCTCATGAATGGACATTCGGCCCTTTGGCTCTTGCCTATGGACCTTTGCTAACAGTATCAATGCTGATTCTGTGTTAAATCCAGCTCTGAGGTTTTCAGTGAAGCTACAGTTTCAAAGTTTTTTTCCTGGAGTCATACTGGATTGATAAAAAAAAAAAGTACAAGAGAGGATAGCTTCTCTAACCTTTGTCAATGAAGTTTTTTCTATATCCTTTGTCCAAATAAGAAATCATACAAAGTAGCAAAATTTCTTGAACGTCTAGATAAGTGATGTATGTGTGATCATGTACTCTTCTGAATACCTGATCTATAAAATCTATAAACCCTCTCCTTGGAAAAATAGTTATGCATACATATGCATAACATACAATTTTGCCTACAATTGTAGGGATGTATGCAACATCCCTTTCTCAAGTCCAACCACTCAGTGAAGAATAATACTAATTTGCTATTTCACACGTGATCAAAAGACTCAATTGAAAATAAAACTGACAAGTTTCGCATTGCAAGGTTTAAGTGTGTGCTACATCCTTCTGGTGAATTTTTGCTAACAGACATTTGAAGCAGATATCTAAGTTGCAGATCGAACTATTAACAGTTTAAAAATATTTCCTTAATCTCAAATGAAAGTAATAACGGTGATAACAGTTCCCCACATTGTTTAGTTCTGCATGTGATCAGCTGAAAATCCACATGAAAGAGCAAGGTGCATCTTATCATCTTCATTCCACAGCTGAGGATATAAAAATTTTGAGAGCTTAACTGATGTGTCCAAGATCGCACAGCTTGAAAATGACAGACCACATCAAAAACATAAGATCCCTGATTTCACGCCAGTGTGTCTTCTCTATTGTGAAATGAAATGATTTTTACAATACCTGATGTGTCTTCCGTAAACATGACTTGGTTAATCTTTACAAAGACCTTGGCTAAAGCTAAATCTTACAGAGGGTAAACAGAGGAGATATTTCTGATTAACTGGTTCAGCGAGGTACCATTCAATTTTAGAGCTATTAGTTGCTGACTCTCAGTGATGTCACCACTGTTAATGTGTTTGGTCTTTGAAAATTCAGAATGATCCAGACCTGTCTGGGTAATGTCAACATTATTCTGCTAATGGTCAGTGTTAATTTTTCAGGGGATTGAGAAAATTAAATGTTCTAAATGTGGAGTTGCTAAATACAGAAATACAAGTGATTTCTTTTAGGCCACAATAACCACTAATCACATAGAGTAACCAAAGTGAGAGATTTTCAGGAAAGGTGTATGAAATTTCATCTCACTCCCTTAAAGCCACACTGTGGGGTGAGGGGCTTGACTGAGAAACCATGTTATAGTTTATTCCATTGTTTAGAAGCATAATAGTAGCTATACTTGGAACAATAGACAATGCTGTTGCCACTCAGCCTGTTGGGCTCAGGGCTAAGCGTGTGTATGTCCAGTTAATTCAGTGGTCCAAACAAGTATATTAGATCACCTATGAAGAGATCCTATGAAAGGCTTGATATTTTAAATCTTGGTAAGGCTGAGAATTTGAACCAAATGTAAAGCAGTTTATTTGGTGGGGAATGGGGGACTTATATGCTTGGGACCCAATGCCAGTAAAATGAATGAAACAATTCCAGTGTTACTGCCGAATTCTACCCAGGACTGTAGTCTTACTATACAAAAAATATGAAAGACATAAACACAAATCATTAAGATATGACTGATTTTATTTATCTGCCTACCAACTAGCCGTTATCAGGAGCAGGTATAGTTGGATAAAGGTTACTAAAGAAACTGCTGCATTCTAGAAATGCTGGATAATTCCAGTGATTTTATTAATCAGGAAGAATGACCTCCTTGCAAGATCTCTGTGTAAGTTTATTGCAGCATTGTTTACAATAGTAAAAAACCTGGAAACGATCCAAAACTGTTCATCAAGGGATTCAGTACACCAATTATGGTGTATTTATACAATGGAAAGCTCAAAAGCCATTAAAAAGAGTAATATGCAAAAACATTCAAGGCATATTGTTAAATAAAAAAAGTAAGTGGTAAATCAGTATTAGAAGATGATCCTGTTTTAACAGTAACAATATATTTGTTAAATTTGTCATAGAGGAAAACCTGGCATGGGTTTTTCTAAGGATGATTTACATAAACATTTCTTTGTAATTTATATATTTATGTAATGTTTTTGTTTTTCACAATTAGCATATATTTGTCTTATAATTATAAAAGTGCCATTTAAAACAACCAGGAGGGCTCCAGTGACATGGATATTGAATCCAAGAACTGGAGAGGAAGGGTCCATGTACTGAACCTGTATTATTATGACACTGTGAGGATGAACTTTTACCCTCAATTGCATAGGTGGAAAAATTGGACTCAGAGGTGTAAAGTGATTTTCCCAAGGTCATAGATAGTGACAGAAACAAACTCAAATTCAGGTGTTATCAGGCACCAAAAGTCTATTCTCTACTCATGGATTTTAAAATGTCTTTTAAAAAACAGTGACATACCAGATGTATACAAACAAGGCTAAGGGAGCCCAGAAGAGCTAATACCTAATAGCCTAGAGAATGATGGATCATGGAGCAAACAGAGAGGGAGAGCCAGAGAATGTGTATGTGTTAGGTCTGGAGGATTGTAAAAGTAGGGGAACTAAATATAGTTTGTTATAGTATGACACAGGACACATAGGGAACAGATGATAGATAGATAGATAGGTAGAGAGAGAGAGAGAGAGAGAGAGAGAGAGAGAGAGAGATTGGGGTTTGTAGGAAAGGTATCAGAAAGGTAGGCAAAGGAAAGATGATGAAAACCCTTATATGTCAGACTAAAGAGTTTAAATTTTATCTTGAAAATCATGAGGGCATGCTGAAGAAGTTTATGCATGTGAGAAGCAGGAGTAGATCTGAATTTGAGAAAGTTAATTTGGAAGATGAATTACAGATGGAAGAGGGGAAACTAAATACAGGAATAACAGGTAGATGTCTACTGCAAAAGTCTGAGCAGAAATAGTAATCACCTGAAGTGTGATAGCGAGACTAGAAGGAGAGGAGAGATTCAAAGGCTAAATAAGAGAAAGAATGGATAAAAGCTGGTAGTTGATTGGATTGTCAGGGTTAGGGAGAGAGGGAAAAGTTTAGGCTGACACCCAGATTGCTGGCTTAAGAAACTGGATGCTGCTGGTATTGTTCACTGAGATGAAAGAACAGAAGTATAGAATAACAGGTTTGGGGACTGGGTAGGAGGTGAGGAAATAAGTTCTACTATGTGGTGATATAGTCCAGGTCGTTCAAGGAGACTTAGCCAGTAGGACATCTGAAATATGGGTCAAGATGCCTTTTGAGGGTCAAAGACACGATAGGACCAGTGAAGCTGGTGGACATACATATCACCTGGAACACTAGTAAAAAAATGTACTTCTCGGCTCTCCTCTGGAAGGGATCATTCAGTAGGAATTAAAAGAATCTGTAGAACCAAGAAATCTGTGCTTTATAATGCTTCCGATGCCTAGCCAGATTTTTGCCTTAGCATAATTTCTAGGGATACTCTACAGTGGGCTGGCTCTGTGCAGGCTGTGTCTCAAGGACCCCAAAATTTGGCTATGTGCCTCAGACACTAAATTTTCCCTTTTATGAAACAAACTCAATCATACATGTGACACATCAACTGTTTGGGCAATGACAGATATAAGCACTAATGCTTTAACTTTTAAAAGTAATAATTAAAGCCATTTGAAATCAAGAAAGGTTTTATTTTATATTTTAATTCTAGAATTTATTTGGTAGGGTTTTATATAGTATTTCATTTCTTAGATATTGCTATTTTCAATTAAAGAGGGATTAAGGAGCAATTAAAGAGCAAATCTATTTAGGAAACTCTACTTTTGAAATTTAAAAATGATAAAACAGCTATTTTTCTGTATTTAAAGGGCCTGTTCATTGCCATTGAGTTTTCTTATTTCTTGAACATCTTTTTAGAAAGTTTAAATGGTTTGTTGAAAGCCAGATCCTCTTACCTCCAATGTTCTGCATTGTAATGGAAATAAATGCTCCGATTTTCCCAGGCCATCCAAATGCCTTTTCACCTAGTTTTTCATAAATTAAAGATCCTATAATCAAAAATGAAAAGAAACTTGTTTTTAAAAAAACTGTTTTAGTGACTAAAATATTTCTATGTAATTCTCCACTGGAGCCTCAAACATGTAAATAAACACCATATAGAAATTACAAACCCCAAATACGCAATCTCAAAAGCCATTACAAAATATGGTAAATGTTCTCCAAACAAGAAGCGATGCCTTCATTCATCTTGGCTCCAGGCAGCAAGTCAGAACTGTTATTTCTATCATCCACCAAAAGTCTTTTTCTCTATTTGGCTTGAACCTGAGCAGGTTGACTTTCACTTGCCTCACTTGCCCAGATAACTAAAAACATGGAGAGACCATGTGATTGGGGTTAGAAGAAAATGAAATGTAAAATTGACCAACACCATCCTATAGGTATAGAGCTAAAGGCTGAAATACCCTTTAATGAGATCAAAATAGCATGTCTTAGGTCTAGGGAGTGGCATACCTCCTTCCTTCGCAGTCTTTAATAAAAGATGAACTGAATAGAGAGATAGGATTGCCACAGCAAGCAGCATGATTCTGTGAAGGGAATAGAGAGGAGACGATAATGTTTCTATAAAAAATAAGATGTAATATTAGATGTTACATTATTACACTGGTCTTTTCAATCATTAACTTTCCAAGAGTATGTGGATTTGGGGGAAGCTGAAAAATTCTTTTCAGAACTCCACCAATGCCCTTAAATGTCCCAGAACTGGAATTGGCTTTATTTTATGGGCCAAAACGTACTATTGGAAGTTCCTAACGTAACTTTTTTAGTCTTAGATTCTACCCAGTAGTAGAATCTGGTTTATAACTTAGATGCTAAATGCATAGCAAAATTAGCAAATACTTACTCAGCATATGGGTATATGTACACCATATCTGCGGGATATTCCCATGAACATTTATAATTGAAGGGCTATTCAATGACCTGACTAAACATTAATCTAAAATCTAGAAATACAGAAGTCAAAGCAAATTCTGAGCTCCGTTACTACTGAGTCTGCATATTAGATGACAGTGATCAGATGTGTGAACCAGAGGGTCTGACAATTGCCTGTATAATAGAGAAAACAGAGAAAGGTAAGTCTAGGGTGCAGGAAAACCTTTGCTGTATTCAGAAAAATCATTTCTGGTTCAGGACCCTCCACATGTCCACAGGCATATATGATTTCTTTATGTATACAGTGATCAATGCTTCTCCAAAAAACAAGAATTGGACAGCAAAAATAAAGAGTGTAGATAGAAGCATCTATATAATAAATTAATGCACAATACTAAACTTTACCTGAAATTAAAAAAAAAACCTTATCCTTTGTTTAATATGATGAGAGCATACCAAACAGTCTCCCCTCAATTGATCTAATTCTTTGGTAATTCCTTGGGAAGTCAATGTTACAAATGTAGATTTAGACCGAGTTACAAATGTTATAGCTATTCTAGCTCTATTGTACTGTTTGTTTTTTTTTTTCACAAAACATGTTCACCAGAACTGCCTAATCAATGTCTTATTCATACATTTTTCCATATATGTTATGAATTGACCTGTTTTTAAAGAATTATGTAATTCAGATTATATAATTTTGTTCCCTGGAAAAATAATAAGCGTACCCTGTATTCTAAATGCATTTTCTGCTTTGGCAGAAAATACTAAAAGTAACACCGATGAAATCCTGTGTCACTTGTTGGGAATTGAGGGAGATTGCTGAATCCAGTTTGGGCTACTTGGATACACAAAACACACCTCATGATATCTAGCTATGTAATTGTTCTGGCCAAATTAATCTGCTAAATGTTTACAGGCCTGAAATGAGGCTTTCAGTTTTAAAAGTGGAATATTCTCCTGCCATGAAAATGAACTCTAGGATTGGGGGGAGTGTTTCTTTCTTTTTTTTTTTTTTTCTGCGGTACGCGGGCCTCTCACTGCTGTGGCCTCTCCCGTTGCGGAGCACAGGCTCCGGACGCGCAGGCTCAGCGGCCATGGCTCACGGGCCCAGCCGCTCCGCGGCATGTGGGATCTTCCCGGACCGGGGCACGAACCCGTGTCCCCTGCATCGGCAGGCGGACTCTCAACCACTGCGCCACCAGGGAAGCCCCCTAATTAATTTTAATGATATGTGTAATTAGTAAGGAGAAGGCAGTCTTTTGTCTTAGAGATAGTGTACATTATAAAAGTGTACAACTATGCATATGAATATACCTCTAGCCATTAGGAGTCAGAAAATTTTTAAAACTTACTTTATTTCAAACATGGCTTAGAAAAGTAAAGCTGATATCAAAAGCCATTCAGCTAAAAAATACGACACCTAACAGTTCAATCAAAGCACTGACACGATATAAATATTTATAGTTCAGCCCGATCCTTAGCCCTCAAATAGCTGTGTGATTACCTAATCATAAATGATATTCAGAACACAAATAGCATATATTTATAACATAAATGTTGCATTCTTAGACAGTTATTTAAGACTCCAGCACTGCATTAGGGGTTGTGATCTGCATTCATACTGATGCCTGACTAACATTAGACTTTATTCTTGTGAAGCATTTCACTGCCACCAACTGTGTCTTTGAAAATACCAGGCTGTACGTAATGCGCAGATGTCTGTGGCTGTCTGTCACAGACAATGTGGTGTCCATCCTCCAGGCTGGCTATGTGATGCTGCTACCACTAGGCAGCATTTGACCAAGTTTGGATAAAGTGCATTGGTTTAGGTATAAACTTTGGCCACTCTGCAAAAATCTCTGCGCCAAGCACTGTTTCTAGGTCTTGGGGATACAGACGTGCAGTGAGTAAAAACAGACATGGGCTCAACCCTTTGGAGATGATAGTCTAGCAAGGGAGAGAGACATTAACCAAATGAATCAGACGACCGCACTAAAATATTAACACTGTGATGAGTGTCTAATAAGGTGGTTTGTCCAAGTCACGGAGATTGGGGGAAGGCATAACTGAGGTGAGGCTGAGCTGAGTTATGAGGAGTTAACTAGCTGAAGAGGAAAGGAAAGAAGGTTCCAAGATCACGTGCAAAGGACCTGTGGTGAGAGGGAATGGCACCTTCATGGGATGGAGAGAAGGTCACTGTGCCCAGTATATCTTGTATATAGGGGCACAGGAGATGGGACCAGGGCATGCAGGACCCTGTAGGTCTGGTTTGGGAAGGGATGTTTTTCCTAAGAGTGTGTATAAAGTCAGATTTGCTGCCAGGAAAGATCTTTTAAATTATTAAACACCAAATTATTTTATAACGAATTACTTTGTAAAGTGGTTTCTATGGACTGGTAGGGCTGTTCCAGCAGTTTGGGGGACTGGGCACATAAACTCTCTGCCGTTTGGTTAGGGATGGCTGGTTGAACAAGTATGATGATTAGACTGCTCTGATTACTTTTCGTTGTTGTTTTATTTAAAAGGAAGAGAATATGTTAATATTTTCTCAGATTATTCCTATTCACAAAGATCAAACTTCAGATTAATTGAAAGGGCACCAGGTATGCATGGGCTTTGAACCAAGTGTAGATGTGTCCATTCACTTACATAAAAAGGATGATCCCTGTGTTGGCCATGGCATAGGACAGGCCCAGGATTCCACTGCCCATGATGGCATTACTCAGATTGAATGAAGACATTCCAAAGGAGGTGGTTCCAGGATGCTTGAAGACAAAGGGATGCGTGATAAGCAAATATTTGCCAAAGGACGAAGCTTTTTTTGGATTATTCTTATCCTATATTATCTTTACTGGAGGAGACTACCATCCAATAGGGAAGATTAAGATAAAATCACAGTGAATAAAAGTCATGACTCAACTTCAATAAAAGTGTATAATTTTCAGTGGAATGTAGTACTTGATTTAAGCAGGGGTCTCAGTAAAAATAAAAAATACAAGTTGAGTAACATAAAGAAGGGAAAGCATGTAGGATTGCAGATTACATTTGGGTTAGAATGATTTCTCCAAAAAACAAATAAATTTCATAAATGATTTATGCAGCCATATGGCGAACAGGAAAAACAAGCCCTTATTCCAGTAAGGGCCTGAATAAACAGAGAATGTGCTGATCAAGGCTTGGAAAATTTCAGTCACTTTGTTTTCGCACAGAGACCCAGTTAGATCAGACATCCTCAAGTCCTGTTTACTGCCAGAGAGCAGAAAGTCACTTACATGTTCATCGTCATAATCTGTCAGCTTCTTTTTCCCCAAAAATCCATTTGTCAGAAATTTCTGACTTTCAGCATCTTCATTAGTAAATTGACTGAACACACACACACACAGGAAAAGAAGACAGTAAAAACATCTGGTAAATGCTCTGAGTTATACTTATGTTTCGGGTGATCTGTCACTGAATTAGGAGAGGAAAAACAAGACAGACTTTTTTTTCCTTCTCCTCCACATACTACTGTTCCTTCCAGACCAATGACTGAGCCCCATTTATGAATATACTTTGGGAGGGAGGGAGAAAGTTATGAAGGAAGAAAATATTTTTTTAGTTGGGATCTTTTATAAGCCACATTTCTTCTTCACACATTGACTATGCAAAAAAAAAAAAAAAAGAGAGAGAGAGAGAGAGAATAATTAGAGCGAATTTTGTTGCCATTTCGAGCCCTCCCAAAGAAAGGGAACAGAGTAGTGACTGAGTTTTCTCAACTGCTAATACACCATGATCAGAGGATCTTATTAATTCAGTAAATATTTATTAAGTGCCTTGACAATGTGATCCCATCTCACTTGATGCTCAGATGTCTCTGTGAGAGAAACTTCCATGTCTTTGCTCTAAATATGCAGCGACTATGGCTCAGAAGAGTGAGGTAGTGTATCCAGACGCACCAGATCCCAGGTCTAGGGTCTCCCACAGTGCCATGGAGACCTGGGCAGGGCACTGTAGCTGGTATTTTCCTCTTTTTTGGTTCCATCTTTTTATACACATATCCCTTGCTGGAAAGGAGTTGGATGGTAGCTCTGTGCTGTGTTTGGTTGTGTGTGAGTGTGTGTAGTTTAATTACTCTGAAAATGTACTTGAATTGTTAGACAATGAATGAAACTAAGAAAAACATTAAAGAAATCCAATGAATTAGTAGAAGAGTTGGGAGGACTTTAAGATGTCACTATCCATGGAACATTATGACTGCGGTCTACTTGGTACAGGCTGGAAGCTGCACATCCCCTGACAGTACTGGTCGGCTCCTGGAGCTCTGTGCCAGAGGTTTTGAGGGTATTGATCTAGTACCAGTCACATTTCCGAAAGGCTTGACTAATGAGTTCAGCTGCCACCATTGCATTTTTTTTTTTTTTTTTTGCTGTACGCGGGCCTCTCACTGTTGTGGCCTCTCCCGTCGTGGAGCACAGGCTCCGGACGCGCAGGCTCAGTGGCCATGGCTCACGGGCCCAGCCGCTCCGCGGCATATGGGATCTTCCCAGACCGGGGCACGAACCCATGTCCCCTGCATCGGTAGGCGGACTCAACCACTGCGCCACCAGGGATGCGCCACCAGGGAAGCCCCATCAGGGCAGCCCCACCACTGCATTTTGACACTGCAAACTATCACACAGGCTTTCTTTTTGTTACAGGAAATGCTCAAATATGTATGCTTAGTTCTTAAAAGTGCTTTATAATTAGATAGATCGCAATTTTAGGGCATTTCTTGCATGAGAAAGTAAAATAAAATGATTGGAGAGTATTTTATTAAAATAACCCTTAGAAATATAAAAGGGGAAAATAATTATTTTAGATCTGTACAAATGATCTCTTATAATAGAAGCTAATTCTGAATATACCTTATGAGAAAGAAGGATAACAAGGTTACTTTTTGAGAATAGAGAACAATATAAAGTGTAGATAGAACGAGCAGACAAAATCATAAAGTTTTGTGTGCTTTTCTAAAACTCAAGAAGTGGATTTTCTTGAACCTCATGGTGTACAAGTTAGGAACATATCCTGTCATTTTCCTCCTATTTCTGGAAGGAAGTATAATGCCCTCAGATGCTGCCTTCTTCCACCTCTGCACTTCTGCACTCCCCCTCCCTTTTGTGCTTTATTTTAATGTCCGTAGTTAATATACTTGCTATGTGGAGACTGGTACACAATGTTCATAGTTGGAAACGGAGACCATAAAATGAACTGGAGCCCCAAATGGACCTAACGATTATAAAAACAAAAGTGTCATCTAGATTTAAACTCTGGAACGTCCAATGTTCTATTTTAACCTTAATCAATAAGTTAGAATCCTTTAGTCCATGAGTAATTTTTAAATGTTTAAATGTGAAAGTAAATAGACTTTCTCCTTTGAGGCATTTGCATGATCTTATTTTGGCATGAGATGAGTTGTAGTCATAAAACATGCCAAGATTGCATAAAATATACAAGAAATGTCCCCAGTGTCTTCAATGATTTAATACCAAACCCAGCATATATTGAAAACATAAGTATAATGATTCCAAATAAATGTATTATGTTGAACTTCCCTCTAAATTTACATTTAAGAGATCTATCCAAACATAAACAAAACCCATCTTTTTAAAGTGATCATACAATTGCAAAATGATGACCCACTTGAGTCAGGAGTTACAAGCTAGGTCACTGTAAGTGTTCCAGAACACATTATCTGAAGCTAACAAAAGCATTCTTGCTCTTTCCATGACGGCTTTCAGAGGACCAAATGTCCTGTAGGACTGTTCTTAGGACCATGTCCCCTTCAGCTCTGCCACCTCCACAGAGCTCATATCTGTGTGCATCCTTCTCAGAAACAAAAGAGCCCTCAGATTTGATCAATTTCCTGAGGGTGATGAAGTGGAGGAGGAAAAAGAAAAGTTTACAGAGTATCACCTATCTCAAAGGCACCCACTTAATCCTCAGCAAAGTAGGCGTTGGTTTGCCATTCTGCATTTTCCACTGAAGCTCAAAGAAGATAACTATCTTCTCCAAGATCAGGTAACTCCTCTGCAGATTCCAAAGCCCTGGTTCTGCTACATTGTGCTTCCTCAAGGGTCACCTAACTAGAAAGCATCATATTTACATCTCCAGAGTCTCTCTCGTCTGACAACACTAACGTTTACTACTGCGCTGGCTTCTTGGAGGAAGAGCAGTGCTTCCTCCCGACACCCTTCCTGGATGTTGTGGATGCAATAAGACGTCTTGGTTTGAGGATAATATTCTCTGCTTCAGACTGAGATTTGGTCAAATATTCACTTCTGAATGTCTTAAGTCGTGCATAATTTGTGTTATATAATATTTTGTGAGAAATTAATAAACTTATCAAATAACAGTTGTGCAGCTACTATGTACCAGGCAGTACCATTAACATGTTGTAGTGGCATCGTGAACATCTGGACAGGGAGAGGTTACGCAAAGCAGGGGGTGGTCACTTCTAACTGGGGGAAGGCTTCACAGGAGAACTAACATTGAGCTGAGTCTTGAAGGATGAGTGCAGTCAATAGAGAAAAAGGGTAAGGTGAGTGGGTAATACTAAAAAAAAAAGGGCATTTCAGGCACACAGAACAGAGTTAACGAAGGAACAGGAGCTCTGAGTGGCTCAACAAGGCTAGGAAAGAGGGTACAAACAGGGAGCAGGGCAAGAGATGGACAGGAGAGCTAGATGAGGGCCAGATCATGCAAGGCCTTATATGCCAAGCAATGTATGTATAGTCCAATCTTTCTCCTATAGCTAATGGGGAACCACTGAAAGGGTTTACCCAGGGATGGAACATAAGTCAATTTGCAATTGTAAAAGATAACTTTTGCAAGGGATGTGCAGGGCTAGCTGGAAGAGAGCAAAATATAAGACAGGAAGACAAATCAGGGCTGTTCTAGTAGACAGGTGACAGATGACGAGGGCCTGTAATAAGACGGCAATAGAATAGGTACAGACAAGTGGGTAGGTTTGAAATATTAATGAGGTAGACCCAACCAGATATAGTCGAACAGTGGATGTGCAGTTTCGGGGAAAGGATGAGTCAAAGTTGACACCAAACATCCTTTGATTGAGTTCCTGAATGATAGTGATGACTTTCACCAAGATGGGTTTGCTTGAGGAGGGACAGAGTTTGAAGGGAACGGCAGTAGTTCAATATTAGACATTACAGGTTTGACTTTATCAATGAGACAATTCAGACACATGAGTCATCCAGTAGAGATGTGTAGTAAACACATCTGTGAGTTGAAATAGAAGAGGAACAGGCGGAAGATATGGCATATGTTCAGTGGGTGAAGCCTGATGGCTGTGAATAAGCTTGCTCATAGGACACTTTTAGCCAGAGAAGAATCCCTGCAGAACTCTGGAGACGTAGCAACACTTACAGGGCAGTCAGAGGAAGAGGAGTCTGAGAGAATAGTCCAAAAGGTAACAGAAGTGATAGGCTAATATCATTTAAATTATTCTGTATTATTAATAGGGACAAGAACACTGTAACTGTAATTCTAAATTAATCACACAAAGGATTGACATACAATAATAATATAATAATGTGTACTTCAGGATCAGAGAGTTGATGCGTTAACATCAAAGTCATTGTTATCTCTCAAATAGGTAATAAATCCTATTTTTCCCAACAAAAACCTTGTTTTCCATGTCCATAAATGTCTCTTATTTTTCCATGGAACCTGGTTATTTTAACCCCATACCTGCTCATTGCTGCCTTTTCTAAATTTCCCATCCCGGTGTAGCTATCTTGAATACTTTCTCCACTGATGCTCTCATCATCAGGTTCGATGTTGACATTGCTCAGTTCCATGGGATCCATTTGAGCTGTCAGCGCTTTCTTGTCCACACACAAGCTCCTTCAGTGTAAACAAGATACCGTACCTTCAGCTTGAGGCTCTTCTACTTGGAGTTATGTTCAGAACACTCTGTTCTGCACACAGAACACAAAATAAATCATTATAATTTACTTTAAATTAGATAAATGAACACTAGTCACCTATTTGTGTATGTTCTCTGTAAAAACATGGAAAGGAAGTAAACTCCTAAAAACTTCACATAAACATGTCCCCAAAGCTTCCATTACCCAATACAAAAATAAAAAGAAAATGGAAGAGAAAAAGGAAAATTCTTAATAAATTGCCAAATCAGCAGGTATTTATAGAATGCCTATGTGTGGCAGGTGCTTTGCTAGTCACTGTAGGAAGAAAAAAAAATATTAAGACATGGCAGCAGTCTTTAAGAAGCTTTAGCTATTTGTAAGCAGATTGCATGACTTAAAAGGGCGACAATAGTAAACTGTTGATAAAGGAAGATCTGCCAAGGCGGAATCTACCAGTGTCTCTACCAGCAGTAACGCAGAAAATTACTGCTTTAATTTGTTAATTGGGCATGAAAGAATTAACACCGCCAAAATGCTTGATAACATGCAACACAGGGTAGGATCAGCCTCAGGGAACCACTTTCCAGGCCCTTGGATCATGAAGCCAAAGTTAAGAATAGTAACCAAAGCAAGTACAGGTTTGTCTTTGAATCAGCCTCAGTCACCATTTATATAAAGTTGAAATGCACTTTAACAAGAAAAGGGTCCAGCTTTTAGGCTCTGCTCTGCCTTTAATTTATTGGATTTCAGCACAAGTTATTTAACTTTTTGACCTCATTTTCCTCAACTGTAAAGTGAAAAGGGGTGGACTGGCACTGTGTTAAAAGATGCTATGAACCTATTAATGGTAATGTTCTGAAATTTTTACTATTGAAATTCTTGTTGAAGCGTTATATTGGGAGAAACACTATTACTCTTGGAATGTGTGGTTCTGAAACATGCACTACCCATTTGGTAAGGAAATCCTGAGTAGAGAAACTAACATAAAAATTGCTCCAGAATTCATGGAATCCACAAATCCCCTGACAAATATGAAACAGCCACATGAGAAGGCCTCCACAATCCAGGGCTGCAGCAGCACATCTGTGAAAGACAACTCACACTCAACATGAGCTCACACCCCAAATCACAAAAGTGACATATCACACACAGAAACTCGTTAGGAGTGTCAGCAGGCACAAGAAATAATAAGATTCATACCCGAGTGACTACAAACTGCAAGGTAACTTAAAATAGACTTTAAAATTAATATAATAAAAAGTAATAAAAGATTCAAAATAAGAAATAACATCCACAGATTAAGAACATGGTAAAAAAAAAAAATCAGGTTAGTTTGGGAAACAGCCAAAAAAAGAATTCTAAAAATAAAATGTATAGTCATATAAAAAACTCAGCTGAAGGGAGAGTAATGAAACTGGAAGATAGATCAGTGGAAATCACTCTGATTATATCACAAAGAAAGAAAGAAAAATATAAAGAAGTTAAGAGACATGGGGAAGAAAAATGAGAAAAAGAAGGTTAAACATACCCTAATAGTTATTCTAATATGAGAAAATTATGAGACTAGGGAGAGACCAAAAGGACATAATGGCAAAGAATTGTTGGGAGCTAAAGAAAGATAGGATTTAAATTTAAAAATTTTTAAATCTCAGGATTTAAAAAAACACACAGTACTTCAAGCAAGAGGAAGAAAAATGAATATATTCTTTAATATGAGGTAGTGTAAGTGTATAACATCAAAGATGAAGAGAGAAATGTTAAAAGCACTAGAGAGAATAGAAGTAAGACACACATACAGTTAAAAAAAGAGAGGGCTTCCCTGGTGGCGCAGTGGTTGAGAGTATGCCTGCTGATGCAGGGGACACGGGTTCGTGCCCTGGTCTGGGAAGATCCCACATGCCGCGGAGCGGCTGGGCCCGTGAGCCATGGCCGCTGAGCCTGCGCGTCCGGAGCCTGTGCTCCGCAACGGGAGAGGTCACAACAGTGAGGGGCCCGCGTACCCGAAAAAAAAAAAGAGAAACTTGTATTGAGTACAAAGGCTTCTCTCAGCACCACACAGTATCAGTTTCACTTCCCAGTAGCAATCACTAACGACAGTTACTATTTTTAGTTCTTCATTTAAAGTTAGTCATTCTAAATTTAAATTATTCACTAAAACCTCTCTGACTTGGTTTATCAACTCTAGACTGACACTTAGGAAGGATAAGGAAATTAGCATACTTCTTTCTATACTCCTAATTCCTTCTCCCACCCTCCTAATTGTTTCAGTTCATGAAATACTTCTACAATGTTAAGATGCATAATAATTTCATCCTATTCTGTAAAACAAATCATAATTTATCTAAAGGATGTTTCTGAACACTGAAAATGAATAATCAGTATTTACAACATTATGATTGTGTAAATAGTATGCCCAAAGAACCTACAGTATATTTGACTACATAATAAAGGAAATATAATCCTATATTACTAAAACTTTGAATGCAAATTATCCATGCTCTTTTACTTTCTTAACGGCTTCCTCCTCCATCCTCTGGGTCTTGTTCAGCTGCCAATGTTTCTTGAATGCCATGCCATCTCCGTTCTTCAATTCATTTTGCATTGTGCTGAAATACTGCCTTGAATAACTTTTTTTCACACAATAGGTCCATGTTTGTAAACAGAATTTCTGAGTTGTGTCATGTTGGAAAATGTCTTTATTTTGCCCTCAAATTTTTTGATTGTTTGAATTCTAGATTCAAAATCATTTTCCTTCATAATGTGGAAGATATTTTCCTCTTGACTTCTAGCTTCCACTGATGAGTGAGATTCTCATTCCTTTGACTTTTTTTCTTTTGGAGGGTTTTAGGATCCTTATCACAATCTGAAATTTCTCCAGGATGTAACTAGATGTGAGTAGTTTTAAAGCTTCATCATACACCGCCCGTGGAGAGACCATTCATTGAAAAGACTTGTGTCTTTCTTCTGACCATGAAAATGTTCTACTATTTTAAATCTGTTTCCTCCCTCTAAAACTTGTATTAGTCATGTATTGGACCACTTGATCTCTATTGCCAAGATTTTCTCTTTATTTCCCATCTCTTTATTACTCAGTGTTCAGGGATAGTTCCTCAATGTCCAAAATAACAAATTTGATCTTCAGTTGTGTGACATTGTGATATAATAATAAATATACATTTGATCTTCATCCTCATTCCTGGCACAGAGCTCCAAATGTAATACAATAAATTAATATTTGGGTTTTGTCCCCAGTTCCTGAAATAGCTCTGGAATGATAAAGGAGTTTTTGTTGTTGTTGTTATTCATAACAAGACCCTTTCAACCACACCTGAGTTTACCTTAATGAAGTGACTTTTGTAAAGCCCCTAAGGATGAGGGGGCTGGTTGCCAGGGGAACCAACCAAGTGATTAGACAGTTGGAGCTTTCAGCCCCACTTCCAACCTCCTGGGAGAGGAGAGTGGGTGGGGACTCACTAATGGCCAGTGAGTTAATCAGGCATGCCTAGTTAATGAAGCCTCTATAAAAAAATCCTAACTAAAGGGGTTTGGAGAGCTTCTGGATTGGTTATCATATGGAGGTGCTAGGAGGGTGGCACACCAGGTGAGGGCATGAAAGCTCTGAGATCCCTCCCTTCATACTTTGTCCTATGCATCTCTGCCATCTGGCAGTTCCTGAATTATATCCTTTTATAATAAACCAGTAATCTAGTAAGTAAACTGTTTTCCTGAGTTCTGTGAGCAATTCTAGAAAATTATTAAATCTGATTTATAGCCGGCTGGCCAGAAGTACGGGAGGTCTGGACTTGCTATTGCATCTGAAGTGGAGGCAATCTTGTGGGACTGAGCTCTTAACCTGTGGGATCTGATGTTGATTCCAGGAAATAGTGTCAGAACTGACTGAACTGTAGGACTCCCAGCTGGTGTGGGAGAATTTGTCAGTGTGAGAAGAACCCATACTTTTGGTATCAGAAGAAAGTATTAAGAGTAGAGTAGAAAAACATTGTTTACTTTTAATCTGTACCCATTTTACTTTTCAACCTGCCCACTAATTATTTTTCACACTCATGTTTTTAATTTCTGAGAATCTGTTCAGTCTCTTCCTCTCTTTTCATAACATCTTTTTTTGTTTGTTTTACAGTTGCAGTAGTTACTCAACCCTTTCTAAGGCTATTGATTAGAAGTTTCCAAAAGCTCTTTTTGTCCCCTAAATTATGTCTTTTTTCCTGGAGTTATTCTGTTTGTTAATCTTGGCCCTTCTCTTCCATATGCCTGGTTTTTCTTAAACTCTTAGAGATCCTAGGTTGTCTGTTCATATTTGTGAATGAAGAATATATTGGTGAGCTTAGAAAGCTAGTCCTTGGGGTTTCCCTGAAATCTTGCAGGCTCATTACACTGATGGGTTGCTCCCTTGTGGGTCCTGGGTAAGTGGGGTCTATGCACCCGGTCTGTGTGCAGAGCACCAGCAGGACCTTACTCACAGACACAGCTGGCACTGTAGGCGAGGTGCCTCTGGAAGAAAAACACAGTGATGTATTTTCCCCTTTTGACGGAGCTTCCATTCCTGCTTGTTATCTCTTTTTGCCTGCTGTGGAGGCCCTGGTATTTATTATAGAGTCCATTCTCAGGCTCTCTTTCAGACTAGATTATCCTTATCCTTTGGGCAAAAGAGGCAGCCCAAACAGACCAAGAGTCCAAACCAAGGCTCCTTGATGAACACCTGGTCAATGGTTGTTGGTGATTCACGCCTCCTCTTTGTATATATTGACTTAACTTGGAACCACTACTGGGTCCTTCTGGAGAAAGCCCATTTACCTGGTTTACCCCGGTTCCTTTTCTCTTTCACAGGTTTTCCGGCCCTATCTGCTTCCTGGCTTCTAGGAATTCTTAAAACTTCCATTTGTTATTGACACTGCTATTATTTTACAGAACTTTTGTTCGTTTAAAAAGTACCATTTTGTTTGAAGTTTCATTCTTTGAATCCCTCAATGGTAGGTCATAAGCCCCCTATTTTAATCTACTCTCAAAGCTTCATAAACCAAGGATTCCTCAAGTCACAGCTTTGGCCCAGGCCTCTACTGTGATCTCCAGTTCCAAGTGTCCAGATATACACTTGCATATCTCAAAGGTAGTTTAAATTCAATGTGTCTAAAAATCTAACTTGCGATAGTTCCCCTTCTTCCAATATTTCCTCTCCAAAGAATGTTGTCACCATTTATCCAGCTCCTCAAATCAGAAATATCAGTCTTCTATTATAATTTTTTTTATCCCTTACATCCAGCCTTTTCCAAAGTCTAGTTGATTTTACAAACAAATTATTTCTCAAATTAGGCTACTTCTTTCCCTTCCTTACACCATCAGTCTTGTCCAAGCGACCATCATTTCTTACGTTGTCAATTGCAACAATTGTAATTGATGCCTTGAGTCCTTTCTTGCCTACTTTCTCCCTCCTCATTCATCTTCCACACAACATCCAGAGTGATCTTTTAAAAATAAAACTTAGGTCATGTCATTCATTTGCATAAAACCTTCTATTGTCTTCACTTTACTCTTAGGATAAAGTCTAAGATTCTCAGCATGCCCACAAGATTCCACATGGTCCCTCCACTTCTGGCTTCATTACTTCCACACTCTCCCCACTTCACTGTACTAGCTACTCTGGCCTCCTTTTCCATTTCAGGGACTTCCCAAGTTCTCTACCACCTCAGGCCATTTGCACATTCAGGTCGCTGTGCCTGGAATGATCTCCCCCTCCTGCATGCCATGATTTGCTTAGTCAATCCCTCTGGGGGATTACAGGAGTATACATGTCAGCAGTCCTGGGGATTTCAGCTAAAGTCTATTTCACACTGTACTTATTCATAGGAACCTCATTAATTTCATTCACATTAAGCAATGCTAATCCCAGGGTTAAAAACAAAAGAGAACATGTCAAACACTCTTATGGTACTTACTACATGCCAGACATTATTACAAGGGCTTCACATCTATCAACTCATTGAATTCTCACAGCATCCTACTGTGGTAGGTACTATTTTTGTTCTTATTCCCATTTTACAGATGAGGTAATGAAAGTCCAGAGGGGTTGAGCATACTCTATGCTACACCACCTCTGTGCTGTTGTCTCTACTACAGATAACTAAAGCCCAGACAGGAACAGAAAATCTGGCTTTGGTGATAAATAGAACTGGTTGTAAGTCCTGACCAAATTAACTAACTTCTGACGAAAGTCATCCCATATGCAAAATGAGAATAAAGCAGTGTGAGGGTTTAAATGATATTATGCATGGCAAAGTGTGGTTTGTAGTAAGCTCTCAATAAATTTAAATCCCTCTTCCCTCTCCCAATCATCAGAATTTAATTA
Source organism: Monodon monoceros (assembly GCF_005190385.1). Lineage (NCBI taxonomy): Eukaryota > Metazoa > Chordata > Mammalia > Artiodactyla > Monodontidae > Monodon > Monodon monoceros. Next base: position 35,637,687 of record NW_021703783.1, read on the forward strand.
CTGCCTACATCTGCATGCAAATGTGTATAGTATTTCATATGAATATCCACACACGCATATAATTTACCATAGGCAGTTAGAGGACCTTACAATTCTCAAACTCTCACAAACATTGTAAGCAAGGTAGGTACTCCTTCACAAATAAAAAAATTGAGACCTAATCTTACACTATTTTCACCATATATAAAACACTTACATTTTTAGTTGTATGATTATTTGATAAATAACTGTATCCTCCAATAGGTAAAAAATTTCATGAAGGTGGGAACAGGGCCAGGTTTGTAGACTACATATACATATTCCCATCATCTAGCACAGTGCCTGGTGATACATTCTCCTAAGACCAAGGCAACTTTTTATGATCTCCTTTATAAATACAAGTACACATTCTTGTTATAGCTTTCTAGGTTAATATTTCAAAGTGAAATAGAAATGTTCCCTTCTGGTTCCCAAGAGAAAGAACAGCTTTGTTAGACAAAGAATGTTCAAAATTCTTCTAAAAGAGAAATCACATTTGGTTTGACAGAACTTTTGGTAGTCTAGCCTTTCTAGCTAATGATGTTAAGTTTCTCTGCAAAGGAGATTTTGCAGAAACAGACTGGATATTCCGGTGCAGTGGTCTTCTGCCTTGCCATCTTACTTCACTCATTCATGAAGGCGCAAAATCAAAACTTGAAACAAAGGTATTTGGCGCACTATTGCCATTTGGAAGACTTTGTTTCATCATATTTATTAAGCCAGCCAGATGTCCTAAATAGCTGATTCCTTGTAGCCAATTTCTAGTTATGAAACATTATGCATAACATTTCTTTGTAGCATTATTTATAAGCATTTATTTTACCCGATAAGTGAAAGTGAAAAAGGAGCTAGCATTTCCCACTATCGCTCTTTGTTTTGTCTTTCATGCCAGCCCAGTTCTGATGAATCTACTCTGAAATCTAGGTTTAGGTGACAGAGTTTACACTTTGGTTGAGTGCGCAGGAAGTAGCTTGTCCTGCAGCTTCTAAAAGCCAAATTATCTTGCATCCGAGGAACTGGTTTAAATCCACATCCAAAATATATCTTAGATAAATGAACATAGGTTTGACAATGAAATAAACCTAATTACCTTTATGTGAAATTCTCTTAAACAATTTCCCCAACAATGCCATTCTAGTCACACATTGATATTCAGATAGCTTATTAGCCTACGGCATGATTTCTCACAGAAATTAGCTTCCATAAGAGCTTTCACTGTCATTCAGTGTGATGTACGTCTTAGAAAAGAAACTGCCAATAATAGCAGAACCATATTCACTTGACTACTTCCTATTGCTGGTGATAATAGTTTAGCATTTTTCATTCCCTTCCTCTACTTAGACATAGCTTAGAAACAATATCAAGGGAGAACTAGAAAAGTTAAAAGAAATAACCTTATGCTGAGGTCTTGTCCCTTTGCTAAGAATATTACATGCTTGTTAATATAAGAATTAAAGCAGCCCTTTGATGAGGTATAAAGGACTATTCATAAAATCTGAATACATTATTTTGCTTACAAATTTTCCAGCTCTGCTCTGAGAAAAAGACATAGATTCTCTAGTCATCTTAAATGTTAAGAAATATCTGAAATTCCTGCATAAATTTTAGTTCCTATTTTCCCAAACAATAGTTTGTTTCCAGAAATGAACAGCAATATGTAACATATATGAAATTAACATAGTGAACTGTTTGTTCTATCCATGTTAATACATGATATTTAATAATCTGTCATAAATTATGCATACACTAAGTTCCAAAATGTCTACATTCTATATAATAGATACTGGACCACCCCCAGAGTTATTTCTTTTCTTCTGAAAATAAGTTTTTTTACTTTCTTTAAAGTAACTCATGTATTAAAAATAATAGCTTCAATAACCCATAAAGCACACTGTATAACATGGTTAAAGAAAACTCAACAGTTTAGCTCTCAAAACTACATTTCTCGGTACTTAGAAGTTACTGATATACTTCCTAGGAGTATAAATATAAAGACTTTCCAGAAAATCGCAAAACGTTATCTAAATATAAATCGCAACAAATAGAAGATCTTGGTCTGTAAAATAAATGGCCATCTTTTACAGGAAACATACCTAAATTTCTTTAGTTCATCAAAAATAAAAATTCTTTCATCCAACAAGTTGCCCATGAATATGATATATATAATTTCAAATATTTTTCACTGAGTTATAAAACACTCAGTTTTGTTATCAGCTGTGCATTTAATTAAAATAATCACCATACATTCTGTAAGAAGCTCAAAATACAAGGGTACTTAAATCCATTAAGAATTCTCCCCATCTGATTAATAAATTTGAGGAATAGAGCTCAAATTTTTAATGATTCCAGTCCTTCCAAATCCAAAGCTTTGCTTATATTCTACGCAATCTCTCAGTTCCTTCTAGTAAGTTTGCTGCAAAATACTCCTTCACTAAAATGGTTACATAAGAAGACAAGGTAAGACACAACTTCTGTTTTGCATTTGACAGTGATGCAGCCCAAACATTTAGCCTTTCACATCTGCTGCAGTGATGTGATGTTCCTTCTTTGATTAGACTACGTTTTTGTGGGCGTTTTTGTTTTCAAGATAAAGAAAACCTTTAATGTTATAACACTGAGAATGCACTTCTCAAACATTAGACTTCCTCCTAAGACAAATTAAGTTGGTTCCTCAGAGTGATTAACCAGGAAATGTAAATAACTAAACCCTTGTTACCTGCTGGTTTTGCAATGTTTCCCTTTTCTATTATCCACCTAAACTTATCTGCAAAAGAAAACTGCAATCAGGATCTGGGTAAATAATTTCAATGTCTGACATTATATTGAATTGAGCTTTTTTTAAAGAGAAAAAAAAGTTACCCAAGTAGTATTTTCAAACATTTTAATTTGTAATAAATAATCAATACCATAAAAAGAAGAAAGGAAGCATTATTTTAACACTGCAAATATTCATGTAAAAACAGCTTTACCTTAATAATTTATCCAGTCCTGTGCAATCTTTCCGGAATTGTTTGGAATGGCAGACCCCTGTTGCAGAGGTGACTTATGTGAACCTTTGGGGATCTAGACAATGATTTAAAGACCAGTGGGAGTGAACTAGACAAGCCAATCACCACCACCACCTCTCACCCCAACACCTCCCTCTGTCCAACTTGCGTCAGCTCTTAAAAAAAAGAGAAGCTAAATCAGTTTACTGTTGTACATTTGGATTAAACATCAGTTACACCAATTTCTATTTGCTTTTAGATTTTGGGCTTTTATGCAACAAACTACTCACTTACTGAAAGTTTTTTCTTGATTCGTGTCATTCTGTATCAAGATTCTATAGGTTGGTTGACTGATAAATCTCAAAATGTTAATTTTTCAACAGGTTTATGAACTTAAGTTAAAGTAAAATAATACCAGAATAACGGAGTAAGACTGCTTAATGAATATTGTAATCAGAATGCATAGAAAATATTCATTGAATAGCAAAACAGTTATTTGCTTTTGAATTGTCGATTTTATTCAGAGGAAATGTTATAGAATAACAGACACTCCCAACAGCACCAAGTTACTCAAGGTGCCGTGAGGTTGGAAATCATAAGCCCTGTCAACCTCTGCTACCATTTCAAAGGCAGTGTGCTGAGTAAGCAAAACACTATTTGGAGTTTTTAAAGAATTTCTAAACAGACATTTTCTCCCTTTCAAAAAAATCTGCTTGGCTTTCCACGTATTAGAGGAAGAGTTCAAATATGTTGGCAAATAATTCATTCTGTTATGAAAATGTATAAAGCAGACTATTTCTGAAAGTGAGGTGAGAAAAACAAATTAAAAAATCAATCCAGAATTAAGGGTTCTTTGCCTTTTTAATATTTATAACGTGGATAAACTATCCAATAACCAATCAGAAGGAATGCTAGATTGCAACAGTTGTGTCAATTCCCTATTCCTAAAAAAAACCCGACTAAACATTGTTCTTTGAGTAGGAAATTCTTAAGTTGATGCAAGACATTAAACATTAAACAAAACGTCCAGTTATCCATTCCTCTTTTCCATTTTAAATGTGCCCATTTGGTCTATTAACTTTATCATGGTATGTTTACATTCATTTGTCTTTTAGTTAGCTGCTTCTTTATTTTTCAGAGCTACCTTGTAGTTTTGTGCCTTATCAGATAAAAATTATTATGGTCTAGGGGAAAAATGATAATAAATACACTAATTTTAATTTCAGATAAATTTAAAGACTATTCCTTTTCAAATTACTTCCATCATTTAATTATAATCTTTCCAACTTAAGATTTCCTTCTGTTTGCAAAGTTACCAGATGAGTATAAAATTAAGAAAGGAAAAACCTGCACTAATTGTTAGAAAATGAAACACTTGTATTCTAGTAAAAGTCCATTTAATAGTGGAAATCCATTTCATACTATATCTTCATATAAAATAGGGTGGAGATAAATGTATAAACACCTACAGCTTTACTTCTCTTAAAATTTTAAGCTTTGGCTTCTATATAATTCTGATCTTCAAGTTCACTAAATAATTATAGCAAATTAGCGTGTTGGATTAAAATTAAAAGTACACATGAGAGACTTCTATGAAGGGTCTTTTCATATTTCTTTAGAACCTACTCTAATTACAAAATTCTTATCACAGAACTTTCTTAACATTGACTCAAAAATCAAATACACACATACAAAAGCTAATTTGACAAAGGTTGGCTGAATTAAAATGACTTAGGAACGTTTTTGTTATTTAACGATTTTTCCCCTAGATATTTGGCATGTTTAGACATGCAAAAATTAATGAAGAAATGTATGGTCTGGTCTTGACAAAACTCACAGTAACTTTCCTTTCATAAGGAAAATACAGACTTAAACATTATAGTTTCATGTCCTGAACATTTCTTAAAATCATATCATAATGTGATTTCACATATATATTTGGTAATAGATTATTCTCTTTTGATTGAGCAAATGCTACATATTCTGTTAGGTTCTGATTTGGTTCAAGCATCACTGTGCAAAGAGGTAATGGACCAGAATATGTACAGAATTTTTAAAAATGAATAAAATGAAAAATATATGGGTAGTGAATAATGAAGCAAGTCCTTCACATAAGGAATTCATATAAGTGCCACCAAGAACAGGTATATGAAACTTGGTCAGGGTAGGGGGGTAGTCTGCAGGCGGTAAAATATGTCCACTTAAAGGGATACCGGGCTTCCCAAATTATAACATGATTAATATTAGCAGAATTGCACCATACGCCATAGGATTCCAGAAGATGAAAAGTCCCCAGGGGCTGAGGCCATCCAAGACGACTTCAAGGAGCCTAAGGACCTAGAAGAGGGCCTTAAAGTCCAGGTGAGATTGCAACGGGTAGAGAGGAAAGGGAGAGGCATCCTGGACGCAAATTGTAGACATGGTAAAAGCATATTCTGGCAACGGTGAAAAGTAGTCTGGCTGCAGCAGAGACTTTTCAGAGCAAAACGGAATAGAACGGAAGAGTCCAGGCTGTATAAGGCGCTAAATCTTGGGACTCAGATTTTTGTGATCAGGATCTCTTGAAAGCTTCTGAAGAAAATCATAGAATCAGCAGGGAAGGGAATAAGATGGGATGATAGGGTGGAGCTAGAGACAGGGACAAGAAGGGTGCTGAGGATGTTGGCTGATGGCTGAGCTTTGGTGCTATTTGCCTGTCTGAGAACAATGGCAGAAGAGAAGGCAGATGGAAAGGATTTAAAGTGGGGTCAGTGGTAGTTTGACTCTTTCTTATACTACTGCTTCCATTTATCACTCTCACTAGCTCACAACACACGCTGTGAATTTTATGTGATCATTCTATAAGAAATAAGAAACTTGCAATAAAATCTTCATATTCCTTTACATAGAGAAAGAGAATATATGGTGGTAACTCATCCATTTCAGGACCCCTCCCATTAATCTGTGGCTATTCTTTTCAAATAGTACAGAGAAGGTCCTAGAATGTATATCCCAATATGTTATCTATTAAAAGTACAAAATTGCTGACTCAAAATAAACTGATTCAGATCACATCCATGCATTGAATCAGGTTTTTTTCTTGCCCATACTTAAAAGCATTGCTCATCTTGTTTCAAATTTCTACATTCATCGATTTCTTCGAAGGGAAAGTTCCAGCTGGATAAAGTTAAAATTGGTCAACAATTAAAAAAAAATCCCTTAGCCAGATCATCATGGCATTTTTCAATGACACTGGGAAAGGTAACCTCTTGTTCTCATCATGACTGTACCCAAATTTCTAATTTCAGTCATGGGACAAAATAATACTTGGCAATACAATGTGCTTATAGTCAAATTGGAAGAAGATGGGTAGCAACAGTAACAACTAAGAAACACAATGACCTAATTTTTAATAATTTCGTATCGCCTTTGTATCTGTATTCACTTACTTTTCTTTGCCCTTACTTCAATTTCCCTTTAGGTCACCTACCTTTTTCCTTGCTTCTGTTTCTTGTTAAGTTTTCTGTGTCTTTAAGATGTCTTAATTTCCAAGAAGAGAATTTTATCATATCCAGGCTTTAGAGTTGTAAACTCAAAATCTGGTATAGTAGATCAGTTTCCAAGATTATAGGTCTGTTCTCATCCAACAGCCAATATTAGTGCTTCCAAATACGGACAAAATGTGCATTAATCCAACTTTTCTTTTCTTTTTTTTTTATAGTATTATAGGTAAACGTCTGTCTGACCAAATCACTTCTAGAAATGGAAAACACTAGCACAGCCGCAGTTAGAAACAAGATTTTGGTTACTTCATTTTAACGTAGGATTTACTCTCTGGCTTTTGGGTTTCAGGCTTAGGGTGATGTGATCTTTTTTGATGTCACTCTTTGGCCCTCCAAATTCTTCACCTTATCTCTCTTAGTATGAATACACGCAAAAAAAGAAAAAGAAGAAAAACCATACAGAAATGTTGCAGAAATCTTCCTAAATCATTCAAAGAGCAGAATTCATGTTATCCTAGGGGTGACCTGAGCACGTAGGTCCTTCCTGCAGAGTGAGGGAAGCGTAGGCATGCTATAGGTCTCTTTCTTCATGGTTATGAAATTATTAATCTCAATTTACAGAAAAAGAAAGAAGGACTACAAGAAAAATATGAATATGACCCTCAAAAGCCATATACCAAATTAATTGTAAACATAGAAATAGAGATGAAAAATTTTCTAATTCCCCTTAAGCGGAGTCTTTCAGATATCTATGGAAGCTTAGGCCACTTCTATTTTTTGAGGCTCCAAATATACTTTTTCAATTTTTTAAAAATCCTGAACGGGGTTTCTAAATTGTCATACATTTTTCAATGATCCTATTCCACAAAATAACACCTCAACACAAATATAATACAAGTGTCTTAATGAATAGCCTTATTTGATGATAACTTCAAAAAGTCTAAATTTGGGACCCTCTCAAATATGAGTCCTTAAGAGGCTGCCCAGCCCTGGCCCCTGGGAGAGGCCCTGCTTTTCTGTTCAAAAAAAACCTCCCTGACCAAGAGAAGGGCAACAACCCACGTGTGCTGAGGAAATTGCTCGGTTGACAGCATCCCCCTCTCTTGAGCCCAGCCTAAACCACCTTTACAGTTATACAGTGGAGCATTTTGGAAATGTTTGAATAGTCACTGTGTTGCAAAATTAGCAAACAAGTTTGGTGCAGGTTGACAAAATTACTGACTTGGCCACAGACCTAAATAGAAAATTCCTTTTAGCCTTAGCTGACGAAAAAAAAAAAAACTAGTTAGAAGACAGCTCATGCTGTTCATGATATTTTGTTCTCTCCATCTTGCCTTTCAAGCAACTCAAATCTTTCTGGTCCATTTCATTTCTTGATCCCACATGGAAATGATGCAGAGAAAAGGGTATCACAAGTTCATTCCAGGCTTCTGCTTAAGCAAATACACCAAGGTGAAGAAGGATAACAAGGTCTGTGTGGCTTATGGGTGATTATAACTTAAATAATGTACTTAAATTCTAAATGTTAAATGAGAGCTCTTAAAAGCTCGCCTTAAAGAATGATTCTTATCCTTTAAAATGCCTGCTTGAGAAAATAGCCCTGCTAGGAGATGTATGATTATAATGATTAAATTACAACAACACTTCCTAAATAACTAAATCACGTTGCTAATTTAAGTTCTTCATACAGAATACAGTATTAATATGGTGCTAAACTGAGTCGACTGCCTTTCTAACTAATAGCAATTGATGGTTTAAAAATTACATCCTGGGCTTCCCTGGTGGTGCAGTGGTTGAGAGTACGCCTGCCAATGCAGGGGACACGGGTTCGTGCCCCGGTCCGGGAAGATCCCACATGCCTAGCGGAGCGGCTAGGCCCGTGAGCCATGGCCGCTGAGCCTGCGCGTCCGGAGCCTGTGCTCCGCAACGGGAGAGGCCACAGCAGTGAGAGGCCCGCGTACCGCAAAAACAAAACAAAACAAAAAAACAAACAAAAAAAGTTACATCCTATTTGGGCAGCAGCACATTCATTTCCATTGCTCTCTTTCGTAGTCCCTCCCATCCCTTTCCTTTCAAAGCAAATTCTCTTCCAGAACAATTTCTGTGTATTTGGATTTTGTAATTTCATCAGTGATTGGACTTTGTAAATCTGGTGTCATCTTGCTTGAATTCAGAGAACCAACAGTTTCTAGAGCTGGGACCCAATAGGCTGCCTGGCTGTACTGGGAGGAGAGAGAGGGCAAAGGAGACAGAAGAGCTCCCAGCAGAATTTTTAAAGGGAAGGGGCTCTCCGGAAAGGTGATGACATGAAACCATCCTGTAAAAGAATCAGTGCCCCTAATAACAAAAGATATGCTCAGGTGGGCTCACCAGTATATTGAAATAAGGAATGCAAGTCCACCATAAAGTGTTCTTCAAAGGAATTTTTGAGCAGAATAAGACATATAATAGTGATGTTGACCTTTCTTAATGGACTTTTCAGGGAACGCAGAGGATTTCCTGAGTCAGGTCTCCTCAGTGAGAGGGCAGGTTTCTGCCCAGGGAGCTCTGTCTCGCTGAGCTGTAAGCAGCCCCAGGGCCCAGCCATGTTGCGGTCAGAGCTCTTTGCAGTATGCTTGTTGACAGATGTACTGTCCTTTGCTACAGGTGTTAGCAGTGTCCAGCATGACAAGATGCACTGAACTTTTTGTTCTTTATGTGTTGCATGAGTTAGGAATTATACTTCCTGGAGGGCTGGGTTTACAGTTGGTAGCACAAATCTTTCTTTAAATATAGGAAAGCTGACTCGGAAAAGTAAATGTCTTGACCTCATTCTTCAGGACAGCAGTAGAGGGGCAGATGGTATATTTACGAGGTTTGGGGATGGATTCAAGTATGTCTAGACAGCCGATTTAGATTAGTTGTAAGCAATCTGTTTTGTTTGTTTACCTTATTAATATTAGGTTATGCCTGGTTCATAGTAGGTACTGTATAAATTTTGAATGAAAGTCTTTATTAAATGTACTGATTCAATCTGTGCATCCAAAACAATTCTTTAGAATTTATTTAAGGGTTGCAACAAGAAATATTCTAATAATTATTCTAATTGAGGATCCTGCCATATATTAAAATGCAGTAGTTCCTTCTTATGCTCAGAGTCAATTGTGAGATGGTAAAGTGAAAGCCCATGCTGTATGTAAGGAGCCATTAGTCCTTTTATAGAGCGCTGCATTCCCGGAATATTAAGCAGTAGTTACCAATGATGTGTTCAAAGAATATTCAAAGAATAATAAGGATATTGGAAAATTATAATAAGTTTTCAAAAGCAAGATACAAAATCTAACAGTAATATGCTCCCTGTGTTGTTTTTAAAATTATACATATAATATATAAAAACATGTATTTTTTATATATTAATGTATAATATACTATTTCCCTTTTCAGGCCAAGGGAAAAATGCCTGAAAGAACACATATCAAAATACAAAGAGTGGTTATTTCCAGATTGTGAAAATGTTGATAATGGTTTTTTTTCTCATCTATATTTTCCAAATAACCTTTTTTTTTTAATTTATTTATTTAATTAATTAGTTTTGGCTGTGTTGGATCTTCGTTGCTTCACGCAGACTTTCTCTAGTTGTGGCGAGGGGGGCTACTCTTCGTTGCTGTGCGCGGGCTACTCATTGCGGTGGCTTCTCTCATTGCAGAGCACGGGCTCTAGGCGTGCAGGCTTCAGTAGTTGCAGCACGCAGGCTCAGAAGTTGTGGCTCACAGGCTCTAGAGCACAGGCTCAGTAGTTGTGGCGCATGGGCTTAGTTGCTCCGCTGCATGTGGGATCTTCCCAGACCAGGGCTCGAACCCATGTCCCCTGCATTGACAGGCAGATTCTCAACCACTGCGCCACCAGGGAAGCCCCAAATAACCTTTAAAAAGTATGGATTACTTTCACTATGAGAAAACCAATAAACATTATTAAAAACAAAAGCAACAAAATCAAAGAGTTCCTCTCTTAGGTTTTGTAACAATTGTTAATCAATGCCAGACATGAGCCACTAGCTAAGCCTCTGTTCTTAGTGAGAATATTTTGGGTGCTTGACTAGGAACAATCAACTCTCTTTAAAAAAAATCTTCAATTCTGAATGGGCACTTGTGAGTTATTTAGGGTCTAGATGAAATTATACATGTCCAGTTTGTTCTGGAGGGATGGATTGTTTTTTCCCCCATCAGCAAGAGGTACTCTAAGAGATCTCAAAATATTGTTGAGAAAAATGGTATTTTAAATATATTTGGAGCCTCAATGTTTTCTCATAATGCTGTGAGATAGTCAATTTCTATTACAGCTTAGTAAGCAGTCATCTTCATTTGTGCATTCAATAACTATTATTGAACACCTATGTGTCAGGCTTCATGGCAGGGGCTCAGGCAAGACAGACAAAAACATATAAGACCCAGTCTCTGCTCTCAAGAAGCCCTGGTATCTCCAGGGAATCCATTGCTTAAGTAGTCATGGTGCTATAATGTGGCAGGTGAAATGCCCGTGAGAACTGAGGGGTCGGAGAAGTGTGGCACCCAACTCAGCTTGAAAAGGACAGAGAAGACTTACTGGAGAAGGTGACAGCTAGGCTCAGACTGAAAGAATAAACAGGAGCTGGCCAGGAGTAATGGCATGGGGAGTGGACTGCAGGCAGAGGGACAGCATGAGAAGAGGTAAGAAACTGCTCCTGGCTGCCTGTTGTTCCTGGAATGCTGAGAAACACGACTGGAGAGGTCACTGGTGGGATCACAGCGGGTCAGGGGGCCATGTCTTTTCTTTGGTCTGTTCAGTTCAAATGAGTTCATAAAAGAAGACCAGCCCAGCAATGCCACATAGAGCTCACAGTTTCAGCTATGTGAAAAAAATGTGCTTTGTTAGAAATAGTGATAATTAAGGTTACTGCAAACAGTAATAACCACCGGGGCAGCACGAGGCAATTCTTGAGTGCGTTGCATCCTTGGTGTGTTTAAGTGGGCTGGGGCCTCTGCTCTGTGTTTGGACTACCAGGTTTGTTGTATTATAATTTGGCTAAGAACAGAAAAATTCAGGTTCATGAGGTATTTTGCTTCAAATGATGTAAAATATATAAGGAGTTAAGGAGTTAATTACAAGACTTACAGGAGTTGAATTTTTAACTATAGAAATCTTGACTCTTAAGTTATTCTTAGATTTTTTTTTTTTTTTTTTGGCCACACTGCGTGGCATGTGGGGTCTTAGTTCCCCAACCAGGGATTGAACCTGTGCCCCCTGCAGTGGAAGTGCAGAGTCCTAAACACTGGACCGCCAGGGAAGTCCCACATTCCTAGATATTTGAAGATTATTTTTTAAATTAGAATCTAAGTTTCAACCTATTTAATTTTTTCTTAATTATTTAAAAAATACATCTAAGTAAAGATTGATAACTAAGTAAATTATATAAGAGTAATTTACTCAGTAATATTAATGTCCTGATTTGCAAGCATCTATAGTCTCTAATTCTTTTTTTATAGTATCTAGTGTAGTATCATAAATAACAATTGGAAGACTGACACTTGCTTTTTAATGATGGGTGATTTGATTTTTACATGGGCATAAGACAATCATATTGATGAAAATAATTTTGCTTGTGGCCTTTTTTCAAGTTTAAAAGGACATTTCCTTTGAAGCCTAAGGCTTTTAACAGCTTTTTCAGAGGTCTGAGAGGAGCTCACCTTTTTTGTGTTGAAACTGTATCTATTCATCCCTCTAACCTCTGACACCCAAAGAATCTGAATGGCTGAACAAAGTCTTCCTCTTTCGTTATGCTGACGTTCAGCCTTGCACTTGATTCTGTAGATTTGGGTTCACTCCATCACTTACTAGCTGTGGAACTATCAACTCGGTAAGCTATCTGGGCCTTTGTTTTCTCGCTTCTAAAAAGTATATAATTCCTGGGTGACAACAAGACCATTGGAAGAAGCAAATGGAATTCATTCATTCATTTATTGAGGATTTCATATGTGCTGAAAATACACTTATAAACATGACTATAGTTCAAACCGGCAAAACTGTTATTTATTTCTTCCCATTGAGTTCCTTTTGCCACTGTTTGGACCACAAAACTTAGAACTGTAAATAGATGGTAGCCACACTTATATAGCTATCAAAGAAATAGCAAAGTGGGTGTCCACTAGAGGCACATTGGACATAAAATTCTGATATGTTGACATAAAATTCCAATATTCTAAATATTCAAATAACTCTAAATATTTAGAGTTAATTAATTCTCTTTATCAAAATTTTTACCAAGTTAAAAGGTGAATAATGAAATGAACTGCCTTTAGTCTTTTTTTTTCTTTCCCTTTCCTGTTTTCTATCAGTCAATCAATTAATCATTCAATTAGGGAGTAAACACTGAACACCTATTATACACCCAGAATGGTGCCATCAGGTTTTCCCCTTTAGGCTTTCCTTCTACTTCTGAACATCTGGCTCTGTTTTTTCTGACTGACCACAAGCTTTAGAGAAACTGGAGAGCTTTACAGTTGAGTTGAGATACACAAGAGTTCTGTGGTTATCTACATGTATATTACATTATATATTCTATGTTACATATATAGAGAGATTTGTATCTATGTTTATAATTATATCTATTAGGATCCACAGTACTTTTCTCCCCTATTTAAAAAACTCAGCTGTTATCCATTGGTTCATATGCTATCGTCCTGCAAGTGCATTGTTATTTTCTCACGGTAATTCCAAATTCTTTTATTAAACATGAAGTTACCCTATGAAATGGAGAGCACACTGACTCTGGAGTTCAAATTCAAGGATTCAGCTGTGATCCCCATTCTGCTATCTATTAGTTGAGAGACTTTACAAAGTAGAATTAATCCCTCCCTCCTCTGTGTTATCTCTGCTTCCTACAAGCTTTGCTATTAGGCCTACATGCTGTACTAGCATATTTGTCTATGTGTCTGCCCTTCTAGATTTTGGAGTCCTCTGGAGCAGACATTGTGTCTTATTCAGTGGAGCTGAATCTACTATAGCTTCTAGACCTTGACTACCTAGACTTAAATCTGATTCCTGCCACTTAGTGACCATCTGACTTTGGGCAAGTTGTTTGCTATCTCCATGCCTCAGTTTCCTCCTCTGTAAAAAGGAGATAATAATAGTACCTACCTCACCCTGCTGTTATGAGGATTAACTAAGTCCCTATTTCTAGAACATTTAGAAGAGTATCTGACACATCTTAAACATGTAAGTATTTGTTAGATGTGTATACTTAAGGAATTGTCACTAACTTCAAAATCTAGTTTGGTACCTACTGAATAAGTCTGTTGAAAAGTAGATAAAGGCATGTAAATATTCTAGAACTCAGTTTTCTCATTAAAACTAATAAGAACCATTATGGCTGTGAGGATAAAATGAGATAATGGATATTTAAGCATTCTAAACATAAAAAGTATTTTTATGGCTATTTGATTATAAGGGTAACGCAACATTAGCAAAATTGCTCATAGAATTAAACTGGTTTCAACACCTTTTGCTTTGGAAGTGTATTGTCACTGTTTATTTGACTATTATTTCATCTGTTAAACTATTGATTAGCGCTGTTGAAAAGCTAGAAAATGGCAGGTTTTGACCCTGACCCATGGAATCTCAGAAAACAACCTCGTAATAAGACATGGTTTGCAAGCCATGTTTGTTTAACATTAACCAACCAACCTGTGAAGCTGAACGGTACCATGGTACATATTTACCCCTGAACCCGCTCTCAGAGCCAGAGTTTAAACATGCAAACGTGCTGGTAGATTTTGGGAGGTTTGATTTGGCTTTGCTTTGGATTATTTTTTCTGTGAGATTGGCAAAACACGAAGATCCCCAAACGTACCAAGACGCATGTTCCAGATGCCACAGTAAATGGTCCACCTTTTGCTTATGTTCTGGGATTTGAGATGGCTGGCATTTTCATACTAATTCTCAAATTGTCCAGCCACATAGTTTTGGTCTAATCAGAATCAGTTGATTCAACGGTAAGACCTTTTCAGTCATTATGAATCAGTGTCTGGATAAGCTGGCAACGTGACTGGATGACTGGCTCTCTTTGAGGCAACTTCTTGATCAAACAGGACCCACAGCTTCCATCTTTGCACCTCTTAAATACAGGGAAGTTACAAGCATGTGCGTATGTTACTTCTCATTCATTTGAGGTTAACCTAGATAAGACTGGTTAGATTTTGAGTTGAAGTTGAGAAGACTGTTGTGTCAAATTTTTTTAGTACATTCAGGCCAATGTTCTTAGAAATTTAGAAATGAGGAAACATACATGCAGGTGTTTTCAAACAGAAAGTTTTATAGAAATGAAAAACAACATTATGTAAAAATCTTTAGTGTTCTTATCAAATAATCTTATGCTCTTTGGGAAACAGGCCACTTTTTTCCTAGGTGCTGTGGGTAGAAACGGGAATAAACATAATACTGGTAGAAGTTGGTGATGTCCACTCTGAGATTTTACTTTCTTTCCATCTCCTCCTCTTTCAAACAGTTAGTCTTCCAGTTGCTGACTTACGGAGCTGTTCCCACATGAGTGTAAATATACTGACATCAGTCTCTGTCTTTATCCTAAACAGAATAATGTTTAAGTATATTTATTACATCAATATGGATATCTTGAGGCTTAATACTTATCCAGACTACTAAGAATCATGGTCTCAACAACCCTGTTTAATTTTTATAATGTAAATTTAGCTGTTGTTTTTAAATCGGTCCCACTATTTGGTGGTAGGATAACAATAAATAATCTGTTGCATTATTCATTGTCCAATGTGCAGTCATGTAGACTGGTTTTCCTGGGGCAATCATTAAGTAAGCAAGATTTTTGTCTGTACCATGTCCAATTATGAAAAGCATCAACAGGAACAAGAACTATGATATGAAATAGAAAAAATGAGGCTGCAGTGAGTTGTTGAAAAATCCCCTAAGGATTTTACTCAGTGCTTTCTGGTCATGTTTTAGTCACAAGAAATATTATTTAAATATTTCTTTAATATCCAGTAGAGTTAGTTTTTTATTGCACTAATATAAGGATTTAGAAATATGTGGCAAAGAGATGAAACACATTTTTAGATGTCTTCTCACTCCAGCTAGAGTGAAAACTGCGAGATTCTTTTTATGCTTTTTTTCCTAGGATTTCAGCAAATAAAAGTATTCAGTTTCTATTTGCATTATCACCAAGTTTAGATCTACCCATGAGGAATGTTTAGGTGTATGTACATGTTCATTTTCAATGTGTAGAAACAGATGCGGTCACATGGCCTCCTAGCGCATGAGTTTCCACCAAAAATGTTTAAGAAACAATTTTCTTTCAAAGTTTTGCATTATCTCATCTAATCATACTTAGTTATTCTATGCTGTGACCACTGAAATTATTTGAGAATAATTGACGCAAGATGTACATGAGACAGTATGCCTATACTGAGTAGATTTGGTGAGGGAGGGGAGGAAATAACTTTTCAAAGATTCTAAAGGGTTAGAAAGCACCTATCTTGCTCTCTATATATAGCTCTATGAATCAAATGGAGATGACCTTTGTTTTATATCTTGAGTAGACTGATAAATTAAGACTTTTTATTTTTTATTCTATTACCTTTTCCTTCCTTCCCTCCTTCCTTCTTTCCTTCCTTTCTTATTTTTGCACAGAACATAGTAACTTACTAAAGAAGGCATGTGTATTCTTTATTTACTTTTCTGCAAGTGGGATCATACATGTACAGAGCTTAGAACAGGGCTTGGGATATAGTAATAGAGATACAGATATAGACATATTAATAGTTGTTGTTGGTTGTATATTTTTAAATAGGTGAACCACATAAAATAGCCTAGGAACTTAATATTTTTATGAGAACCTTCTTAAACAGTAGATTATTTTTGATTCAGAAGAACAGTTATCATGTATTAACTAAACTCCAATTTACACATTTCATTCCGTATTCTTGGCTGAAAACCAGGTGGCAAATTTAGTCCCTAAGCCTACTGGCAAACATTCCAGGAATGGTCCCCAAACTTTCATTATTTGCAATATTCACAGATTCCCCAGGAGAAATAGCTTCTTTTCGTGGGCCTCTGAAAATAGTCAGTCTCTTGAACATTAGCATTCATTGTCTCGTGTTAACTTGCTTTGGAGTTAACATTTCACATGTAGGAAATCCTGAAGACATATATATTGATAACAGAAATGCTGACATGATCTTGATGTTTCCAGCTACCTTGGCCTGCTGTGGTGTCTGTTTACTCTGGTCTGGTATTTATTAAAACATACAAACTTGCCATAGCAACCATTGCAACACAAAGCCTATATGTGTTTCTAAGATAAGGAGAACTATTTTTAAAGAAACATACAAAACTATGTTCGCTGTCCTGGTCCAGATTAGATATTCTGCAAAATGGAAATGTGTATAGTAATAACATTTTCATATGGGACCATAAGAATATTTCCAAAGATTATACTTAGACTGTTTCTAAGTAGTATTGCTACTATTATTATTATTATTTACAAAAGAAATCTGAAAGGTGTGGGGTATTTGGATGTATGACAGTGACTCTGACAAAGAAGACACAACCACAGTAATGTAAGAGTTTGGGTTGATGACTACCATTTTATAAAAAACATGATTTGTAAATATAACGCCTTATTTTTATTTTGCACGATACTTTACATACATGTTTGAGGGATTGGGGGATCTGGGTATAGAATAACCTCTCACCAGCTGAAAGGATCAAATTCCTGAAAAGTCCATGATGGGAGAATTCCAGGTTGAGTAATTAAATAGCTTAAGAGAAGATATGGTTTCCGGGGTTGGGGCCAATCCTGAGTGAATCTGTAAAATATTTTTACACTCATAAAAGTAAAAATATCACCATTGATATTATTACACATTTTAAATTGACGATGATAAATACAATTAAATTTCGACTTCTCACCTTTTGCTCACTAAAATGTTTCTAGAATCTTAAATTTTGCTGTTGCATAGCAGATTATAATTAAAAATTAACTATTATTAAATAAATTAATTAAATGTAGTACCAATGAAGTAATAGAAATTTATTATTAATGGAAGCTAAATGTCCTTTGAAAAGTATTTTCTAGTATATATAGCTAATGTAAGCATAAGGTGTTAATTCTCTTATCTTGTCAATAGTTAAACAGAATAAAGAGAAACCAAACTAGAGTTAAAAGCTAATAGGTTTTTGTAAAGTTTTGCTTTTGACTTTCACCTTGGAAAATAAAACCTGGGTGTTCATCTGGCATAATAGCAGAGAAAGCTCGTAAGTATGACTGTCAAAATCCATCCCAGCATATTTTCTTATGGGATAGTCAAATGGTTTGGGCCATTCCTCTCCAGGGAGTCTTTTGTCAGCTATTGGTAGACCACAGGGGTGTGTCAATTGGTTCTGCATCCTAGAGTCTTAAAAAAGGCAGCTTAGACAAATCACAAAACCTATGAAGCACCTCTGCAGGAGTCATATTTTCAATCACTCCAACCCATTTCCCCGTTCTATTTATATATTATTTAATGCTGATTATTTTAACCTTAAAACTGACTGTTTTTAGGCAAACCAGACTTGCAAAATGAGAAGAGCAAGTATATTGCTCCTTAGACATGATTTTTTGATTGTCCTGGGCAAAAATATTACAATAAAAGTTCCCAAAGTGAAATGTTTCATTATGTAACTTCGCTTATGTAGTATATTTCATTTTTATTTCTTATTAGGGAAAATTTCAAATTTATACAAATGTAGATGGAATAATATAGTCAAACCTCACATGTGCATTATCAAGCTTCAACAGTTATCAACCACGGCCTCCAAACCACCACTCCCCTCCTCTATTATCTTAAAGCAAATCCCAAATATGTAATTTCCTAGTAAATATATCTTTGCATATCAGTAATAGAAAAGTACTTTTTAAAAAAGTAGTCATGTGGCACAGTTTAAAAATCTAAACAACCCCTACTGTTTACTGGTGATGTCTTGCAATCTTAGAGAAAGTTGAGTAAGCACCGGGGTTAGTAGACCGGTCCACATTTTGAAACCAAACTGAAAGTGCACTCTAGGTTGACCAGATTCTATCATGAAGAAACGTTAGGTAAATTACGGATACTAAGAGGAAGGATATTTGTGCAAAACTGGGCAAAATGTAGGCTGGAGGATCCTCAAGGAAACAGGCAAAGAAATGACAACAAGGTGCAATTTTTCTTTAAAACAGAAGCAATTTCATGAGGGTTAGATTGAAGAGGGCAGAAAATTATAGAGTTTGACATTTTTAAGGTTGTATAAATCAACAAAATTGAGAATATTGGAAATTCTATAGGACAGAAGATTGGGTTTCATCATCAAATAAATTGCAAGAGGAAAGAAAAAAAGAGATGAAGGATGGTTGAACCTATGTATTCAAACAGATTTAGGGGACTACCCTGGTGGCACAGTGGTTAAGAATCCACGTGCCAATGCAGGGGATACGGGTTCGAGCCCTGGTCCGGGAAGATCCCACATGCCGCAGAGCAACTAAGCCTGTGCGCTGCAACTACCGAGCCCTCGTGCCACAACTACTGAAGCCCGTGTGCCTAGAGCCCGTGCTCCGCAACAAGAGAAGCCACCGCAATGAGAAGCCTGCACACCACAATGAAGACTAGTCCCCGCTCGCAACAACTAGAGAAAGCCGGCGTGCAGCAACAAAGACCCAACACAGCCAAAAATAAATAAGTAAATTTATGAAAAAAAAAAATGAAGGCAATATAAGAAAAAAAACAGATTTAGGAGACACATCGACCAATGAGCGTGTGAACCTGTTTCAATTCTGATTCAGACAAACTAAGGGTAAAACGAAAAAGAGGAGAGAATCAGATATTTGAACACTGCCTAGATATTTGATAATATTAAGGAAATGTTGGTTTACTTAAGGTGTGATGGTATTTTAATTATTTTTAAAGACATCTTTTTGAGATACATCCTGAATCATGTATGGATCAAACTGTATGATGACTGGGATTGCTTAGAAATAATCTAGTAATGATTATGGTAGAGGTAGTAGGAAGGAAAGGCTTGGGTACAGATGAAATGCAACAGACAAGTATTAATAATTGTCGAAGTTGAATGAAGATGGAGTTACATTATACCATTCTCTACTTTGAAATATGTTAGAAATTTTCCATTTTAAAAATGGTTAAATTTCCTAGTTCAGAACTACTACATGTATTTTCCTTGATATTTCTCCCCAAAGTTTGAAAGCAGAAGAAGATACTATAAATTTCTTCAACCAACCAGAAATTTCTATTAACTGGCACTTTTGAGTTTTGCCGTTACAGATGAAGTTCACAATGGTGAGCCTAAGGTACTCTGAAACGTAGAAAGATTAAATTATATTTGATAAAATCGTGACTTGATAATGGATCTTGCTGTGTTCTAATTCTTTGAAAATTGCCAATCCATGGAAGGTATAATTTCCTCTTAACCAGAACACTCCATTCCCCAATCATTTAACAGAGTTTTTCTATATCAGTTAGACAAACGAGACTTTTAAGCAAATTTCCCTCCCCTGTGCCTGTGAAATTTATATATATATCCATGTGCATATATGCACCTCACCTAATTTTGAGGACACCTTCGGAGGGGGGTGTTATTCTGAAACACTTGCACACAAATCACTTAACAAAGAGTAATTATTTAAGGCGTGGCCCCAGGAACAGGAAAAAGTCAGAATCTCTATGGGCCTGCCCCCCTTATCCCAAACCCAATCTACCTTGCTATTTATTTAAAGTATAGCTGTTCTGTTTGTAATTGCATGCTATGGTCTAAACACTTCCTTTTTAGGTCTGTAATTCAAAACAAAAAAGGGGTTTGTTTAGACATCATTGTAACCAATAAAAGTGTTAATGGTTATGCCCTTGATTTGACTGAAGGCATGCTTCAGTAAAACACCAACCTGTTTGTAGGGAAGTATTAGAAAATCTAGTAATTTGGTATTATGTAGCTCAAACAACCAGTTAATTCATCAAAATTTTCCCTTTTCTAAGGCTACAGGTTGTATTTGTAAATAGCTTCAAGGATAGATGATTCCTCATGAGACTATTGTAATTACTCTTTGAATCTAGCATTTGTTCCCTTCTTTATAGAAATTCATCCATCACTTGATTATCTCTAACCAAAAATAAAATCTGTGCCAAGCCACACATATTTCTATTAGATCTAAGAAGGGAAGAATCATTGTTTCCATCTGTTTGTGTCCAGTCTCAGTGGGTGGGCAGTTGGAGACTCTCTCTTCCTTGACAGGCATAGAGGGACTCTGTTCCTTCTTATGATAACAATTAGGGTTGAAAGATACTGAGAGGCCTAAACAATCAAGTTTTGTGGTCATCATCCTGCACCCACACCATTATCCTGTTAATTCTGTAAAGTCTGAAATCTCTTTTTTTTTTAAGTTCTCACTAGTAATAATCAGATTCATTACAGCCCTGCATTGTGCCAGGCACTTCACACGTGTCAAATCAGTAATATCCCGATCTTTGGGGTATGTATTATTATCTCCCCATTTTCCAAGTGAGGCAACTTATGCTCAAAAAGATTGAGTAATTTATCCAAAGACCAAAGCTGGTGAAGGACTGGCTGAGCAGGACTCACAACCCCAAGTCTAGAGCCCAGTTCCATGGCCATCGAGTACCTACTCTGTGTTGGACACTATTCTTAATAGGATCCCCATCTTTAAGTCATGGAACTGAACTGGAGGGTTCAGCATGAGAGTTGGGGCGAATAGAGCAGGTGTCATGGAGGAAAAATGGTGAGGCTTCTGAGAGAGGAGGGGGGCTCCCGGCAGGAAAAATGGGATCAGAAGTTTGGGCCCAGAAATATCAAAACAACTAGAGTCTACTTTAGCTCAAACGGAATGCTTGTGTACAGTCTGGCTGAGGTTGACCTTGACCGCCAGGTTAAGGAGTTTGAACTTTCTGGAATTCTGGTATAAAATGTAATGTAAAACATTGGATTTGGTTTCATTCTTCAAAGTATTGATACTGCTATAGTGTTACAAAATTGTTTGAAAGTGATTGTACAGCTCATGCTTGATTTCTGTCTACATCGATACAATACATGAGGTATTTCTATTTTATTTATCTTTCAGAAAAGCTCTATTTCTTCTCTTTATAGAAAAAGTTCAGAAAACAAACACACCTTCCCATCACACCTTAAAAAACAACTCCTGCAATGTTGAGACCCATAGTCTATGTATGTGCTTATATTTTATGTCACTGTTCCCCTACACCAATGACTGTCATCGTTAGTCATATAAGTCAATAGCATAAGAGAGGTAAACAAAACTCAATGGGCCTTTTGTTTAGTCTCCCCATTTACAGCGAAGTGTTGGCTCCTTCAAGATTACAGGGCTGAGTTATCTACCCCACCACATGCTGTGGGACCATGTGGTCCAATCACAGGAGATAGGACCCAGAAGAACAGCCTGTGAATCAACACAGGGCATCTAACATTTACACAAAATAAAATAAATCATAAAGACAGCACGATTATATTCCATTTTGAAAGATTCAGAAAAGTAGATTTGCCTGTCAAAGGAGGTGTAACTTATTTTACCTATGACGAGCCTCTCTGTGTTTTAGGCTTTGGAACCAGCATCCCATATCTACTCTCCATCCTTGGGCAGTGTTTCAGATAAGGAATATTTCCCTGGTAACAGAAATCATTAACATGGAGACTTAAGGCAATGCCTTCAGTTAAACTTGAGTCTAGTCAGTGTTCGAGACTGATAGTTTGTGTTATTTTGTGAATTGTTATGTCTCAGAAATTCCAAAATGTGAAATTCTAAAAACTTAAAGGAGTATGTGTACTTTCAGAGAGCAGTGGATATTCTGTTTTCTCCTCTGCTCGGGGGTACGGTGGTGTTGCAGGGTAGAGAGCTCTCTAATAGGAGCTGGCTGACAGAGGGGCCAAGCCTATCTCTTCTCCATACTATTCAGAAGTGATTCATTTCCCTTAGCCAGCTACAGCCACCAGCGTCCAGTTTCCCCATGTTTGTGGACATTCAGGTGAAGGATAACATCCTCTTTTAAAATCTGGCTTAAGTGATCTCTAGGAGATGCTCCTCCCATTGACAGGTGGGATGAAAGGCCAGAGTAGGGTAAACACTGATTGTCTCTGGACCCTTGATAGTTGGCCTGGGGCTAAAGATGCTGTTTTGACTCTTGGTGACCCCTATCAAACTAAAGGGCCATTGGCTGGCATTTCCAGCCATGCGTCTGTCCCTGAGTTATCAGCTATGTAGCAGGGGGTTTCCTACTGCAGAGGTTTTGTTTTTATTAGTTTCAAGAAATCTGAGTTGTCTAAACTAAAGGTAAAATCACAGAATACATTATTATATGGGTGTGGAAATTTTAACAGGTGCTAGATTTTATACCTTATTGTCTGAAAACATACTTTCTCTGATCTATTCCTTTCCTCCTTTCCACCCCTCCAGTGGCCTCCATTTTAAATGGAGATGTAGTTCATACATCCTTTTGCCCTATCATACAAATGTCATTTTTAAGAGAAAAACAGTCAGATTTTGTCCTCATACTTTTCACGTTACCAAGTGCCTTCAGCACGTCTTTAATCCAACTGAAGTTCTAAATAAGTATAGCAATTGAGAGGAAAAAATATACCAGTAAATATAGTCAAGCAACTGGAATACTACTTGGCAGTTAAAAAGGACCCAACTATGGATACAACAACTTGAATGGATCTCAAGAGCATTACACTGAATGAATGAAAAAAATCAATCCCCAAAAGATCACATACACTATGATTCCATTTATGTAATATTCTCAAAATGATAAAAATATAAAGAAGGAAAATATCTAGTTTCCATTGGTAGAGAGAAAGAGGTGTGACTATAAAGGTTCTGTACCTCTGTGACATGGAAGCTCTGTACCTTGGTTGTGGTGGTAGTTGCATGAGTCTCTGCATGTGATAAAATGACACAGAAATTATATACACATATTGCACCAATGTCAATTTCCTGGTCTTGCTACTGTAAGAAAATTATGTCTCGTGTAACCATTGGAGGAAACTGTGTGAAAGCTATATAGGGTCTCTCTGTGTTACCTTCGCAACTTCCTATGAACCTATAATTACTTTAAAATAAAAAGTTTAAATATATACAAGTCAACCAAAAGTGTGGGCTCCTCCATACAGCACGAATAAATACAGTATAGCAGAACAATGCCCCAAAAGTGTCAGATCTTTTTTTAAAGATGTGCTGTCACTAAAGAATTGCTTCAAAGGCAAGAAGGAATAAAACCGTGGTGAAATGTTTTCTCGGGACCATCACAGAGGCCTCTGTTTCTGCAGTGCTCTCAACCATCTGACTGCTTTCCAGACATCCACAAAGCAAGGCTGGAAACAAGAACCCCTTTAGTTCGATCTCACGAACAATCAAGGGCAGTTTGGTCTTTTAGTTTACAGGAACATTCTGCATCCAGGTACCACATTCCTCTCTCCCATTTGGAAAAATTCCGGAAAATAAGACCATAGCGTGTAGCCCCATGTAGCACGCAGGAAACGTTTCTCAAAACAGAAAGCCACCTTAGCCTCTCTCTTTAACGAATGCCTCCCTCTCCCCGCCTTTTTTCAGTTCTTTGCTACTTCTCCCTCCAAGTTCGTCTCACTCTCTAGCCTGGTCTTTCTAGCGAAGCCGTCCGTAGCATCGGCAGGCAAACCTGTGAGCGGTGCAGCGTCCCCAGGCGGCGGCCTCCCGCGGTCCTCCCTGCGCGCCGCGACCCAGCTCATGCTCCCCACGCCCCCGCAGGACGCGAGCGTCACCCGCGAGGCACCAGCCAACCCCCGGAGATGCTGCTGGGCAGCCCGCATGGGGTGCCAACACTGCAAACAGCCTGATCAGCTGGCGGCCAAAGTTGCCTCCTGGTGAATTGCATCTTTTTTCCTTTTCTTCTTTAACATTTTTATAGTACCGTGAGTGTGTGAGTGTACCCAGTGTTATAAAATTATGCCAAAACAAAGAGCAAAGTCCTTGTCCTGAGGAGTATGTGGTGTAAAAGTTGCGAATGACGCAAGGCAAAATGACAGGACAAACACTGGGTGGGGAGGAAATAAGGTAGAATCAATAAGACTTCCAATGGACCAAGAATGGAAAGGGTGAGGCAGGGCTCCAACTCCTTTAGAGCACAAAACAGAAAGATTTGCAATAATAGCAATAGTAACAGTAACATTTTGGGGGGGTTATTAGGTGCCATGCAGTATCATCAAATTAATTCTATAAAGTAAGTACTTGTGATTATATCTAACTGGAAAACCGGGGTTCCTTTTAACTGTTTAATTTAACAAACACCTCTAATGCTTACAAAGTGCCAAGTATGTTTCTGAATGCTTTATACATATTAACTCATTTAATTCTCATAAAATCCTTCTGAAATAAGAATGGTTTCACTCCATTTACAGATGAAGAGAATGAAGCAGTCAGGTTAAGCGACTTGCTCAAGGTGGTTCAGATAGCAAGTGAGCGAGCCAGAATTTGAACCCAGGAAAAAGTCGGAAGGATGGCGCCAAGATCTGAATCCAGGAAGCCCAACTCCATGATGGCACTGGGATTCATATCCACACTCCCTGACTCCCAAGCCTGCATGCTTAATTATGTGCAACAACGCACACTGAATAAATAATTTAATTTTAAAATATTTATATTGACTATGAACAATACAGATTTACTTTGTAAAGACCTTTAACATGGCGATGAAATAGTGTTTAGTTGAACAATAAATATTGTTTAAAAAAAAAAGGTGGGGGGGAGGACAGTTTTCCTCCTTCCTTCATTCAACAAACACGCATGAGTGTCTGTTTACCCCAGGCACTTATGTGAGGTACCAGGGCAACAGCCGCGAGCGAATGAGACAGATATGAGAGAAAACAAGGGAACCGGAAATGATGTTCATTTTAATGATGGATACATGCTAGATTTATCAGGAGCAATAGGTGCGAATAGCCAACAGGAAACAAGGGAACATTTCAATCTTATTATACAGGGAATGATATTATCTGGGCTGGACTGTCCTGCATGAGTATTATTTAGCCCGTTTTTCATTTCCTCTCTTCCGTTTCCTTCATTTTAGTTACGGCAGTTAGAGGAAAACACATGATCAAAGAACACTTAGTATAGACATTTGTTAACATTTCTAATAGTGCTTTGGGTGGCAGGGGGAGTAACATTAAAAATAAGAGCTTTCACACGTTGAACGTTTATTATATACTAGGCATTAGTCTAAGAATTTTACATGTGTTAACACATTTAATCCTCATAACAATCTCAGGAGGCCGATACTATTATAATCCTGATTTTATAGATGAAGAGATGGAAGCTCAGAAAGATTAAGGAACTTGCCCAAGGACATAATGCTAAAAAGTGGAGGTTTTAATCTGTTAACTGAAGTTAGGTTTTGGATTATTTATAGGTTTCATTTACTCTTTGAATTCCCTTACTAATGACAACATGAGTGAGACTGCTTTACAAATGTGGAAATGGTGACGTGGCATGCAGACCTCTGAGCCTGCAAGGAAAACTTGGCATAAAAGATCCCTAAAGAAAGAGGAGACATTGGGAGTTAAGTTTGTCAAAGTCTGTTATCAAAAGCCAGACTCTTAACTAGCGTAAACGTCTACTTTGCAGATAAGAGGGTGAAATTCATTACTGTCTTCTCACCTCATTTTTTAAAAATACATTTTTACTTCCTGATTCTTCTCTAGCACACTAAAATAAAAAATAAAACCATTAAAAACTAAAATAAGGAGAGAAATCCCCCCCCTACCCAAGCTACCTCCTAAGAAAAACATAGAAAAGCATTTGTTTGGAAGTCATTTTCATGACTGCGTAGATTGTACCTATGCTAAAATAAAACATCCCCTTGAGCATAAGAAAAATAATTTGGTTTTCCCATACAGAGGACAACAAAGTCTGGTCTTTGCATTTGAGCTTAGGTTTTAAAACACTAACATTATAAAAATTAAACTATAGTTCTCTATTATAGGGCCATAATAAAATGATAAAATAATAAAATGTATTGCTGACTCCTGTATTCAGTTATTTTGTTCCCTGTTAGCACAGTTCACTTCCAACATTCAAGGGGGGTGGGCAGAGCTGTGGGACATTTGCAGAGAAACCATGCAAGGACCTCCGGACCACACCTCCCCCCACCCCCCTTGCCTCCCCCCAGCAATCTCCACTGAACTCTTAAATTCCCCAATGTCTCCTTCTCTCTTTCTCTGTTTAGGCCAGTCTTCCTGTTGAGAATCCTCCCCTATTTCCTTCACTTCTTTGCCTGGCTGACTTTCATTTCTGCTTCAAAACCCAGCTCAGGCATCATCCGGTCTAGAAATGTTCTCTGACCCCTTTCCTAAGCCAGGTTCTGTGGCAGAGTGCTCAAATCTGACTTTTTCCCCTGGCCCTTCACATGCTGTTAACACAACTGTTTGTTTATTTATTCTTTCCCCCACTAGACTAATTCCTTTATTCAACAAACATTTCTTGAGCACCCAGTATTTGCCCTGGACTGTGCTAGGTGTTAGGGAGACAAGGATAAAAGAAACTCCCTAATATGCTTTCTGGGGGATAATGATACTCAATGGTTGTTTGTGGAATGAATGAATAGAATTAAGTCATTACAAACAGAGTGGAAGGAAGACCAGAAAGTTAGCAGGCACATGAAAGTGATTTGGTTTTTGCATTCCCCCACCTCTCACAGGCTGCTCTGTTGTGTACCACCTCTCTGAGCTTCTTGTTGCTTTAAGCTTTTGCTCTCCAAGTAGTCTTTATCTTACTGCTGTCTTTATTGGAAGCAGGAACTTTGGCACAGGAGGGACCATACTTCTGAGGCCAGCCCCGTCACTTACTAGCTCTGTGACCCTTGACTCTTCCCTTAATTTCTCTGAGCTTCAATTTCCTCCTCTGTAAAATGGAGATACCAAACACCTAGACCATGGAGTATCATGTGAAGATTAAATGTGATTTACACATGGAAGGGGCTTGGTTCAAAGTCTGGCTTGGAAGACTCTTCCTTTCCTGTCTTTTGTCTCTCCCCTTCTTCCATTCCTCACCTTCCTGCAAGATGTCATCAGGGTAGCAGTAGCATGTGAGATGGTTTCATGTGATACATGGAAGCACATTTTTCAGAATTGTCATACTATTTATATACATACTAAAATATGTAAATAGTCATTAAACTCCATGAAACCTTTGATTTTTATAGAAATGATTACTTTGGATTTGTAAAAATTTTTTTAAAAAGAGGGGTTTAAGTTATTTAAAACAGAGGAAAAGAATCGGAAAAAGAATGTATGTATTGAATATGTATATATACATATATATATATATATATATATATATATATATATATATCTGAATCACTTTGCTGAATACCTGAAACTAACACAATGTTGGAAATCAACTATACTCCAATATAAAATAAAAATTAAATTAAATTAAAAAATAATAAAAAAGAAAACAAAAAATAGAAAATATTATTAAGTCAGTACAAAGGATAAGGGGGAAAAAAGGAATATATGCCTAAAAAACACTGCAGAAATGGACAAAGACAATGACCTAAAAGAAGAAAGACATTTAGCTCAAAAGTTCACAAGGTAACCAGAGCTATATTATGCATTTCTCAAATGTCACTTGTAAAACAATCCAATCCTGGGGCTGGCAAAGATTAATTCTTAAGGTACACGGTCATGCTTTTGGCTTTCTTAGGATAGGATTAGTCTCTAATAGACTAAGAAGTCAGTTTTGGGTCCCTAGATGTCACCTGTCCAGTTCTGACCATGATAAAGTGCAAAGTGAAAGAAAATTGTTCTTTACACTTAAGAATAATGTCCAAATAGAACTTCCAAAGATGTTCTGTGCTCCCCACACTGTGTATCTCCATTTCTTGATCTTTAAAATGGGTAGAATCATAGAATCTATCTCATAAGGCTGTTATGAGGGTCAAATGTTAACATAAAAGAAGCACTTAGGAACATATAAGGAATATAGTCATTGATATCTGTGTGTGAGGCATTATTATCATGAATCTAGTAGAGACTAGCTTCCTTGGAGCACCTAGTACTGCATACTCTGGCAGAAGAGCTTGCCTCCTATCCCTGCCGCAGGCTTGAAAGGTTTTTATCCCTTTACCCCAGTCTTCCTGCTTTTTGAAGTTTTGTGATAAAATCAGACCAATAGAAGCTTTCTGTCTCTGAACACATATGGTAATCTGTAATTTGGGGAGATCAGATATTCTCTTCAGGGTCTCTGTTCTTACAACTTTTTATCCAGAACACAGATTTTCTGTAGATTCATTTGTTAGAATCTCAGAGACTATACCACACACACACACACACACACACACACACACAGAGATTTCTTGTGTTCCATATGAGAGAGTCCACCAATCTCACCCAATCCTTAGAGACTTGTTTGCAGTGGGGACAAAAAAAATACCCATGGGCTAATTTAAAACTCCTCCCCCCAAAAGTTAAGGTCTACAAAAAGTTATAATCAAAGTTAAAACAAATCCAAGCTACCAGGCCTTGGAAATTGTGATCTGGATGAAGGATGCTCTCTTTACAACATAAGACAATTTAGTCATAATGATTATGTCTGCACTGCTGGGAAGCAGATAAAGATGAATATAGGAAGCTAGGAAATTGGGAAACAGACCATTCCTGGTGAAAGGCTGGCCACTTCCTCCTTTCCTTAAGCGTGACAAGGTGCACCACTACTCAGCCGATAACAAAGCAAGCAGATCCAGCAGCTTGGGGGATGGGGCACCTGACCAGGAGGCCGCTGAGGTAAGTGCCTGGCCAGGTCTGCTTACACCTCCAGGGCAGAGGCTACCCCTTCTCTTCTCTTCTCTTCTCTTCTCTTTTCTTCTCTTCTCAGGGTCTCAGATCCCTCTTAGACAGGTAGAGATACACCTTTTGCACTGAGAGATACACATCAAGAGCCAACCCGTCCTCCTCCGGTGAAACTAGACCCAGGTATTTAAAGGCTCTGCGGAGGACTGCAGGTGGGGATCTCCAGGTCATCGCCAAGTATCTCAAGGCCCCCAGATCTTGCCCCCTCACTCCCCCGTACATGCCCTGCACACCAGGGACCCAGTCTCCCTGGCTCTGGTTCCCCGGCTTAGTTCACCCCGTTCCTCTAACCAAGTCAACCGCCCGGTGCGCACCTCCTGGGCTGGTCCCGGGGCACATGAAAGGGGACACCCTCCACTTCTCCCTGCTGGATCACTCAGGGGAGCTGGGGGGCGCGCGAGTTCCGCACTCCGCGCCTCCACCCCCAGCCCGCGCCCACCAGGACGCACGCCCACCTGTGCGAAGAGCCCCTACCTGCACCGCACCCATCTCTCTCCTCTCCCGGACTCGGAGGTGCTCTCAGCTCACCCTCCCAGGGGGCTCCCTGCGTCCCCGCTCCCGTCTCCGTCCTCCCTTCCTTTCATTCATTCTCTCCTCTTTTCTCCATTTTCCCTCCTACTCCTACCTCTCTCAGGGTCTGGACACTTATCGTTCTCTCCTTCTCCTCTCCTCCCCGACGTCCTCTCTGCGTTCCCTCCGCTCCACTCGTCTTTCCTGCCCGCACTTTCTGCGGCGCCCCTTCCTTCTTTCCAGCGCCCCTCAGGCTTCTCAGTCCGACGGCGCGCGATGCCTCCCTCGGAACCTCGGGCTCAGTCTTGGAACCCGTTCACTGCCCGCAGCCAAGGCCCCCAGACCCAGCGCTGCTCTCGACTTCCTCCTCCCCTGAAGGAGCCTCCCGGGCCGGATCCCCGGGCCGGAACCCCCGACCCAGGGAACCGTGCTGGCCTCCTGGGCGGCCCAGCTGTCAGCGACGATGGGTCTATTTTAGGTTCTGCACCCAATGTCCCCGCCCTGAGGACGCGGGCACGGGTCCCGCGACTCGGGTAACACCTTTGCCAGCGCGATCCCGAGTTGACGCAGAGCCAGCTCCTGCAGCGGGGTCTCGGGGCCCCTGGCCAGGCAGGCCGGGCCACGGTGGTGGATGGCGGTCTCAGTACAAGCATCTCGAGATTCAAGCGCCCAGGGAATCCCGGGCCCGGGGGCGTGGGCGCCCCAGCGCAAGGCACCCCTTGCCCGCCCCCCAGGACCAGGCAGCCTTGGCAGCCACCTGTCCTGGAAAAGGGATTCACAGGATCTCTCCCAGCCTCTGTCCTTTCCCTCTGCTTGCCCCGGCTTACTTAATTTCTAGTCAATCCGGTCATTAACTTGCAGTAATGCACCCAAAGGGGATCCTTTGTTAAATGATAAGGATTTGGGGCCATCAACAAGATATGAGGAGCCACAGCGCCGGACCAAAGCCCCAGACTGGTGAGAGACCGAGCTGCACACGTGTGCGTGTCCCCATGCGCACAGGCGCGCGCGCGCGCGCGCGCACACACACACACACACACACACACGCATTCCGTCTGGGATCCAGCCACAAGTTTGCGCACTGACAAGTCTTTTAAGTCTAACAGAAAATATAAACAGCTTCACTCACCCTACTTTTTCTTCCCTCTCCCGATTGGGATCCGGGGAAAAGGGTGGATTGAGAGACCCTTCTTTCTTTTCTTTTCGCCTTTCTAAAGAGTGGAAATTTCCATCATGTGATAGGGGGCAGCATCCCCAGTGTCGCGTTTCCTGTGGACCCTCCCTTCCAGCCCAGCCACCAATCATCAGGCGGCAACCTGAGATGTCAACAAAAGCATCCTCCCAGGTGGGGCTGAGTTGTCCAGCTGTCCCTCAAGAGTGAAGCCTGGGACCTGCCAGCCCCTGCTCCAGTTTTCTTGGGTTCATGATAACAGAGAAGATCTTGGTGTGAGGTGAGCTTTTCTGTGGGCTTTTTTTTTTTTTTAACAATTAAGTTTCTTCATTAGTCAAGGTTGCATTTATTGGATCTGTCCTATACACAGAAATACCTGTCAGTGCTCATTGTGAAGTCTGTAAGAGAGTCTTTCTTTCACTAGGTGTCTCTAAACTTCCTCCAGGTTTGGGGATGTCAAACCTGAACTTGACATAAAGGAAAAAAAAAACATTTGGGGAAGGGGTACAATCGAAAAACCTGTCATTCACAGTAAAAATCACTTAATGCAAGAGCAGAGCAGAGGATAGCTTGCTAGCACTTAACCATGGCTAGGGGTCTTTTGTGGTCATTTTTTTCCTGGGATTCCACTGTAAGCATAGTCCTCAGTATATATGAAGAAAGAATGAGGGTATAATAAATCGCACTATAATTTCAGTTCTGCTCATTAAGGCACCACTCACCGTTTTAAGGAAAACCGTTTATATTTTAAAAATTTACAAGCAGCTCAATATCAAAAAAACAAACAACCCAATGCAAAAATGGGCAGAAAACCTAAATAGACATTTCTCCAAAGAAGATATACAGACGGCCAACAAACACATGAAAGGATGCTCAACATCACTAATCATTAGAGAAACGCAAATCAAAACTACAATGAGGTATCACCTCACACCGGTCAGAATGGCCATCATCAAAAAATCTACAAACAGTAAATGCTGGAGAGGGTGTGGAGAAAAGGGAACCCTCTTGCCTTGTTGGTGGGAATGTAAATTGATACAGCCACTATGGAGAACAGTATGGAGGTTCCTTAAATAACTAAAAATAGAACTACCATATGACCCAGCAGTCCCACTACTGAGCATATATCCTGAGAAAACCATAATTCAAAAAGAGACATGTACCACAATGTTCATTGCAGCTCTATTTACAATAGCCCGGACATGGAAGCAACCTAAGTGTCCATCAACAGATGAATGGATAAAGAAGATGTGGCTCATATATACAATGGAATATTACTCAGCCATAAAAAGAAATGAAATTGAGTTATTTGTAGTGAGGTGGATGCACCTAGAGAGGTGGGATAGGGAAGGTGGGAGGGAGATGCAAGAGGAAGGAGACATGGGGATATATGTATATGTATAACTGATTCACTTTGTTATAAAGCAGAAACTAACACACCATTGTAAAGCAATTATACTCCAATAAAGATGTTAAAAAATTCCCCACCATTTTCTGACATTAAACAAAATTTTTGTTTCCAAAAAGCCCATGTAACATATATGTTCACCATCCCGTTTATTTACTACTCATTTGTCATTCTTTAAGGGAAAAAACATTCTCCTATGGAGACTCGATCCCCACAGTTTAACAAACTCATCAGGCAGCACAAATTACTTTTTAAGTTCTCACATATGCAATTTAACTTTATTCAGAATGGTAAGGCTCATTGTTCAGACCATGAATATCTAGAACCATCTCATTTTACAGTTCCCATTAACTAATACATCAGCGGCACATTAGCACTTAAGAAACAGGACAAGAACAGCAAGAACAAAAATCCATCTGGATAATGCAGTTGTATATTAGTCAGGAATATTAAAAACTCCATTAACACACATGCACACATGTCAAATTGTACTAAAATCATCCAACAATGCAAATCCAATAGAAGAATGATATGATGAATACCTTCACTGGAGTTATCATTTTGAAACCTAAAAACAAATGCACTATTTAAACAGAGTATAGAAGAAATATTTTTTTATGAAAGCTGATTATCCCCTGCCTAACCAAATATGGTAAACCTCTTTAGTTTGTCATAAGAGGTTTCCATTTTATGAAATTAGAATACATCAGAATGATTTAGAGGTCCCTTCAAACTTGTTGAAACTAGATTATCTTTATCACACTTTTTCATTGATTCTTATTTAATAAATATAGGCATCTTTTATAAAACTACTAAATTGTCAAAATTGGTAAGATTGGGAGGGGATTAATGGGAGATCACGATAGATATATATTTCTCTCTACTTAAACTGAGATTTAGTAAAAGCAAAATCCAAGATTCTAAAACAAAAAGCCATTCCAGAGAAAATATAAATGAAGATGGGATCAATGTAATCCTAAAATAGATACTAGTTCACTGTGCAGCTACTTAACTTTTTAATGAATTGCTTATTTATTTACTCAGTTCTTGGTGTCCATATCTTAGCTAGTACCGAGAAGCTCAGAAGCAGTGGTTCATTGCCTAATTTACTAGAGAACTATAGGTTGTTCATCTACATATGTGCTACTTATTTTAACCATGTGTGGATTGAAATAAAATGAGTTGCATTCATCTATAAAGCAACAAAGTGCTGAGCAAAATTCAAATTTGTCATCTTTTGTAGCTATTGTATATCCTTAGAGTTTTAGGAGAGCTCCAAGCAATGTCCAGGTGGTATGAGATAACTGGCAAGCCATTTGTCTTCCGTGATACAATCAAAAACTTGAGCCTTTGATGACTACGCTGGATCTACCCAACAATCCTCAAGGGTTTCTTTAAAACTTGTGTTTGAAAGAATGTGAAGCAACCCTAACCAGCAACATGAATATCTCTGCAAAACCGCACTGTGAAACACATTTTGATTTACCATCCGAACATTTGCTGGCTCTGGAGCAGACAACTTGAGTCCTGATTTCAGAGCTACCACCTACCAACTGTGTGGCCTTCACCAATGGGCTTAAGTTCTAAGTGACTCAGTTTCTCAATGAGAAAAATGTAGAGCATTCCTTAATACATTGTTTTCCTTACTTATTTTCAGACAGTACTACAAACTCAAATAGTGCTGGAGGAAAATAAAATGTTTGCAACTGAGAAAAAAGGGTGACAGAAGAGTTAGAATTTCTACCATTTTGACAAAGTTGAATTGATTGAAGCTTTCCACTCTAGAATTATATTAACACACTGGTCCCAGGAATAATTATTGGTTTGGTTATGGATGCTTCAGCTTTAAGTCTCTATTAAAAATATTCCCAAAATACATTCCTTTGAACTAAAGCTAATACTTGAAAACAGAGTTCCATGCGGCTATAAGTTTGGAAAACATTGTGCTAAAAATTATTGTGGGATTCCTCTGGGGTTTGAATCAGTCTCTTAAAGGTGGATGGAGCATGTAGTATCTCTCTATCACCATGAACCCTTTTTGGAGAAACATTTCTAAGGTTTAATCATCCAGAGAACAGTCATTACTAAATTTTAGTATAAATAAATGTCTTAGGAAGGAAATAAAACACAATTATTATCCTGCCATCATACGTATGAAGTTCCTTGATTTATTGTGAAGTTTGTTGCAGTGACTTTAAGACACTTTTGTTTAAATTCTTCCTTTGATAGTAGACTTTTAACATGGATTCTTTTTTCAATGAATAATTATTGAAATTAGTAAAATGACTTGAGGTTACAAAACACCTTAACATATATTATGCCACTTGGTACTAAAATAAACACACCGTGTAGCTATTATTTTCTCCATTTCATGGGAGAGGAAAATGAGATTCAGAGATGTTAAGTGACTTCTCCAAAGACACAGAGCTGATAAATGATAGACTGGAGCATGAACCAGGTTTTCTGGCTTCAAATTCAATGTTAGACCTTCCACAGCTCACCTCCCTTTTTTCTAAGCATTTTCTTTACTGAAACTGATTGCTGTTTTTCTTCCTACAAGGTCACCAGCTGTGAATGGCATGCTTAGCTGTAAAATAATGATTTTTAAAATAATTATAATACTATAAAAGTAATTATCTTTTTATTATAATTACAAGAGCCTCTACAAACTTCTAATGTCAGTATCACAGTTTTCTTTTCTATGAATTTGAATTTGATTTATGTGAGAAACCAAGTCATACCATGAATTATGCTTATGCTTGAGTTTCTTTAGTATTATATTCTCTAAATGAACTACTACCTCTTACTGGCACTAGGAAAAAGACACTTGATCACTCACTGTCTCAGTTTCACACATGATGAAACAACTAGATACTGGATCTCAAAACAAAAAAGAATATCAAACTAGATCTAGGATCTTAGAAGATCCAACTCTAGAGTCCAAGATTGGGATGTCAGGTTTTAGACTCTGAAGTCCCATCCAGGAGGTGAAAAGGGGAGTAGAACCCACGTGCCATCGAGAAATAGCTCAGAGAGGAGAGTGGGCATCCTGTGGTCAATATTCAATACCAGCCCCAGGGAGGTCAGCTTTTGTCTCTCTGTTCTGGAAACAGCACTGCTTACAGAGAGCTGGCCAGTCAGATCCACCTTCCTTTTCCAGCTTGATGCTCTCGGCATCTCACTGACAGTCAATTACAGCCCTCCGTACAATCCATATTCTAAATCACTCACTGCCTCCCAGCTCCTGATGCTGAAGTTTTCCATGCCTTAGACCTTTTTTTTTTTTTTTTTCAGTATGCGGGCCTCTCACTGCTGTGGCCTCTCCCGTTGTGGAGCGCAGGCTCCGGACGCGCAGGCCCAGCGGCCATGGCTCATGGGCCCAGCCAGTCCACGGCATGTGGGATGTTCCCGGACCGGGGCACGAACCTGTGTGCCCTGTATCGGCAGGCGGACTCTCAACCACTGCGCCACGAGGGAAGCCCGCCTTAGAGCTTTTGAACACACTGTCCCCTCTTCCTGGAAGCCCTTGCTACCAGCTCTGCCTGTCAATTTCACTTTTACTAGTCTTTCAAGCCCCAGCTCACATGTCACCTCAAGTGAATGAAACTCTGTCCAACTCATCCAGCTATTTTTTTTTTTTCTTGGTAGACTGGGAACATGGGGTGGTGGGGAAGTTTGAAGAGGGGTGGAAAAAAAGAACTAGCATGTTTTGGACATGGAATTTAGTATTTACAACCATCCTGTGAGGTCGGTGTTTTTACCTTCACTTTTCAGATGGGAAAACAGAGAGTGAATGAGTTGAGTGGCTTGCTAAAGGCAGAATCAGAATTAGGACTCAGCTGTACCTGATCCCAAAGCTCTCTCCATTCTGTCCCATCATTAGACTTGTCCTCATTTGGGCTCCAGAAGCACATCATAACACACTAGTCGGGCCCCCACTAGACTTCAAACTCCTGAGCAGCCAGTCTCTGTGTCATTCTCATCAGTGTTCCTGGTATTTACCATAGCATAACTCCATAGTTATTTATTGAATGAGTGAATGAACAAATGAAGAATACCCCTATGATTTACATATTGTAGCAAACCCTACTGTGCCTGAGCTAGTTGTTAAATAAAGTTATTTGTGAGTTTTCCCTAATGATGTTTTCCATCTTCTATTTTTTCTCTGAAATTAAGAGGTACCATAATTAGGAGGCAAATTATAATTTTGGTGCCCAGAGAGACAATCACTGATCGAGTCTGCCAGGCTACCAGCTACGCTGACATGGTTTGCACAACTGGTGTTTGAACAGAGACTGACGTTGATTTGACATTGGCAGGTAACGCAATAGCCTGGCAGCTTTCAGAAAATATCAAATTACTCTAAAAGCAAATTTTCCCCTTTTTGACATTCCTCTGAGAGCTAGAAACTCATTCATGTCAAACTTAACTTCATATTCCCTTTATTTGGAAAAATAAAATGAAACACCTTATCACCAAAAACTAGACATGTTTAATGAGAATGACCACATTTAAAATAAACATTATATATATATATATATATATATATATATATATGTTTTCCAAATGAATAAGAGATAGAACATGTAACGTTAAACACTTGGTTTCTGATTTCTGGAACCAGACTCCCTGGGTTTGAATTCCAACTCTGATATTTACTAGCTGAAAACTAGTTATTAGTTATATAATAATTAGGTAAATTGTTAACCTGCCTATGCTGCAGTTTCCTTATCTGTAATTTGGGGACAACAGTTGTACCTATTCTAGAGTTGTTTTAAAATTTAAGTAAATTTCTTAATGCAGTTAAACCATCATTTAACATCTTTATTGGAGTATAATTGCTCTACATTTTTGGATTAGTTGCTGCTATATAACAAAGTGAATCAGCTATACACATACATATATATCCATATCTCCTCCCTCTTGCATCTCCCTCCCACCCTCCATATCCCACCCCTCTAGGTGGTCACAAAGCACCGAGCTGATCTCCCTGTGCTATGCGGCTGCTTCCCACTAGCTATCTATTTGACATTTGGTAGTGTATATATGTCCATGCCACTCTCTCACTTCGTCCCAGCTTACCCTTCCCCCTTCCTGTGTCCTCAAGTCCATTCTCTACGTCTACATCTTTATTCCTGTCCTGCCCCTAGATTCTTCAGAACCATTTTTTTTCTAGATTCCATATATATGTGTTAGCATACAGTATTTGTTTTTCTCATTCTCATTTACTTCACTCTGTATCACAGACTCTAGGTCCATCCACCTCACTACAAATAACTCAATTTCGTTTCTTTTTATGACTGAGTAATATTCCATTGTATATATGTGCCACATCTTCTTTATCCATTCATCTGTCGATGGACACTCAGTTTTCTTCCATGTCCTGGCTATTGTAAATAGTGGTGCAATGAACACTGTGGTACATGACTCTTTTTGAATTATGTATTTCTCAGGGTATATGCCCAGTAGTGGGATTGCTGGGTCATATGGTAATTCTATTTGTAGTTTTTAAAGGAACCTCCATACTGTTCTCCATAGTGGCTATATCAATTTACATTCCCACCAACAGTGCAAGAGTGTTCCCTTTTCTCCACACCCTCTCCAACATTTATTGT
Source organism: Monodon monoceros (assembly GCF_005190385.1). NCBI lineage: Eukaryota > Metazoa > Chordata > Mammalia > Artiodactyla > Monodontidae > Monodon > Monodon monoceros. Next base: position 35,675,795 of record NW_021703783.1, read on the forward strand.
TTGTAAATTTTTTGATGATGGCCATTCTGACTGGTATGAGGTGTTACCTCACTGTAGTTTTGATTTGCATTTCTCTAATGATTAGTGATGTTGAACATCCTTACATGTGTTTGTTGGAAATCTGTATATCTTCTTTGGAGAAATGTCTATTTATGTCTTCTACCCATTTTTGCATTGGGTTGTTTGTTTTTTTGTTATTGAGCTGCATGAGCTGCTTGTACATTTTGGAGATTAATCCTTTGTCAGTTAATTCATTTGCAAATATTTTCTTGCATTCTGAGGGTTGTCTTTTCATCTTGTTTATGGTTTCCTTTGCTGTGCAAAAGCTTTTAAGTTTCATTAGGTCCCATTTGTTTATTTTTGTTTTTATTTCCATTTCTGTAGGAGGTGGGTCAAAAAGGATCTTGCTGTGATTTATGTCATAGAGTGTTCTGCCTATGTTTTCCTCTAAGACTTTGATAGTTTTTGGCCTTACATTTAGGTCTTTAACCCATTTTGAGTTTACTTTTGTAGATGGTGTTAGGGAGTGTACTGATTTCATTCTTTTAAATGTAGCTGTCCAGTTTTCCCAGCACTGCTTATTGAAGACACTGTCTTTTCACCATTGTATATTCTTGCCTCCTTTATCAAAGATAAGGTGACCATATGTGCATGGGTTTATCTTTGGGCTTTATATCCTGTTCCATTGATCTTTATTTCTGTTTTTGTGCCAGTACCATACTGTCTTGATTACTGTAGCTTTGTAGTATAGTCTGAAGTCAGGGAGCCTGATTTCTCTAGCTCCATTTTTCTTTCTCAATATTGCTTTGGGTATTCGGGGTCTTTTGTGTTTCCATACAAATTGTGAAATTTTTTGTTCTAGTTGTGTGAAAAATGCTATTGGTAGTCTGATAGGGATTGCATTGAACCTGTAGATTGCTTTGGGCAGTATAGTCATTTTCACAATATTGATTCATCCAATTCAAGAATATGGGTATATCTCTCCATCTATTTGTATCATCTTTAATTTCTTCCATCAGTGTCTTATAGTTTTCTTCATACAGGTCTTTTGTCTCCTTAGGTAGGTTTATTCCCAGATATTTTATTCCTTTTGTTGTAATTGTCAATGGGAGTGTTTCCTTAATTTCTCTTTCAGATTTTTCATCATTAGTGTATAGGAATGCAAGAGATTTCTGTGCATTAATTTTGTATCCTGCTACTTTACCAAATTCATTGATTTACTCTAGTAGTTTTCTGGTAGCATTTTTAGGATTCTCTATGTATAGTATCATGTCATCTGCAAACAATGACAGTTTTACTTCTTCTTTTCTGATTTGGAGTCCTTTTATTTCTTTTTCGAGTCTGATTGTTGTGGCTAAAGCTTCCAAAACTATGTTGAATAATAGTGGTGAGAGTGGGCCACCTTGTCTTGTTCGTGACCTTAGTGGAAATGGTTTCAGTTTTTCACCATGGAGAACGATGTTGGCTGTGGGTTTGTCATATATGGTCTTTATGATGTTAAGGTAAGTTTCCTTTCTGGAGAGTTTTTTCATAAATGGGTGTTGCATTTTGTTAAAAGCTTTTTATGCATATATTGAGATTACCATATGGTTTCTATCCTTCAGTTTGTTAATATGGTGTAACACATTGATTGATTTGTGTATATTGAAAAATCCTCACATTCCTGGGATAAAACTCACTTGATCATGGTGTATGATCCTTTTAATTTGCTGCTGGATTCTGTTTGCTAGTATTTGGTTGCAGATTTTTGCATCTATGTTCATCAGTGATATTGGCCTGTAGTTTTCTTTTTTTGTAACATCTTTGTCTGCTTTTGGTATCAGGTTGATGGTGGTCTCATAGAATGAGTTTTGGAGTGTTCCTCCCTCTGCTATATTTTGGAAGAGTTTGAGAAGGATAGCTGTTTGCTCTTCTCTAAATGTTTGATAGAATTTGCCTGTGAAGCCGCCTGGTTATGGGCTTTTGTTTGTTGGAAGATTTTTATTCACAGTTTCAATTTTAGTGCTTGTGATTGTTCTGTTTATATTTTCTATTTCTTCCTGGTTCAGTCTCAGAAGTTGTGCTTTTCCAAGAATTTGTCCATTTCATCCAGGTTGTCAATTTTTTTGGCATATAGCTGCTTGTAGTAATCTCTCATGATCCTTTGTATTTCTGCAGTGTCAGTTGTTACTTCTTTTTCATTTCTAATTCTGTTAGTTGAGTCTTCTCCCTTTTTTTCTTGATGAGTCTGGTAATGGTTTATCAATTTTCTTTATCTTCTCAAAGAACCACCTTTTAGTTTTATTGATCTTAGCGATCGTTTCCTTCATTTCTTTTTCATTTATTTCTGATCTGATCTTTATGATTTCTTTCCTTCTGCTAAACTTGGGGGTTTTTTGTTTTTCTTTCTCTAATTGCTTTAGGCATAAGGTTAGGTTATTTATTGAGATGTTTCTTGTTTTTTGAGGTAGGATAGTATTGCTATAAACTTCCCTCTTAGAACTGCTTTGGCTGCATCCCATAGGTTTTGGGTTATTGTGTTTTCATTGTCATTTGTTTCTGGTATTTTTTGATTACTTCAGTGATCGCTTGGTCATGTAGTAGTGTATTGTTTAGCCTCCATGTGTTTGTATTTCGTACAGGTTTTTTCCTGTAATTGATATCTAGTCTCATAGCGTGTGGTCAGAAAGATACTTGATATGATTTCAATTTTCTGAAATTTAACAATGCTTGATTTGTGACCCAAGATATGATCTATCCTGGAGAATGTTCCATGAGCACTTGAGAAGAAAGGGTATTCTATTGTTTTTGGATGGAATGCCCTATAAATATCAATTAAGTCCATCTTGTTTAATGTATCATTTAAAGCTTGTGTTTCCTTATTTATGTTCATCTTGGATGTTCTGTCCATTGGAGAAAATGAGTTGTTAAAGTCCCCTATTATTATTGTGTTACTGTTGATTTCCCCTTTTATGGCTGTTAGCATTTGCCTTATGTGCTGAGGTGCTCCTATGTTGGGTGCTTAAATATTTACAATTGTTATATATTCTTCTTGGATTGATCCCTTTATCATTATGTAGTGTCCTTATTTGTCTCTTGTATTTATTTTAAAGTCCATTTTTTTCTGATATGAGCATTGCTACTCCAGCTTTCTTTTGATATCATTTGCATGGAATATCTTTTTCCATCCCTTCACTTTCAGTCTGTATGTGTCCCTAGGTCTGAAGTGGGTCTCTTGTAGACAGCATACATATGGGTCTTGTTTTTGTGTCCATTCAGCCAGTCTATGTCTTTTGGTTGGTGCATTTAATCCATTTACATTTAAGGTAATTATCGATATATTCATTCCTATTACCGTTTTCTTAATTGTTTTGGGTTTGGTTTTGTATGTCTTTTCCTCCTCTTGTGTTTCTTGCCTAGAGAAGTTCCTTTAGCATTTGTTGTAAAGCTTGTTTGGTGGTGCTGAATTCTCTTAGCTTTTGCTCGTCTGTAAAGGTTTTAATTTCTCCATCAAATCTGAATGAGATCCTTGATGGGTAGTGTAATCTTTGTTGTAGGTTATTCCTTTTCATCACTTTAAATATGTCCTGCCACTCCCTTCTGGGTTGCAAAGTTTCTGCTGACAGATTAGCTGTTAAACTTACAAGGATTCCATTGTGTGTTATTTGTTGCTTTTCCCTTGCTGCTTTTAATATTTTTTCTTGTATTTAATTTTTGATAGTTTGATTAATATGTGTCTTGGCATGTTTCTCCTTGGATTTATCCTTTATGGACTCTCTGCACTTCCTGGACTTGATTGACTATTTCCTTTCCCATATTAGGCAAGTTTTCAACTTTAATCTCTTCAAATATTTTCTCAATCTTTTTCTTTTTCTCTTCTTCTTCTGGTACCCCTATAATTCAAATGTTGCTGCGTTTAATGTTGTCCAAGAGGTCTTTGAGATTGTCCTCAATTCTTTTCATTCTTTTTTCTTTATTCTGTTCTGCGGTAGTCATTTCCACTATTTTATTTTTCAGGTCAATTATCCGTTCTTCTGCTTCAGTTATTCTGCTATTGATTCCTTCTAGGGAATTTTTGGTTTCATTTCTTGTATTGTTCATCATTGTTTGTTTGTTCTTTTGTTCTTCTAGGTCCTTGTTAAATGTTTCTTGTATTTTCTCCATTCTATTTCCATGATTTTGGATCATCTTTACTATCATTACTCTGAATTCTTTTTCAGGTAGACTGCCTATTTCCTCTTCGTTTGTTTGGTCTGGTGGGATTTTACCTTGCTCCTTCATCTGCTGTGTATTTCTGTGTCTTCTCATTTTGCTTAACTTACTGTGTTTGGGGTCTCCTTTTTACAGGCTGCAGGTTTGTAGTTCCCATTGTTTTTGGTGTCTGCCCCCAGTGGGTAAGGTTGGTTCCGTGGGTTGTGTAGGCTTCCTGGTGGAGGGGACTGGTGCCTGTGTTCTGGTGGGTGAAGGTGGATCTTGCCTTTCTGGTGGGCAGGACCGCATCCGGTGGTATGTTTTGGGGTGCCTGTGACCTTATTATGATTTTAGGCAGCCTCTCTGCTAATGGGTGGGGTTGTGTTCCTGTCTTGCTAATTGTTTGGCATGGGATATCCAGCATTGGAACTCGCTGGCCATTGAGTGGAGCTAGGTCTTAGCTTTGAGGTGGAGATCACTGGGAGAGCTCTTGCCTATTAATATTATGTGGGGCCAGGAGGTCTCAGGTGGACCAATGTTCTGAACTCGGCTCTCTCACCTCAGAGGCTCAGGCCTAATACCCGGCCAGAGCACCAAGACCCTGTTAGCCACACGGCTAGAGTAATAGAAAATGGATTTATGCTTCCTGATGTTATCACTTCCTTTTATTAGGATTTTCTTGTCAACAACTCCCTTGATGTTATTGCTTCAGATATTTGTTCACTCTCACACGCTGGCCCATTCCTGCATGTAACCGCTGACATCACGGCTCACTGTTACCCAATGCAGCCTTCGTCATCTCTATTCTGCCCCCAGGGCTCGAACTCATTGGTTTTAAAATTATAACCTGGCTTTATTGGAGGTCTTATCTTACTTCAGTCTGGAAGGGGAGTCTTCCTAACCTATGTGGAACATTGGAGGTGTTGAGTCTTCCAGGGGTTTTCTGTGCCAATCCATGCAGCTGCCACGGACCAAGAGATATTCTGCCTCTATTCCACCTAGGCAGCCAATGCTTTTCCTGCCTTCTATTCCACCTAAGGGGACAGTGCTTTTACAGCCCATTCTCTGATGAGGCTCTCAGCAAAGTGGAAGGTCCAGTCCCTTCTCTTTTATGTCATCTTGCTTGGACAGCCTTCAATAGCCCACTAATGCAGGACTATGTAAACATGCCACGTTCTGAAGAGTGAGGTCCATCTCCAAAGGATATTCCAAGGTAAATGGTTCAAGGTTGAAATTCTGACTAATTTGACTGAACAAAGGAAGGCTCTGACATGAAGCCTCACAAATGTTGCCTTCACTTGAGACATCTCTCCCCTCTGAACTTTGCCTGCCTACAGGTAGCCCCCTATTTAAAGTTGGTGACCCCATATCCTCCCTCAGAAAATCCAGTCCTATCTGCATTTGTTCATTCTCTTATTTAACAGACATTTATTGGGTACCTCCTAAGTTCTAGGTGCAAGGAACTGAATGGTGAGTCAAAACAGACACAGTCCCTGTGGAGTTTCTAATTTAGTAGGAGAAAATATTTTAATCAAAGTGTGACACTAATAAACATAAAATGACAAAGACTGCAGTGAAGGATGGATGCACTGATCATAGGGACAGATTTCCCTGAGGAAATGAGTCATGAAGATGAAAGTGAGTGACTTTAGCATATTCCAGTGCTTGTGAGAAGCCCATGCCTGTGGTGGAGAGAGGGCAGATCTTGTGCTCATGAGATGGTGAGATGGGTGGATCCATCTCATGTGAAGTGATCACCTTTAGTAGCAAGAGGGATACCTTCCCTGCTCAGTTTTCTTCACTCAGTCTCTCCAGGGGTGGAAAATCTCCTCTCTGCAAAATGGGGTAAATGCAAGTACCTGATTCTAGTTCTGTCTCCCCACCAGTGAGAGGCACGGGCTGGCCAGTCTTTGTTACTAGGTCCCCTGCAAATTCACACACTTCTCAGAGACATGATTTACTCAACTAGAGATAACCAGAGTTACTCCTCTTTTTGCTTGATCCTTTAGGAATCGTAGAGAATTCCATCCCGCCCCTAACACAGTGCTTTTGGCTCTTTTTATGTCCTGCTTTAAGCCAAGCACATCACATTAAACGTCATAGTAGTTATCAGAGGCCGCTCCCTTCGCTTTCTGGAAGAAATGATCCAGCTTGATGGAATCTTTTTCATACCAGATCCTCTGCTGACCCTCTAGTAGGGGAGGGAGGAATCTAGTTCAATCTACCATATAGAGTTCAAGGTAAAAAAAGGGTTCTGGCTCTTATATATAATAAGCCAGACTGTAAACTGGAGAGAGCATCTGAGTGAGACAGTATTGAATGAGTCTCAAACCTGGGGACACTGCGTACCATCATTTTGAGGAGGGTGTGGTAAGTGAAACAGAGAGAGTTTCCTTTAAACCTGAAACAAACAAACAAACAACCAAGTGGGGAAATCAATTTGAAACTGAGATTTACAGTCAGTGCCTGCATTTTTTCTTAAACTTATGTTGACACATTGCAGCATGTAGTATGTTAGGAAAGACCTGTTGCAATATTTAATGTGTAAAGGACAAAGTCACACCTCAAGCCCAGGTTCTGGGTTCTGGGTTTTTTAATGTAGCCAATTTTCATGTTAGCAGTTTCACTTATAACTTAAAGGGAAAATCCCACCAGAAAACTTGGCTGTCCTTCTTCAAAGGTATGAGCTAGTACACAAGTGTGTCAAGGTGATCATTACAGTTAGTTTCCAAACGTAAATTTCAAGCATCCTCATCAAATTGAGTCTTCTGCTCATGAAACTAGTATTTTGTCACCTTTTCTCTCACTTTAAAATCAGCTCACCACACAGCGTCCCCATTCTTTAGGTTGGCCTTAGACAGAGGAGTAAATGGGATGGAATGCGACTGATACATTGTCTTACTTTCCCCTGTTGAGTGTCTTCGGGTCCCTGCCTGTCCACTGTCCTATTTCTTATTTTTTGCAGAACAAGGAGCATTCAATTCATTTAGGAAGGCAAACTCCCTATTTTGCTCCCTGAGATAGTATCCCAATCTCTGGACACCCCATCAAAACTTAATGCCCTTTCTCTCATTTTATCAGAAGCTTGTTCTTCTTTAGGGCAAGCAGACCTTTAGGCATCAAATAAACCCAAATCCTCAGAATCACCCACTCTGTGAGCAAGCCCTGAAAAGAGCTCTTAAGCTCTTTATTTATGGCAGCTTAAGAGGCGTCCTGATGTGGAGGAGATATCACCCTTTTAGAACTGACCTCAGCACAAAAGATGACTGTTTGACATCTGTCTGTCTGTCTGATGTGTCTTCAGCTTTCTCTTGCCCCGTGGGATGGGGGGGGTCCCCTTGTCCTCACATTCTCATCCTTCTCCATGTCAAAACCTGCTCAGAGGAAAAGGCCTGTAACTCACTGGCATTAAGGTGTGAGTATTTAAGGTACTATCTTCTGTTTATTAACATGCTGGATAATGTCTAAGATACAGAGACTAATTAGACATTCTCTGTTCTTAAGAATTTGCAGTCTAATGGAGGGGAGCATACAGGTGAAAATAATTATTCTAAATGAGAATAATTGTTGGGGTAGGTGGAGGACAGTGTTGAGAGCAAGTATGAAGGAATGTAGAACTAACCAGCCTCATGGTTACATCTGAGACATCGCTGGAAAATATCTCAATACCCTCCCCAAAGCAATGTGGTAGTGCTTAACGTTAATTGTTCCTATTCTCCTGAATAAGGACCTACTTTCCCAGGGACCTACTTTCCCAGGAATGTTTGCTTGAAGGGACCTACTTTCCCAGGAATGTTTGCTATTAACAGAATAACAGAACAACCTTTAGGCCAAAGGAATGAATCACTAATTGTGGGATTCCAGGCACCAGGAAGAAATATGCTATATGCTTATAGTTTCTAATCACTGACAGGTCCACACACAGATTTATACCAGATTCACCTGGAGCATGGGGTATATAGAAACTCCCAAACTCCATTCTGGAGAAGTTGATTTGGTAACATTGAACTGTGGTCATCCTAATGTGTGACCAGGTTTAAAAATCACAGTGCTACCTCTTGAAAACCTGAAATTATATCAGCTCAGAGAATGTCTATCTGGAAGGCCAGCTCTCACCCTTTCCCAGGAACCTAACTTAATGTCAGGGAATGGCTTAGGCCCCGAACAGATTGGGTTCTTTCTATCTTAGTGTCCATACCTGTTACATGGATCCTGCTGGCTTTGGAATCCAGGTCCATGAACTTTAGCTGGATGGGATCAACCAGCCTGGGACCTGGGATCAGATCAAAACTTTGCAAAGCAGGGTCCCTGGAAGGCCTGAATGGGAATTCCCCAGAGTACTTGTGAAAAATTCCCTAATCCCAGCCCAGGCCTGCTGAAACAAAATCTCTAGAATGAGGGGAAATCCACATTTTTAATGAATTCCTCAAGTGGTTCTCACTCCCGCTAAGATTGAGAACATCTAGACCAGACTTACCCGCTGAGAAGACAGATCTGAGGGATGTGTTGGGAAGGTGACAGGTCCGGCAGTCCAAATACATTACTTAAAGGATCTGGTGACAACTCACTATATTATCTTTGATGCAGCTTCTTCCATGAAGGAGCGAGAGGACCAAGAAAAGGGGGATGCTGAGAAGGAAATTCTAGGGGGTGGTGTGGGGAGGGTGGAGAGAGGCCCTGACGTAGGAGATTCAGGAAGCACTTTGATCATGAGCAGAAGGAACCTGGTTATGACATTGAGAACTGGGGACAGGTGGCACTTTTGCACATGAATTTGCTCAGCAAGAATGACTCATCTCTGCTCTACAGAGCATCAGCTGTGAGAATTCACTTCCAAGACAGCTCACTAACATGGCTGGCAAGTTGGTGTTGACTGTCAACTGGTTGCTCAACTGGAGCTGTGGTCTGAGAGCTTCAGTTCTTTTCCACATGGGCCTCTCACATGGAACTGCTCGAGTGTCCTCATTGCCACGGTGACTGGTTTCCAAGAGTGAATGGTCCAAGGGTTAGGAATTAGAAATGCTAATCTCTTTAAGTCAGGGCCTAAGAAAAGGAGTATTGGCACCTCCAACATATTCTATTGGTCAAGCAGTCACAAAACCTGACCCTCATCCTCTTAACGAAAAAGGTGTCAGAACTTTGAGACCATGTTTAATCTATCACAATAAGAATGAATTGAGTCAATAGGAATAAGAAATGTGATCAATTACAATATTGTGTTAGTTTCAGGTGTACAATATAGTGATTTAGGTTTTTTTTAACTTTTTATTTTATGTTAGAGTATAGTTGATTAACAGTGTTGTGATAGTTTCAGGTGTACAGCAAAGTGATTCAGTTATACATATACATGTATCTATTCTTTCTCAAATTCTTTTCCCATTTAGGTTGTTACATAATATTGAGCAGAGTTCTCTGTGCTGTACAGTAGGTAGTTGTTGGTGATCCATTTTAAATATAACAGTGTGTATATGTCAATCTCAAACCCCCTAACTATCCCTTCCTCCTATTCTTCCCCAGCTGGTAACCATAAGTTTGTTCTCTAAGTCTGTGAGTCTGTTTCTGTTTTGTAAATAAGTTCATTTGTATCATTTCTTTTAGTTTGAAAGTATACATGCACACCAATGTTCATTGCAGCATTGTTTATGGTAGCCAAGACATGGAAGCAACCTAAATGTTCATTGATAGAGGAATGGATAAAGAAGATGTGGTACATATATACAAAGGAATATTACTCAGCCATTAAAAAGAATGAAATAATGCTATTTGCAGCAACATGGATGGACCTAGAAATTGTCATACTGAGTGAAGTAAGTCAGAAAGAGAAATACTGTATGATATCGCTTATATACGGAATCTAAAAAGAAGTGATTTAGTTTTTTTGCAGATTGTATTCCATTATAGGTTATTACAAGATATTGGGTATAACTCCCTGTGCTATACAGTAAATCCTTATTGCTTATTTTATGTATAGTAGTTTGTATATGTTAATCCCATGCTCCTAGCTTATCCCTCCCCTAATTTCTCTCCTTTTGGTAACCATAAGTTTGTTTTCTATGTCTGTGAGTCTGTTTCTGTTTTTTATGTAGATTCATTTGTATTATTTTTTAGATTTCACATATAAGTGACATCATATAGTATTCATCTTTCTTATTTCACTAAGCATAATATTGCCTAGGTCCATCCATGTTACTGCAAATGGTAATATTTCATTCTTTAATTTATGGCTAATATTCCATTACATGTATATACCACATCTTCTTTATCCATTCATCTGTCGATAAGCACTCAGCTTTCTTGTTTTGGCTCTTGTAAATAGTGCTGCTATGAACATTGGGGTGCATGTATCTTTTCAAATTAGTGTTTTTGTTATTTCTGGATATATATCCAGGAATGGAATTGCTGAATCATATGGAAGTACTATTTTTAGTTTTTAAAGGAATCTTTATACTGTTTTCCATAGAGGCTGAACCAATTTACATCCCCACCAACAGTGTATAAATGTCCCCTTTCCTCCACATCCTCTCTAACATTTATTTGTAGATTTTTTGATGACAGCCATTCTTTTGATTTGCATTTCCCTAATAATTAGTTATGAACATATTTTCATGTGTCTATTAGCTATCTGTATGTCTTTTCTGGAAAAACGTCTATTCAAGTCATCTACCCATTTTTTTTATTGGATGGTTTGTTTTTTTTGATATTGAGTTGTATGAGCTGTTTGTATATTTTGGGCATTTAACCCCCCATCAGTCACATCATTTGCAAATATTTCCCCCCATTCTGTAGGTTGTCTTCCTGTTTTGTTGATGGTCTCCTTTGCTGTGAAAAAGGTTTTTAGTTTAATTAGGTCTCATTTGTTTATTTTTGCTTTTATTTCTCTTGCCTTGGGAGACTGACCTAAGAAAGTATTGTTACTATTTATGTCAAAGAATGTTTCAACACAGCATCATAAGTCAACTATGCTTCAATAAAATTTTTAAAAAAAGAATGTTTCATGTATGGTCTCTTCTAGGAGTTTTATGATGTCATGTCTTCATTTAGGTCTTTAAACCATCTTGAGTTTATTTTTGTATAGATGTGAGGAACTGCTCTAATTTCATTCTTTTACATGTAGCTGTCCAGTTTTCCCAGCATCACTTCTTGAAGAGAGTGCCTTTTCTCCATTGTATATTCTTGACTCCTTTGTTGTAGATTAATTGATCATAGGTGCCTGGATCTATTTATTTCTGGGCTATATATTTTCTGCCACTGATCTATGTGTCTGTTTTTATGTCAATTACACGCTGAAAGAAACAACAATTTAAAGTCTCTGGAAAATGTCCTAAAAGAATACAGCGAGTAAAGAAAATCTTACTTACTCAAGAAAATCTACTAAATTTGAGTAAGAATAGCAAGAGTCTGTGGCTCTTGATCCATGATCCTCTCCTCCACTCCCCAGCTCAGTGTAATGGAAGCTCCACTCTGGGGGATGTGGCTAAGAAAATGGAGCTCTCCTCAGATCTCAGTTAAGGGATATAATTTCTCACCAGTAGGGCAGGTTGCCAGCATTTCTCATCACTCAGAGCTCCTGGTTGCAGAGGCTAAATTCCTGGTGAGTGCAATCAAGAGATCAGGGATGCCTTCCTTCATCTAGCTTGAATTTATAAGAGAGATAGTTACACCAAGAATACTGGGAACTGAGAGCAGAAGATCCACACTGACAGAGGCAAGCTGACACGAGAGGTTATCACCTTCACCCAGCACCCCGATCATAAAGAAAGGGTGCCAGTCAGAGAGTAGACAGCTAATCTCATCTGCAGCTCTAGAGCAGGAACTCAGAGATTTTGCCTAGAGAGAGAGGCAGTCAATAAAAACAGCTCAAAGCTCTTCCTAGAGGAACTGATTTTATTTGAAACAGACTTTGGGGAAGTTCAAGCCTAAGCAGTCTTAGAAATAATGGAGGTTTTTGTGGTAAGCAATTAAGTAGAGGCTAATAGCTTTATGAAGTAACAAGCTAACCTGTAGGTCAGCTAGTTTAATGAGAGAACCAGGAAAAGAGACAACTGAGAAGATCTCTTCTGGAATCAGAAAACCTCAGAGACTGGCTTCAAAGACTACCCTTGCAAAGGAGCCTGAATGTAATTGGATCATACTGTGGGACAATGTATACTCCAGGGCATCATCAAAACAATAGAGTAACCAGACAGCACTTAGTGTAGCCTAACATCTGGATATGATACCAGCAGAGGCAGACAACTTAATAGTGAAATCAGGGAAAGACAGTCAAAGAGAACCCTGTTAAAAGCACTGTACTCCCAGGGTGAATATGTACTTGCCCAAGACTGAACCCTTTGAGAAATAACATCAGAGACTTTACATTGCATGGGAAATAGACCTCATTTAAAATATTCCAGTGAAGTCACTAAATAAATGCACAAGCAAACAATAGGAAAAATAAACCCTAGGGCAAAGGGAGAACAGTATCCAAAATTACTACAAATTTTACCTAAAATGTCCAACTTTTAACATACAAAAAAATATGAGACATAAAAATGAAGGTCAAGAGGGAAGAGATATGGGAACATATGTATATGTATAACTGATGCACTTTGTTATAGAGCAGAAACTAACACACCATTGTAAGGCAATTATATCCCAATAAAGATGTTAAAAAAAAAAAAAAGATGAAGGAAAGTGTGACCCATACACAGGAAAAGAAGCAGGCAACAGAAGCTACTTGTGACTTCTGTTCAGATGTTGGATTTAACAGACAAAGACTCCACTGCAGCTATTATAAATATATTCACAAAACTAAAGAAAATCATGTTTAAAGAAAAAGCACTGCAGCTATTATAAATGTATTCACAAAACTAAAGAAAACCATGTTTAAAGAAAAAAAGTTATGATGATAATGTCTCATAAAATAGAGAATATTAATAAAGAGATATAAATTATTCAAAAGAACCAAATAGAAATTCTGGCAACAAAAGGTAAAAGACCTGAAAGGAAGAATTCAATAGAAGTGTTCATCAGTTTATTTCCACTGGCAGAAGGAATTAGTGAACTTGAAGACAGATCAATAGAGATTATGAAATGTGAATACCAAAGAGAAAAAAAGAATGAAGAAAATGAACACAGCTGCAGAGAAATGTGGGATACTACTAAAGTGCACCAACTTATATGTAGTGGAAGAATCAGAGAGAGAGGAGAGGAGAGAGAGAAAGGAGCAGAGAAAGAAAAGAAAAGAAAAAAACTCAAAGAAATAATGGCTGGGGACTTCCCTGGTGGAGCAGTGGTTAAGAATCTGCCTGCCAATGCAGGGGACATGGGTTCAAGCCCTGGTCTGGGAAGATCCCACATGCCGCGGAGCAACTAAGCCCATGTGCCACAACAACTGAGCCTGCACTCTAGAGCCCTCAAGCCACAACTACTGGGCCTGAATGCTGCAACTACTGAAGCCTGCATGCCTAGAGCCCATGCTCTGCAATAAAAGAAGCCACCGCAATGAGAAGCCTGCGCACCACAATGAAGAGTAGCCCTCGCTTGCCGCAACTAGAGAAAGCCCGAGCGCAGCAATGAAGACCCAACAGACCCAAAAATAAATAATAAATAAATAAATAATTTAAAAAAACAGAATTAATGGCTGAACACTTACCAATTTGATTAAAAAAATTAATCTGCACATCTAAGAAGTTCAAGAAACTCCAATAAGATAAACACAAAGAGATCTACACCCAGACATATCAGTAAAATTCCTGAAAGCAAAAGACAAAGAGAAACTTTTGAAAGAGCAAGAAAAAAACTATTCATTATATGAGAAAACTAATAAGATTAACAGCCAACTTCATTGTTCAGAAACAATGGGGCCCAGAAGGCAGTGGGATGACATACTCAAAGTGCTCAAAAAATAAAAATGTCAAATAAGAATTTTATATTCAGCAAAACCATTTTTCAAAACTTAAGGTGAAATATTTTTCAAGAGAAATAAAACCTTTTTCATTTCAGAAAACAGTCTAGCTGTTCCTCAAAAAGCTAAACAAAATATTACCATATGACCTAGCAATTCCACTCCTATGAAAATATACATCCACCCAAAACTTGTACACTGATGTTCATAGCAGCATTATTCGTAGTAGCCCAAAAGTGGAAACCACTCAAATGTTCATTGATTGACAAATGGATAAATAAACTGTGGCCTGTCCATACAATGGAATATTATTTGTCAAAAAAAAGGAAGTATTGATATATGCTATGACAGGGATGAACATTGAAGACATTATACTAAGTAAAAGAAGCTAGCTACAAAAACACATATACTGCATTCTATTTATATGAAATGTCAAAACATAGACAAATTGGTGGAGAGAAAATAGATTGGTGGTTGCCCAGGGCTATGGATGGGGATGGAGGCTTAGGATTGAGAGGAAATGATGAATGACTGTTAATGGGTATGGAATTTCTTTTAGGGGGTAATGAAAATGTTCTAAATTTGATTGGGTGTAAATAAAAACCTCAATGAGATATAACCTCACACCTGTTAGAATGGCCATCAAGAAAAAGAAGAGATAACAAATCCTGGAGCAGATGTGAACAAAAGGGAAACCTTGTGCACTGTCAGTGGGATTGTAAACTGGTACAGCTACTATGGAAAACAGTGTGGAGGATGCTCAAAAAATTAAAAATAGAGCTAACATATAATTCAACAATTCCATTTCTGGGAATATATTCAAAAACACGAATTCAAAAAGGCATGTGCATCCCCATGTTTATAGCAGCATTATTTACAGTAGTCAAGATATGGAAACAACTTAACTGTCCATTGATGGATGAATGCACATGGTAGGATTTCATCCTTTTTTATGGATGAGTAGTATTTCATTGTGTATATACACCACATCTTTATCCATTCATCCATCCATGAACACTTAGGTTGTTTCCATATCTAGGCTATTGTAAATAATTCTACAATGGACATAGGGGTGCATATATCTTTTCAAATTAGTGTTTTCATGTTCTTCAGATAGATACTGAGAAGTGGAATAGCTGGGTCATATAGTAGTTCTATTCATAATTTTTTTGAAGAATCTCCATAGTGGTTGCACCAATTTCCATTCCCACCAACAGTGTACGAATTTCCCCTTTTTGCCACATCTTCTTCAACATTGTTATTTCTTGTCTTTTTGATTATAGCCATTCTAACAGGTGTGAGATGATATCTCTTTGCGGTTTTGATTTACATTTCCATAATAATTACTGATGAACATCTTTTCATGTGCCTGTTGGCCATGCATATATCTTCTTTGCAAAAGTGTCTATTCATGTCCTCTGCCCATTATTTAATCAGGTTGTTTATTTTTTGTTGTTGAGGTGTATGAGTTCTTTATATTTTTTTTGATATTAAATCCTTATTGGATATATGATTTGCAAATGTCTTCTCCCATCCAGTAGGTTGCCTTTTCATTTTCATGATAGTTGCCATTGCTATGCAGAAGCTTTTTAGTTTGATGTAGTCCCATTTGTTTATTTTTGCTTTTGTTTCCCTTGCCTTTGGCCTCAGAGCCATAAAAACATCGCTAAGACTAATGTCTATGAAGTTACTGCCTGTCTTCTTCTAGGGATTTTATGGTTTTGGGTCTTACATTCAAGTCTTTAATCCATTTTGAGTTAATTTTTATGAGAATTGATTTTTGCAAGATAGTGGTTTAGTTTCATTCTTTTGCATGTGACTTCCAGTTTTCCCAACACCATTTATTGAAGAGACTGTTCTTTATCCATCTTATGTTCTCTGCTCCTGTGTCATCGTGTGGATTTACTTCTGAGCTATTCTGTTCTGTTAATCTATGTGCCTATTTTTGTGCCACTACCATGCTGTTTTGATTACTATAGCTTTGTATATAGTTTGAAATCATGGAGTGTGATACCTCAGCTTTGCTCTCCTTTCTCAAGATTGTTTTAGCAGGTCCATTACTGAGCCATATATCCCTTAATATAGGGGCAGAGTAATTTCTTAGAGAAAGCACCTTTCTAAAATCATCTCTTACCCTCTCTTGGGGGTAGTGAATAAGAAGGGATGTTGGCAGTTATAGTAGTAAATGGTACTGAGGAGGGAGTCAGAGGTTTCATTATTCTGTTATACTAACAAAGCCACTTCTGATTACAGATCACTTGTGGATCACTACTCTTATTTCAGACACACTTTGCTTCCAAATTTTAAATAATATTCTGGCTTATATAGTCTCACAGGAGTAACATCCATTCATTAAGCCAGACTAGTGACTTTGATGTGCAGCAAAAGCAAATAATGTTGGCCAATTTCCTGTTTCCCATTATTCAGAAATATAAATAGAGCCAAGATTTTATTTGTTATGGTTTCTATAATATTGGAAATTCCTACAGAAATACCAGCAGAATCTTTCATGGTACATCTTATTAGGTTGGGACTAAAACCTTTCCATTTGGGGCCAAGAGGCTCCTTGGCAATACCTATGATCCTTTATTTTTCCCTTAACTGCTTCTGGTGTTTAATTTTCTGGCCTGAGTTTTTATTGCCTTAGATTTTATTTCCTGGAACTTTTTGCTGTTACTTTTTGTTGTTTAGTTATGAAATATGTCATTCATTCAAAAAGTACAGAGACATATAACAAACACTCATGTATACATCTCTAGACTTAAACAAGTGCCGATATCTTACATACTTTGGAACTTTTTTAATAAGTAAAAATTTACAGATTCATTTGGGGCCACAGAGGTGCAGGGTTTTTTCCAAACTTCTTATTGATGTTAATATTTTTAAATATGGTTAAGAGAAATTTATTTTAAGAAGCTCATACATTTCTTCAGAGAATGTTTATTCTTTAAATGACTGGAAAGTGAATCCTTTACATGAAAGCATTCTGGCTGCTTCAGTCCTAGGCCTCTTCTCTTCTCACTCTATAGTACTTCCCTCCTTGATCTCATTCATGCCTGTGGCTTGATTACTACTCTGCTGATGACTCCTAAGTTTATATCTTCAACCCAGATCTCTCCTTGGAGTTCCAGACCCATACATCCAGCAACCATCTTATTATGACACGAACCCTTCAATGTTAACATAACCCACCAAACCCAAGATTTCCTCCAAACCTGGACTTCTTCCTTTCCCTTTCTCAGCAAATGGCACCATCATTCATGCAATTAGGCATCTCAGATGCCTAGGATGTAACACTTACACCTTATTCTCCACTTCTTACTTAATCTGTCAGCAAGTCCTACTGATTCTACCTATTCAAATATGTATCAAATTGCCTCACTTCTCTCTTCCTTCATGACCACCACACTAGTCCAAGCATCTATGCTGACACGATAGCAGTAGCTTCCTAACTATTGTCCATGCATCCTCCCTGGACCCTTCCAGCAAGGTTCTCTACACTGTAGCCAGAGTGAACTTCTCGAACACAAATTTGATGATAAGATCCCATCAGGTTAGACTATGATTCTTAAGATTAAAAAGAATGGCCTGGTGAGCATAGTCTGACCCAGGCTACCCCTCTTGGCCTCTTTCTGTTACTCTCACTCTACACCTCAGCCTTCTAGGTTTTGAAAGCATTGTACCTCCTCCTCTCCCCCAGAGCCTTTGCGTATGCTCTTCCCTCATCCTGAAGTGCTCTTCTTCACCCATTTATGGGCTTAACTTCTAATCATCTCTCAGGTCTCAACTCACATATCACTTCTTTAGGAAAGCTTTTCTGATCCCCCCCCCACCCCAACCTGGGTCAAGTTTCTTTGTTATTAGCTTATATTTAACTGTACCCTTTTCCTTCCTGGGACTTTTCTCAGTTATAATATATTCTCTTATTCACTTAATTGATTAATCTCTGTCTCCCCATCTCCCTGTCCTCTACTAATATATTGTAAGCTCTGCGAGAACATGAATAAATAAGTGACTCTCAAGCTACCTGATTATAGGTAGCCTTGTCTGGATCATGTGGAAACAAGTGAGATGGTGCTGATAACAAAGTTATGGAATTCTGGATTTTCATTGGTATGAATCTCTCCCTCCTATGTTTCAAAAACAACATCAGGCCATAGGTTAATGATACCACTGGTATAGTAAGACAGAGGAGGGAAAACTCCTGGCATAAGATATGCAATGAAAGATAGAATATTTTTTAGATATTTTAGTGACATGGAAAGAGCTGTGAATTCAAATGCCTGGTCTGCCTCAAGAGATTTAGCCAAGGACAATTCCCAGCCTGTTTCATCATCTGTAAAACTACAACATGCTGTCTTCTAAGTTAATTTTAATAACTAGAAATTATATATCCATAGTGCCTGCACCATAGTAAGAGTCAGTAAATACTTACCGACTAAAGAAATAACTTAATGAATAAATAAATAAAAGTAAGTACGCAGTGAAGTTTCTGGCAAATAGCAAGTCCTCGATGAGTCATAACCACAAAAATATGATAAATGACAGTCAAGAATACTTTCCTGTAAGAGAAAGGAAGACTGAGCTGACGTAGGAAGAGAAGACTGCAAGTAAATGGGGAACGGAGCCGGACAATCACCCAGAGCAGGTTTTGTTTCAAGGCGTGGTGCCCAAGCACTCTGACTCTGTTAGCTGCCCCAGAATGGGAAGGCACATATAGCCAGGTGCCTACCACACAATGTTACCTGATGTCCATAGACAACTAGAGATAGAGGTGAGTGGAGAAATAGGGTCTCACATAGAAAATTTTAAAAATGAGCCAGAGATAGAAGAGCAGAATCAGCGGAGGGGAGTGTCAGAGATGCCAAATGAAGAGACTGCAGTCAACAAAGTCAGACCTCAGGGAGTCAATTCAACTAGACTTGAAAGCATGTCATTTATATCTAATGATAGCAATCGATGCTTTGACAAGACGGTTTTCAGCAAAGCACTGGGGAGGAAGGCAAACTCCATTGAGTAAGGCAGTTGGGGGGTGGGGTGATGAACATAGACAGTGACCTTATATTTCTTTCAAGAAATTTGTCTAGAATTAGCAGAAGAGAGATTGGGCAGAGTAGTCTGAGGGGGAGACAGGGTTGAGAGAAAGGTCTTCTGGTTTGGTTTTGTTTCATTTTTAGGTGAAAGAAGCTTAGCATATTTATAATCTGAGAAAGAAAATTAGAGGAAAGGGAGATGTCCAATGTCCAGGAAAGAGAGGATAATCAATAGAGTTGAAGTTCTGAAGAGGTGTCAGGGTGCCAGCTCAGCCCTCATTAACCTACTTGTTTACTGCTTAGCAAACTTCCCCCAAATTAATTTAAAAACGCATTCTCGGTATCCCTTCTCCATTCATCTATGTGGCCCTGGACCTCTCACTTCATCTTGCTTTGCATTTACATTCTTGACTTCCTGCTGCATCCCCCTGACCTTTTACTTTGCCTCTTATTTTCTGTCACCTGGATTCAGCCTTAAGATTTGATGACTGATTTAGCTTCTCTGGCACCTGGCCACTGCTCTCCTTGGCCACACTATTGCCATCACCCTCAGCTGTTGCAACTCTTGGCCACTATGAGTAAGTGCCCTGCCAAGCCCGCCTCCCTGACTTGTCCATGTGGAGGAGAAGTGCCTCCTAGAGGAGATCACAAGAGGATAGAATGTGGGGCAGAGGGGGAAGTTTAGCTCCTAAGGCTGGAGAGGAGGTGGGGAAGAGAGCTAGTGGAATTTATTGGAGAGGGTAACTTTAACATTTCCTCTAATATGATTCTGTACTATTCTGTTTTTTTTTTTTAACCGTGGTAATATATGTTAAAAACAAAACTTTTGTTTTTAAAACAAAAAGTTATAAATGAGAGGAAGGAGCTGTGTTCATTCATTTAGGCAACAGCATTCTATTGAGCTGGGTGCTGGGGACACTGGTGAACAGGCTCCATCCCTGATCTAACAGAGTTTTCTATCTAGCAGGACAGATGCCCATAATCAGACACCTATTTATATCAGAACGAAAGTTGGGACTCTGGGAGAGTTCAACTCTGAAAGCTTCTGTTTTTGCTGAAAGGTAAGAAGCATGGTCATTTGCTCACAAAGGAGATGGAATTGAGCAGAGGGCTTGAAAGAAATGATAAAAATTAGGAAGAGGAGTTGTAGGGAAAGGGGGAGCAGACAGACCAGGAGTATGTAAACAAATGCAGAGCTATGCATACTTTCTACTTGAATGTCTCCGAATTCAAGTCCCAGAACTTGATTTTCAACTGCCCATGTGTGCCACATATTTGCTTCAAAAAAAGCAAATCCCTTTTCTTTCAGAACCTGTTAGTCATTGCTCTCTTTTTAACAACACTGTCAACAATAATCTCTTTTTGAAGAATGTCTTCAATTCACAGTAATTGTACTGGTAATAAATAGCTCATCCATGTCTTCAGGACTGTTAAGTGACAAGATAGATTGTAAGATTAAAAGCAACACAACCGTGTTGTTATTCAGTTCTTAACTAGAGTTTAACACAATACCCGGAAGAGTCACCTGTAATTCCAAACCTCTTGAGTCTTGGTTGGTGGGCCAGCTCTCTTCCCCTGGGCTTTAGCAAGCTTGGAACACCACTTTCCCAGGACATAGGCATCATAGTCCTGGTTAAGCTTCATAGTGTATCACTAATAATTCCAGTTGTATCTAGCATACTGAAATAATAACATCTTAAATTCTTGTAAATTATAAGTGCACTAGAACTTTTTTTAAATCTTAAATGCACATTCCTTAATATTATTCACTATTTTATGATAATATATTTGCTGAATATTGGAAAAGAGAATTAAAAATAAAACAGACATCTCTAACATTTTTCTCTTGTATGAAGGGTGCTTTATTTAATTTATCCACAGGTTTTATCTTCTATATAGTGAATTTCTAAACGTATTTAAATTTCGCTGTTGAGTGGTATACTAAAATCAGGGTGTTTTCAGATAGTAAAGAATAGCAACAATAAAGAATACTTCTCAACAAAGGGAAGTATTTTACTGATATTTTATGGGTAATAGATTCATTTGTTCTGTGTGTATCTTGCCTATATCCTTCCATTCATCTCATTTGTTTTTACAGGATATCTATCTGGGGCAGCTTGATCTGCTGTGAGCTGTGGAGAGGGAGACAAAGAGAAAAAAAGATGTGTTGCTGAATTTTTAATAACATCTGTATAAATTGCCAATAATAAGCAAATAATAAATATTTATTGACTTGAATTAAACTGAGCCAGGATCAAGGATGTGCAGCTGATGGTTGAAATATTTGTTGCTGTGGGATTGAGTTGAATCAATAGGACTGGAGGAAAAAGGGAAAAGGATGGAGGCAAAATACAAAGCAAAGTGAGAAAACAGAAGCAAAGTGAAGAGAAAATGATTACAATGATGGTTATTGCTACATATATACATTATATATACTGTTACACACACACACACACACAGGCTTATATAGATAGCAGTCTCCATCTTTGTGTGTGTGTGTGTGTGTGTGTGTGTGTAGCAATAATATTACAGGGTCAAACTTTAATCACTAAGAAATGGAGTTAAACTTAATCATATCTAGTGCTTTCATTTTAAACCAACAGCTCAGTTTCCACATCTCCTCGCACCACGCAGTGACCCATTGTGTTGGAATGCATAGCAGTAGCCCAAAGCACCCTACAGTTAGTGGAAAACTCTTTTCTCCTTTAAGTCCTCACTATCCATGGGCTGATCCCCATTTCAACTTTGTGCTGACTTCCTGTAACTTTCTATTGCATGTAGGCACCATCTCATTTGTCTGTGCTTCAAATGCCAGGTAAAGTCAAAATAGAGGGTAAAAGAAACAAACAAGGACAGGAAACAGCAAGAAGTTACTGCTGGCATTCTCAGCTGCCCAGCGGAGTCTCTTCCCATGTTTGGGAAGTTTCTCACCTCCTGGGTCTTGGTGGGTGGCTCATGCACTGCTGTTATCACAGCAGAATATGTCAGGGACTTGCTTTCCCCACCTTCTTTGAAGCAAGGGCCAAAAGCAACTCAGGTATCGCCACACCCTGGCACCACTGTCTCTGCCAGTAGCAAAAGGAGTGCCAGTAGTGTGGGCTGAGGCCCTGCTTGCTCTGTCACCCTACAGGCTGCAGTGCTCAGGGAGGTGCCAGTGACAGCATCCCTAGACCAGCCCTCTGGAGCGGTAGCATTGTCTGGATCTGTCACCCTGTATCAGATTCTTCGCCCAAGGCCTCTGGGAGCCAGCTGAGGCCTTTGTGTGAAGAAGAAAAAGGCGCCCCTCCTGGCAGGTGCAAGGCTCTGCCGGCATATGGTGGCTTTGCCTCTCCATTCCGTAGGTCCCTGAGGTATCCATGCTACTTTTCATTTCTTTTCTATCTAAATCAGTTTGCCTTGTTGCTTACAAATAAAAACTCTTGCTACTATAGTAAGACTACCACACTGTCCAGTTATATCCATAACCTCTTCATAGTGTTATGCCCCTTTTAACATAGGTCATATTCCTAAACAGACATTTCTCCAAAGAAGACATACAGATGGCCAAGAGGCACATGAAAAGATGCTCAACATCACTAATCATTAGAGAAATGCAAATCAAAACCACAATGAGGTATCACCTCACACTGGACAGAATGTCTATCATCAAAAGTCTACAAATAATAAACGCTGAAGAGGGTGTGGAGAAAAGGGAACCCCCCTACTCTGTTGGTGGGAATGTAAATTAGTGCAGCCGCTATGGAAAGCAGTATGGAGGTTCCTGAAAAAACTAAAAATAGAGTTACCATATGATCCAGCAATCCCACTCCTGGACATATATCCAGAAAAGACAAAAGCTCTAGTTTCAAAAAGATAACATGCATCCCTGTGTTCATAGCAGCACTATTTACAATAGCCAACACATGGAATCAACCTAAGTGTCCATCAACAGATAAATGGATAAAGAAGGTGTGGTATGTATATATAATGGAATATTACTCAGCCATAAAAAGAATGAAATAATGCCATTTGCAGCAACGTAGATGGACCTAGAGATTATCATACTAAGTGAAGTAAGTAAGTCAGACAGAGAAAGACAAATATATGGTATCACTTATATGTGGAATCTAAGAAATAGTACGAATGAACTTATTTACAAAACAGAAACAGACTCACAGACACAGAAAACAAACTTATGGTTACCAAAGGGGAAGGCGGGTAAGGGATAAACTGGGAGTATGGGATTAACAGATGCACACTACCATACATAAAATAGATAAGCAATAAGTTTTTACTGTATAGCACAGGGAACTATATTCAATATCTTGTGATAACTTATAATGGAAAAGAATTTTTAAAAATACGGTCATATTATCTGGCATTTCCACAAGACTATTATACCCTCCCTAAATAACACAACTAGCAAATATTTAGCCTTGATCTACTAACTCGGAGTAAATAATTAGCTTACGTATACTTTTAAGTGTTCATACTCAGGCTTGAATGTTTCACCTTCTAGTATTTAAATGCGATACACTAAAAGCTGAGCTTATCCTGCCTTGGGAAAGGAGGAAAGGACAATCATTATCAGCTCGTACATGGAGAACCCCTTAAAGTACGTAAAACACGAGCCCATGCCTGGGAGGAGTAAAGTGGGCCACCTGGAGACCCCACTCCCTCCTCACTGGGAGACTACAGGCTCACAATTACTGCACATTTTCTCCAACTATACAAACCAATCCTGAAAGCCACACCAGGTCCCCGCTGTAGTCACTGGACTTACTTCAAGGACACAGCCAAATTCCACTAAATCCAGGTGCTCACCTCCTCCATTGCACCTTCTAATTGAGTTTATGTGGGTCACATAAAATGCATGCAGGCATCTCTGGTCATCTACCATCTGTGGAGTCCTCATTCCCAGGCTGCCTTCTGTGTCCTATCTGTTCACAGAACCCCAGATCCTCTCCTCACTCTCACACCCATACCTCTGACCTCTATACTTCTAGCACTGCAATCACCAATCTTCCCTAGATCTGCAACTTCTTTCCTGGACATGTGTTCCACCTCCTTGACTTCACTGAAATAACCCCCAGGTGGCACTATCTCCCCTTTCAGCCTTCACTGAAATAACCCCCAATAACATGGGGGTTATTTCCTTTTGTGCTCTCCAGAGTCAGGTGGGCTGCTCTCCATAATTTCCAGGCCTGCATCGAGATTAATGTTTCCCTCCCTTCTTGTAAAACTCTTGCCATTGAGGCTCATGCTCTCCTGGTACAACACCTTTTTCCTTCTAATCACCTGCATCTCACAACTTCCTAAGCACACTTGTTCATTGACTGAGACAGCTCCTGTTGACAGTTTTCTCCTCCCCAGTCCAGAGGGTTATTGGGCATCCATGCCCACAAAGATGTCCTACCCAACATCCCAATCTCTTGTTCCTTGACCTCCGGTGACCTCCTCTTCTTCAACTCAGACACCCACTTGCTTTTTCCCTGTGCCTTGTCATCACCAGAAACACTCCTTCCCTGAAATCACTGATTCTAACATTCTTCTTCTATCACAACCTGATATCTTTCTGGTTCTTTGCTCAAGAACTCTCTGAAATATTTTAACCTCATTCAGACTTCTAACTCATTGACCATGCCCATTTCTCTCATAGCCCCCCTTCTACCTTCATTAACTCTTTATCTAGCCTTGATGTCCTGGTACATCACTACAACCTCTCTCCCCTGGTAATCTTCATTCCCTTGGTCAGAATTCAAATCCTGTTGCTTCATCTTTAAAATGAGAATAATATTAGTATTACAACTTATAGGGTTGTTAGGAGAATTAAATCTTAGTGTATGTGAAACACTTGGAAGTTCACCTGAAACTTAAATAGTACTAAATAAGTAGTATTCTGTCATGCCTTCCTGGAAAAACCCAACTCTGGATAAATCTGATCACTGGCATTCTCAAAATATGTGTTCAAAGACTGAACATTACCAGAAATTTTAAAAATGTAATTGTGAAAAATAACAGCTGTAGATACTCTTGATCAGCAAACTCAAATTGGCCCTCAATACTGCTGGAAGTAAATTCATTCTTCCTTCTACAAGTGTTTCATATGCTTTTCCCTCATCTTCAACATTGCATCTGACTTCCCTAAACTTACATGACTATCTTATGACTACCTCATAAATTACAAAGAATCACTCATGAGCCCCCGCTTTTGCTCCAACAAGTCTAAAACTATTCTTGTGTCTGTTCCTTTCTTCTTTTCATCCTTTCTGCTAAGAGATAAGTGTTCCCACAGTTATCGAAAGCAAGTGTCTCCTTGAGTGTTCTGATCTTTTCCTGCCTTCCCAAAGACCTCCATCTTTGAATTATCCCATCCCTGTCCTTTACCTTCCCTTTTATGTGGGTCCTTCTTATCGTAAGAAGAAACTCTAGATTTACAAATTTTATACATGAGTTTCAATGCCCACTCCCAGTTTGTGGATTGTCATTTCAGTCTCTTTGTGGTGTCTTTTGTTGAACATGTGTTCTTAAATGTAATTAAACTCATCAACTTTTCATGCTTTATGCTTTTATATCATATTTACAACATTCTCCCATACGCTGAAGTCATTAAGTATTTTATCTTCTGTTTTTAATGTTTAATAATTTTGGCTTTCTCATTTAGTTTTTAATCTATCTGTGATTGCTTTTATTTACAGTGTGAGAAATGCATCCAACTTTATTTTCTTCTGAAAGTATAGCTAAGTAATGCACAGAATGGTTTAGTGAAAAAAAATTGTTTCCTTATTGATCTGCAGTTCTACCCCTGTCTTATTACAACAGCCCACATATTAATGGGTTTATTTGGGGAGTCTCTAATTTTTTTCTATTTGTCTATTTCCCTATGCCTGCATCAATACCTTATAGTATTAATTACTTTAGCTTGATAATGCCTTATGGAAAGGATGTCTACTTGGTTGTGACCCCTCACCTGTTTTTTTCTTCAAACATGTCTTAATTATTCTTGGCCCTTTCCATATATAAAATTTTCAATTAGCTTAACAATTTTCAAAAGAAACACTTTAGGTATATATTATGTTTTATTAAATTTATTTAGCGAGACAAACTTTTTTAAATATTGCATTTTCTAATCAATGAACATGGTCTATCTTTCCACTTATTTAGGCCTCCTTAAACATCATTCAGAAAAGTTTTATACATTTATCCAGAAAAGTTTTGCCTATCTCCTGTTATATTCATTATTAGGTACCTCTTTAATGTTATTTTAATCATATCTCTTTAATTTTATTTTTAAACTGCTGCTGGTATGTGAAATGCAAATCAACATTTATTTGATTTTATTTCCAGCAACTTTGCTAAACTCTCTTGTTATTTCTACTAATTTTCTGAAATGTCTTTTGTAGTCTTTATGTACAAGATCATATCATTTGCAAGTGATTTCAGTTTTGTTTCTTTCTTTATAATCCTTGTAATTTTACTTTCCTCTCCTTGTCTTCTTTTCATATAGGTATGCTAAATTCAAAAGGAACTGTGCTGTGTTGTATGTACTACACAAATTCCACCTTTATTTGTATCCATTTGCTATAGTTCTTTGGTGTAGAGGTAAATATATAACGAAGAATGTTCAATAAACCTATTAATGTCAGGTTAATAATGATTTCTAAGATGTTGTAATGCTATATCATCTTGATGCCAGTAAGTACACTTTACAGAGCTATCAAATTGTGCCTCATTAAAAATGTCATTTGAAGATCGGCAAATTGCTAAAATTTTGACTAATATGATATCTGATTATCTTGAACTAGCAAGCAGAGCTTTGATGTTAATAACATCACTTTTTACAACACATTTGAGAGCAGACACTGGCATTTATATTGTTGATGTTAAAAAAAAAAAAGAAACAGGCTGCATCTTTCAACTACTAAGTCAAGCTTTGGCAATTTAGCTTCTGCAAAACAGCATCTTCTGTAATAGTATATTAATGTTCTAAATTTGAGTTATATTTTTCCTAGTGTTTAATTTGTAAATGTATTGCGTTTAAAGCCATAAGAACTATAATTATACATTGTTTATGCCTAGTTTTATTACATGTTTAAATAACTTTATAATTAAAATAGGTTTAATAAATCCTGGTAGCCCATGTGCACTTTTTTCCTTTGAAATAGTCTCTCATTCTATTACTTACATTTGAGAAATTCTGTTCTAATGAGTAGGAGACTCTCCTTGGTCTCACTTTGGGGATCCTGGCTTTGCTGGTCTTCCTAAATGTATAAGTTACCTACTTATATTGGGTGATTGTACCTCACTACATCTGTTTAACCACAAGGGCTCCTGAGTGCTCTTTCTAAGAGGCAAATTGATTCTAAACTTTGTCTACTTAAAAGTATTCAATAATCTTCTTTTATTTTTAAGGTAATATTCAAAACTTCTTAACATAATTCAGAAAGCTCTGTATATTTTTTTTCCTACAGACCTCGCTAAATGCATCTTTGCAAACTGCTTCTCCCACAGTTGACTCTATTTCAATGGAAACATGATCTTTGCAAATGCTCAGACCAAAAACCTTGGAGGGACACTTTGCTCCTCTCAGTTGTACACCAGACCAGCAAATCATCCAGGCTCTACCTTAAAAACATACACAGACTCACCACTTCTCATCAGTTCCATACTGTTGCCTGGACCATGCCACCAACATCTCTTACTAGAATTTTGCAGTAATTTCTTGATTAGTGTTTATGCCCTTACTCCTGTATTCATTTTCTGTTGCTGCTGTAACAAATTATCTAATAAAATGTTCAAATAATTTGCTGTAACAAATTATCAAAGCTCAGCATCTTAAGGGACTTCCCTGGTGGCACAGTGGTTAAGAATCTGCCAGCCAACGCAGGGGACATGGGTTCAAGCCCTGGTCCAGTAAGATCCCACATGCCAGAGCAACTAAGCCCATGCACCACAATTACTGAGCCTGTGCAATAGAGCCCGCGAGCCACAACTACTGAGCCCTGCATGCCGCAACTACTGAAGCCCGCACGCCTAGAGCCTGTGCTGTGCAACAAGAGAAGCCACTGCAGTGAGAAGCCTGTGCAACACAACAAAGAGTAGCCCCCACTCGCTGCAACTAGCAAAAGCCCGCACGCAGCTGCAAAGACCCAACACAGCCAAAAATAAATAAATAAATTTATGAAAAACAAACAAACAAAAACTCAGCACCTTAAAACAACATTAATTATCATTTCACAGCTCCATAGCAATCCAATCGGCTTGGCTGGCTTTCTGATGTGGAACCTACAAGGTCGAAAGTATTGGCAGGGCTGCTCTCCTTTCTGGAGGTTCTGAGGATTATTCCATTTCAAGCTCATTCAAGTGGTTGGCAGAATGTAGCTCCATGTAGATATAGGCAATGCAATGTTACTGTGCTGACAATCACATGCAGACTGAAGGTCTTTGTGGTGCGGAGAATCATGCTCCAATGATTGAGCTGGCTCTCACTGAGCATGGGGGGAACATGCATCCACAGTGCACTGCCATAGAGTGCTTTATATATAATGTGCTATGTGTGTGTCTTGTGTGTGTGTACTTTTAAGGAAACTGTTTCAAAATAAATGGTGTTGTAAAAAATCAATGCTGCATACATAGGATGGTTTTAAAGAGGTATGTGTGCACTTGCAGGACTGTTTATTATTAGGCTCTTCCCCTGCTAGACTGTAAGATTTGAGGTCAGAAGCCCTGCTTATGTTGCTTATCACTCAATCCTTAGGGCCAAACACAGTGCCTGGCACAGAGGAAGTAGTCAGTAAGTACATGTTGAAGAAATAAATGAACAATGGTTTTATATTGGTCACCAAAACAAGACTACAAAAATGTTTTAAATCTTAGTTAAGTGTTATATTCATAAGCAAAATAAAACCATTGAGCATAGCTGTAATCTGCACCTGAGTGAGTTTAGGAGAAAAAAGTCTATGAGAAGTAAATTTCTGTTCCTCATGTAGTAGCCCTGGGATGGATCAACCAGAGATGAGCAAGTCCTGCCCTAATGGACAGATATGGGGTGAGACCTGAGCCCCGGGCAGGCCAGGACTGCTGTTTTATCTAGCTCACTGGTTTAGGTGGTGCTTTGAGACCGACCTGTTCCCTATGTCTTCTCCCTCTGGACAAGATTACAAGGATGGAGATGCAGCAGCAATCAAGCCTTGGTCCAAGAAGAAGCCCTAATTATTCATTTGTCCCAACCACAGCTGCCCCAGGGGAGGCCATGTAGACCCTCAGAATACACTACCTTAGAACTAAAATAGCAGGCTATATGGGGGATGGGCTAGTCAGTCTTCGTGAATTTTCGTTATTGTATATGATTCCCTTCGAGTAGGCCCTTCTTCTTGTGTAAGGACCTGTACTGAAGGCTCAAATTGATCTGACAATGTGGGTGGCTTACAATGGGTTGTCTTTAACTCCACTCAACTACTAGAGAAGAGATCCAGATGAGACTGTGCAAAATAAAGAGAAGGGACTAGTGCCATTTGTGAATAGTTTTCTCTACTTCCAATATTGTAGAAGCTGGAGGAATGATTATACTAATGTGTGGAGTCTATTCCATACACCAGAAACTATTCAGTAACCTAATGATGAGCAGGGTTCATAATGAAAGTACCTCTTTAAACAGGAATATTAGCTCCATATCTAAAAGTTGAAAACATATTTGTTCAATTCATACCTTCAAACAGACATTTAAAATAATCATCATTCAATTTCTGTTAATCGTCCAAAAAAGAAAGTTGTATTGGATAACCCCCTCTGAACGTTCCCAGGGTTTTGTGGATTTCCCTAGTATAGTGAGCAGTTACACGTCAGGGTCAAAGGCAAGGAGACAAAGACACTTTGTGGTGAGAGCTAATGATTTGCCACATGACTTTAGATGCGGTTTTCTGATCTATCTGGGCTCAGTCCCTAATCTCTAAGAGAGGGTGAACATTTCTCCTTAAGGGTTTTGAGAAGCAATCAACGAGCTAATTATAAAACACTTTGCCAAAATACCATGCCACACAAGTGCTCGAAAATAAAGGCTGCTTTGTAATTGCAGAATGTCTTGAAAGCTGATCAGAGATGATGAGGGTGATGCTCATTTCAAAGCTAAAATTTTGGTTAGATTTGTTTTCTTTTCTTGTGGGGTGGTCCTGTGGGGAGGGCTGCAGTCCCAGGGTTTAGTGACTTAGGTCTAGTGTCCTGTGTGGTGGGCATTTTGACAGGCAATGGGAAGACAGCAATGAATAAATAGTTCTTGTCTTCAAGGAGATTAGAGAATGGGGGAGGCAGGAAAATGGGCACTTACAAAAGCACTTTGTGTTGTATTTGTGCTGTGAAATAGAAGAGGGTAATGCCACCGTAAAGCAGCTAAAATCTGGGGGAAAAAATTGTTGAGGGTAATAGAGGAGAAGAAGGTCCCAGGAGGAGTGAAGAGAGAGAAAGCCAATCTTAGAGGAATTAAAAGTAGTTCCTGTTTGGCTAAATTGCAGAGAAGAGTAGCTTCATGGCAGGATAGTGGAGGGCTTTCATCCACATTAGGGATTTTAAACTTTATCCTAAGGGAAATAGGCAATCAAAAGATTTTAAACAGGGAAGAAACATAACCAAATTTGTGTTTTAAAAAGTCACTATGTCATGTATATTTTGCCACTATGTATGTATATATATATATATTTTTTTTTAAATGACCACTATGAACACAACTTTCCAAAATCCATGGGACACGGCAAAAGCAGTTCTAAGAAGGAAGTTTATACTGATAGAGGTCTGCCTCAAGGAACAAGAAAAACCTCAAATAAAAAAAAAAGGTCACTACGGATAAATTTTTTCAAAAAGGAAAAAATTGGACCTCATCAAATTAAAAACAACTGCTCTATGAGAGTGTATGTGAAGGGGGTGAAAATACAAGCTACAGACTGGGAGAAAATATTTGCAAACCAAATATCCAACAAAGCTTTAGTATCTAGAATATATAAAGAATTCTCAAAACTTAATAGTAAGACAGCAACAGCAACAAAATAATGCAATTAGAAAATGGAAAAAGAATTAGCTGTCATTTCACTGAGGAGGATATACAGATAGCAAATAAGCACATGAAAAGATGTTCAATATCATTAGCCTTTAGAGAAATATAAATTAAAACCCCAATGAGATATTACTACACACCTATCAAAATGGCTAAAAGGAAAAACTATGCCAATACCAAATGCTGGTGAGGATGCAGAGAACTAGATCACTCATACTTTGCTGTAGGAATATAAATGGTAGGAACAGCCACTCTGAAAAATAGTTTGGGAGTTTCTTATAAAACTAAACATGCAACTACATACCACCTGGCAACTGCATTCCTGGGTATTTATCCCCAGAGAAATGAAAACATACGCTCACACAAAAACCAGTATATGAATGATTCAATAGCCACTTTTTTCTAATAGCCAAAAACTGAAGTCAGTCTAGATGACCTTCACCAGGAATGATTAAACAAACTGTGGTACATAAGTACCATAGAAATTATTCAGCAATAAAAAGGAACAAACTGTAGATACACACAATTTGGATGAATCTCCAGGGAATTATGCTGAGTGGAAAAAGCCAATCCTAAAAAGTTATGCACAGTATGTTTCCACTGGTATAACATTTTCACAATGACAGTTTTAGAAAAGGAAAACAGATTAGAGGTGGCCAGAGGTTAGGGATGAGGGAGGTGGGTATAGTCATCAAAGGACAAACTGAAGGATCTTTGTGGTGTTGGAACGTGCCTGTGGTGGGGGATGCATGAAAGCAAACAGGTGAAAAAACTATATAGAGCTTAATACACACACACAAATGACTACTAGTAAAACTGGAGACATCTGAACAAAATAGGTATATTTTATCAGTGTTAAAATCCTGGTTATGGGGGGCACTTTCAAGACGGCAGAGGAGTAAGACATGGAGATCACCTTCCTCCCCACAAATACATCAAAAATACATCTACATGTGAAGCAACTCCTACAGAACACCTACTGAACGCTGGCAGAAGACCTCAGACCTCCCCAAAGGCAAGAAACTCCCCATGTACCCGGGTAGGGCAAAAAAAAAAAGGAAGAACAGAGACAAAAGAATAGGGACAGGACTTGCACATCTGGCAGGGAGCTGTGAAGGAGGGAAAGTTTCCACACACTAGGAAGACCCTTCACTGGTGGAGACTGTGGGTGGCGGGGGGGAAGCTTTGGAGCCACAGAGGAGAGCGCAGCAATAGGGGTGCAGAGGGCAAAGCGGAGAGATTCCTGCACAGAGGATCAGTGCTGACCAGCACTCACCAGCCCGAGAGGCTTGTCTGCTCACCCGCCGGGGTGGGTGGGGCTGGGAGCTGAGGCTCGGGTTTGGAGGTCAGACCCCAGGGAGAGGACTGGGGTTGGCTGTGTGAACACAGCCTGAAGGGGGCTAGTGCACCACAGCTAGCCGGTAGGGAGTCCGGGAAAAAGTCTGGACCTGCCCAAGAGGCAAGAGACCATTGTTGCGGGGTGCGCGAGGAGAGGGGAATCAGAGCACCACCTAACTGAGCTCCAGAGACGGGTGAGAGCCACGGCTATCAGCGCAGACACCAGAGACGGGCATGAAATGCTGAGAATGCCACAGCAGCCACCAGGAAGCCTGTGTGTGCAAGCACTATCCACAACTCCCCTCCCAGGAGCCTGTGCAGCCCGCCACTGCCAGTGTCCCGTGATCCAGGGACAACATCCTGGGGAGAACAAATGGTGCACCTCAGGCTGTCGCAACGTGATGCCAGCCTCTGCAGCCACAGAGAGGACCCACATTCCATACCCCTCCCCCTGCCCCCTCAGTGAGCCAGAGCCCCCTAATCAGCTGCTCCTTTAACCCCGTCCTGTCTGGTGAAGAACAGACGCCCTCAGGCGACCTAAACTCAGAGGCGGGGCCAAATCCAAAGGTGAACCTCAGGAGCTGTGCGAACAAAGAAGAGAAAGGGAAATCTCTCCCAGCAGCCTCAGGAGCAGTGGATTAAATCCCCACAATCAACTTGATGTACCCTACATCTGTGGAATACCTGAATAGACAATGAATCATCCCAAAACTGAGGTGGTGGACTTTGGGAGCAACTGTAGACTTGGGGTTTGCTTTCTGCATCTAATTTGTTTCTGGTTTTGTGTTTATCTTAGTTTAGTATTTAGAGCTTATTGTCATTGGTAGATTTGTTTATTGATTTTGTTGCTCTCTTCCTTTTTTATTTTTTATATATATATACTTTTTTTTCTTTTTCTCTTTTTGTGAGTGTGTATGTGTATGCTTCTTTGTGTGATTTTGTCTGTATAGCATTGCTTTTGCCATTTGTCCTAGGGTTCTGACTGTCCATTTTTGGGGTATTTTTTAGTATAGTTTTTAGCACTGTTATCAATGGTGGATTAGTTTTTTGTTTGGTTGCTTTCTTCTTTATTTCTCTTTCTTTTTTTATTACTTTTATACTTTTTTATTTTTAATTTTTTTCTATTGTAATAACTTTCTTTTCTTTCTTCCTGTCTTTCTTCCTTTATTTGTTTGTTTCTTTCTTTTTCTCTCTTTTCTTCTGAGCTGTGTGGCTGACAGTGTCTTGGTGCTCTGGCCAGTTGTCAAGCCTGAGCCTCTGAGGTGAGAGAGCCAAGTTCAGGGCATTGATCCACCAGAGACCTCCTGACGCCATGTAATACCAAATGGCAAAATTTCTCCCAGAGATCTCCATCTCAACACTAAGACCCAGCTCCACTCAATGGCCAGCAAGCTCTAGTGCTGGACACTTTATGCCAAAAAACTGGCAAGACAGGAACACAAACCCACCCATTTGCAGAGAGGCTGCCTAAAATCATAATGAGTTCACAGACACCCAAAAAACACCACCGGACATGGTACTGTCCACCAAAAAAACAAGCTCCAGCCTTATCCACCCAGAACACAGGCACCAGTCCCCTCCACCAGGAAGCCTACACAAACCACTGAACCAAACTTATGCACTGGGAGCACACAGCAAAAACAACGGAAGCTATGAATCTGCAGCATGAGAAATGGAGACCCCAAACACACTAAGTTAAGCAAAATGAGAAGACAGAGAAACACACAGCAGATGAAGGAGCAAGGCAAAAACCCACCAGACCAAACAAATGAAGAGGAAATAGGCAGCCTAACTGAAAAAGAATTCAGAGTAATGATGGTAAAGATGATCCAAAATCTTGGAAACAGAATGGAGAAAATACAAGAAACCTTTAACAAGGACCTAGAAGAACTAAAGAGCAAACAAACAATGATGAACAACACAATAAATAAAATTAAAAATTCTCTAGAAGGAATCAATAGCAGAATAACTGAGGCAGAAGAACGGATAAGTGACCTGGAAGATAAAATAGTGGAAATAACTACTGCAGAGAAGAATAAAGAAAAAGAATGGAAGACAGTCTCAGAGACCTCTGGGACAACATTAAATGTGCCAACATTTGAATTATAGGGGTCCAGGAGAAGAAGAGAAAAAGAAAGGCTCTGAGAAAATATTTGAAGAGATTATAGTCGAAAACTTCCCCAATGTGGGAAATGAAATAGTTAATATAGTCCAGGAAGCACAGAGAGTCCCATACAGGCTAAATCCAAGGAGAAACACACCAAGACACATATTAATCAAACTATCAAAAATTAAATACAAAGAAAAAATATTAAAAGCAGCAAGCGAAAAACAACAAATAGCATACAAGGGAATCCCCGTAAGGTTAACAGCTGATCTTTCAGCAGAAACTCTGCAAGCCAGAAGGGAGTGGAAGGACATATTTAAAGTGATGAAAGGGAAAAACCTACAACCAAGATTACTCCACCCAGCAAGAATCTCATTCAGAATCGACAGACAAGTTAAAACCTTTACAGACAAGCAAAAGCTAAGAGAATTCAGCACCACCAAACCAGCACTACAACAAATGCTAAAAGAACTTCTCTAGGCAGGAAAGAAAAAAGAAGGAGAAGACCTACAAGAACAAACCCAACACAATTAAGAAAATGGTCCTGGGTCATACATATCAATAACTACTATAAATGTAAATGGTTTAAATGCTCCAACCAAAAGACATAGACTGGCTGAATGGATTCAGAAACAAGACCCATACATATGCTGTCTACAAGAGACCCACTTCAGACCTACGGACACATACAGTCTGAAAGTGAGATGGAAAAAGATATTCCATGCAAATCGAAATCAAAATAAAGCTGGAGTAGCTTTCTCATATCAGACCCAATAGACTTTAAAATAAAGACTATTACAAGAGACAAACAAAGACACTACATAATGACCAAGGGATCAATCCAAGAAGAAGATATAACAATTGTAAATATTTATGCAGCCAACATAGGAGAACCTCAATACATAAGGCAAATGCTAACAGCCATAAAAGAGGAAATCAGCAGTAGCACAAAATAGTACGGGACATTAACACCTCACCTCACCAATGGACAGATCAAGCAAAATGAAAATAAATAAGGAAACACAAGCTTTAAATGATACATTTAAAAAGATGGACTTAATTGAAATTTATAGAACAGTCCATCCAAAAACAGCAGATTACACTTTCTTCTCAAGTGCTCAAGGAATATTCTCCAGGGTAGATCATATCTTGGATCACAAATCAAACCTTGGTAAATTTAAGAAAAATGAAATAGTAACAAGTATCATTTCCTACCACAGTGCTATGAAACTAGATATCAATTACAGGAAAATCTGTATGAAACACAAACACATGGAGGCTAAACTATACACTACTAAATAACCAAGAGATCACTGAAGAAATCAAAGAGGAAATAAAAAAATACTTAGAAACAAATGACAATGAAAACATGACAGGGGCTTCCCTGGTGGTGCAGTGTTTGAGAGTCTGCCTGCCGATGCAGGGAACACGGGTTCGTGCCCCATTCTGGGATGATCCCACATGCTGCGGAGCGGCTGGGCTCATGAGCCATGGCCACTGAGCCTGCACGTCCGGAGCCTGTGCTCTGCAACGGGAGTGGTCACGACAGTGAAAGGCCCGCATACCGCAAAAAAAAAAAACCATGACAACCCAAAACCTATGTGATGCAGCAAAAGCAGTTCTAAGGGGGAAGTTTAGAGCAATACAATTCTACCTCAAAAAACAGGAAACATCTCAAATAAACAACCTAACCTTACACCTAAAGCAATTAGAGAAAGAAGAGCAAAAAAACCCCAAAGTTAGCAGAAGGAAAGAAATCATAAAGGTCAGATAAGAAATAAGTGAAAAAGAAATGAAGGAAACAATAGCAAAGATCAATAAAACTAAAAGATGGTTCTTTAAGAAGATAAACAAAATTAATAAACCATTAGCTAGACTCATCAAGAAAAAAAGGGAGAAGACTCAAATCAACAGAATTAGAAATGAAAAAGGAGAAGTAACAAATGACACTGCAGAAATACAAAGGATCATGAGAGATTACTGCAGGCAACTCTATGCTAATAAAATGGACAACCTGGGAGAAATGGACAAATTCTTAGAAAAGCACAACGTTTCGAGGCTGAACCAGGAAGAAATAGAAAATATAAACAGACCAATCACAGGCACTGCAATTGAAATTGTGACTAAAAATCTTCCAACAAACAAAAACCCAGAACCAGATGGCTTCACAGGCAAATTCTATCATACATTTAGAGAAGAGATAACACCTATCATTCTCAAACTCTTCCAAAATATAGCAGAGGGAGGAACACTCCCAAACTCATTCTACGAGCCCACCATCACCCCGATACCAAAACCAGACAAAGATGTTACAAAAAAGGAAAACTACAGGCCAATATCACTGATGAAATAGTTGCAAAAATCCTCAATCAAATACTAGCAAACAGAATCCAGCAGCACATTAAAAGGATCATACACCATGATCAAGTGGGGTTTATCCCAGGAATGCAAGGATTTTTCTATATATGGAAATCAATCAATGTGCTACACCATATTATCAAATTGAAGGATAAAACCATATGGTAATCTCAATAGATGTAGAAAAAGCTTTCAACAATATCAATGCCCATTTATGATAAAAACTCTCCAGAAAGTAGGCATAGAGTGAACTTACCTCAATGTAATAAAGGCCATATATGACAAACCCACAGCCAACATAGTTCTCCATGGTGAAAAACTGAAAGCATTTTCACTAAGATCAGGAACAAGACAAGGCTGCCTACACTCACCACTATTATTCAACATAGTTTTGGAAGTTTTAGCCACAGCAATCAGAGAAGAAAAATTAATAAAAGGAATCCAGATCGAAAAGAAGTAAAACTGTCACTGTTTGCAGATGACATGATAGTATACACAGAGAATCCTAAAGATGCTACTAGAAAACTACTAGAGCTAATCAATGAATTTAGTAAAGTAATAGGATACAAAACTAATGCACAGAAATCTCTTGCATTCCTATACAGTAATGATGAAAAATCTGAAAGAGAAATTAAGGAAACACTCCCATTGGCCATTGCAACAAAAAGAATGAAATACCTTGGAATAAACCTACCTATGGAGACAAAAGACTTGTATGAAGAAAACTATAAGACACTGATGAAAGAAATTAAAGCAAATACACATGGAGAGATATACCATGATCTTGGAGTGGAAGAATCAATGCTGTGAAAATGACTATACTACCCAAAGCAATCTACAGATTCAATGCAATCTCTTTCAAACTACCAGTGGCATTTTTCACAGAACTAGAACAAAAAACTTCACAATTTGTATGGAAACACAAAAGACCCCAAAAAGCCAAAGCAATCTTGAGAAAGAAAAACAGAGCTGGAGGAATCAGGCTCCCTGACTTCAGACTATACTACAAATCTACAGTAATCAAGACAGTATGGTAATGGAACAAACACAGAAATATAGATAAATGGAATAGGATAGAAAGCCTGGAGAGAAGCCCTTGCACATATGGTCACATTATCTTTGATAAAGGAGACAAGAATATACAATGGAGAAAACACAGCTTCTTCAATAAGTGGTGCTGGGAAAACGGACAACTACATTTAAAAGAATGAAATTAGAACATTCCCTGACACCATACAGAAAAATAAACTCAAAATGGATTAAAGACCTAAATGTAAAGCCAGACACTATAAAACTCCTAG
Organism: Monodon monoceros; assembly: GCF_005190385.1. Lineage (NCBI taxonomy): Eukaryota > Metazoa > Chordata > Mammalia > Artiodactyla > Monodontidae > Monodon > Monodon monoceros. Next base: position 35,714,010 of record NW_021703783.1, read on the forward strand.
AGGAAAACATAGGCAGAAAACTCCATGACATAAATCACAGCAGATCCTTTTTAACCCACCTCCTCCTAGAGAAATGGAAATAAAAACAATAATAAACAAACGGTACCTAATGAAACTTAAAAGCTTTTTCACAGCAAAGGAAACCATAAACCTTTGTCCCTCAGAATGGGAGAAAATATTTGCAAATGAAGCAACTGACAAAGTATACAAGCAGCTCATGCAGCTCAAAATCAAAAACAAAAACAACCCAATCCAAAACGGGCAGAAGATCTAAATAGACATTTCTCCAAAGAAGATATACAGATTGCCAACAAACACATGTAAGGATGCTCAACATCACTAATCATTAGAGAAATGCAAATCAAAACTACAATGAGGTATCACCTCACACTTATCAGAATGGCCATCACCAAGAAATCTACAAACAATAAATGCTGGAGAGGGTGTGGAGAAAAGGGAACCCTCTTGCACTGTTGGTGGAAATGTAAATTGATACAGTCACTATGGAGAACAATATGGAGGTTCCTCAAAAAACTAAAAATAGAACTACCATACAACCCAGCAATCCCACTACTGGACATATACCCTGAGAAAACCATAATTTAAAAAAGAGTCATGTACCACAATGTTCATTGCAGCACTATTTACAATAGCCAGGACATGGAAGCAACCTAAGTGTCCATCAACAGATGAATGGATAAAGAAGATGTGGCACATATATGCAGTGGAATACTACTCAGCCATAAAAGAAACAAAATTGAGCTATTTGTAGTGAGGTGGATGGACCTAGAGTCTGTCATACAGAGTGAAGTAAGTCAGAAAGAGAAAAACAAATACTGTATGCTAACACATATATATGGAATCTAAAAAAAAAAATGGTTCTGAAGAATCTAGGGGCAGGACAGGAATAAAGACGCAGACATCGAGAATGGACTAGAGGACACGGGGATTGTGAGGGGTAAGATGGGACAAAGTGAGAGAGTGGCATGGACATATATACACTACCAAATGTAAAATAGATAGCTAGTGGAAAGCAGCCGCATAGCACAGGGATATCAGCTCGGTGCTTTGTGTCCACCTAGAGTGGTGGGATAGGGAGGGTGGGAGGGAGATACAAGAGGGAGGAGATATGGGGATGTATGTATATGTATAGCTGATTCACTTTGTTATACAGCAGAAACTAACACACCTTTGTAAGGCAATTATACTCCAATAAAGGTGCTAAAGAAATATTACTTGTTATGACATTTTTGCAAAGTGTCATCTTTCTGCTGGGAAAAGAATCTCCCTCTATTATTTCTTACATCTGCAGGTAAATCTACAATTATCACAATAAAAATTTCAATTAAAAAGAAAAATACCACTCTTTCTCATAGAGAATGTGGGGCAGGCAGGGGTGTGTGTATAAAACACAGGTTGCTGGTCTCTTCCTGTAGAATATCGGATTCAGCTGGTCTGGGTGGGGCCTGAGAATCTGCATTCTTAACAAGTTCCCAGGGGATGCTGATACTTCTGGTTGGGGAACCTCACTTTGAGAGCCACTAAATTAGACGGCCACTGTGGATTTCCTCCATTTAATGCAAAAACCAGAGTTTGGCTTTTCCAAATTGTTTCTTTTCACAAAGCCTTGAGTCTCCGTGCTGGGCTTCTGCAAGCCTAGATCTTTGAAGACTTGCCTGAGTCTTGTGTTCTAGGGTGGCTTGGGCATATCCAGTTAGAACAGGAGTGCTCAAAGTGCAGTAGCATCAGTGTCACATAGGAACTTTCTAGAAATGCAGAGTTGGGGGCTTCACCCTAGATTTGGTGAACAGGAAGCCCCGTAATCTGTTGATTCTGAGACAGGCCAAAGTTTGAGGACCACTGGATTAGAGAGGATGTTGGGAAGCCATTTAGGATCTTTTTAGTTAACATTAGCAACTGCGAAGGGCTTTCTAGGTGCAACTATTTCAAGACAATATGTGGCAAAGGAAAAGTCGAGCTGTGGTCTTCTTAGGACAGTGGTCACTGACTTCCAGTCTCTTATGAGTAGATGCAGAAGGCAGCACTAACTTACCTCCCTCACAGCCAGTTCTGGTCTAATTAACAAATTAAGGGATCATAGAGCACACAGCAAGACTAAAGCCCAAGGTTAACACTAAGTGGCAATTTGTGGTGCTAGGCAGTGCCCATTATATGCTCATAAACACATCAACATTTTGCTCTTAAATGGGAATGAATACCACCAGACACTGTTCGTGAACTGCCAGGCTTCCAGAGGCCTCTCATTTACTGCAAGTCACAGGATCAATTGCCCCTTGATCAATTACATTTCATGTTGGTTCATGCTGTCATCCCAGAACTTAATCTTTCAGCTGCCTATTGAAGCCCTAATCTGGTTTTTCCATTATACTGCTGTGAGGTTTCTGGAAGTAGTGAGTGGTGTCTGATTTCTAAGTCCCCTTCTATTCCTAGCTGGGGTTTTAGATGTGGCTGGATGTCAACATTCAGAAACACGGTAATTCACTGGGGACCACAGCTCAGGGTACGTGTGTGAGCTAGTGGGTTTAATACCAACCCTGTGTGCATGAGTCATCACTGCTTTATTTGTGGAATGGGGCAAAGACTGCCAGGTGATCCTCAATGCCTGATGGCTCAAGAGCTGTCTAAGTGGAGGTGAAGTTGGATAATTCTACCCATTTATTGTTCTGCTTGCAAACTAACCAGTAAAATATCTAAAACTTATAACATTTTTTTCAACATATCGTGGAGGGAAATTGACAACACTCAAAAATGCTCCTTTGGTGAAAACTTCCCCCAGGGTCTTCTGAAATGTCTTACCAACTTCTGACTTCATAAAGAGATGATATGGTGTAGAGGAAAGAAGCTGAGTGTTGAAATCAAGCAGATTTGTTTGAATAGCAGTACTGTCCCTTAATAGCTGTTTGACTGGTCAAGGGACTTAAATTCTCTAAGCCTCAGATTGCCATCTGTAACATGGGCTAACATGCCTGCCTTATGCGGTTGATTTGAGAAAAACAAAATGATGCATGTACAGTGCCTGGCATGCATCTGACATAAAAACCTCTTGGTTCCTTTCTCCTAGTATTGAAGATAATTTCTTGGTCTTGGTGGGAGTTTTTTCGCCATAAATGTAATAGTATGTGGGAAAATTCAAGCAATCATTGAATCAAATTGCTTGAATCAAAAATTCAAGCAATTCAAGGTCCACTTTACTTTCTGTTGTTTCCTTTTTGCGCTGCGTCAGTCAGCATAAAGCCAGTTCTTCTGAGGCTCAGTCAGTTCTAGTCCATTTGCCAAGGATCCTATCACTCCGTTTATGGTCTGAAAAGTGATATTCATATCTGGAAAGCATCCAAATCATAACGATACTTCAGCTCATGTTTGTCAGGGCTACAAAAAACAGACTATAAAGTATTTAAAGGAACAGAATCATTTTCCTATACCCTCAAAAGCACTGAATAAAAAACAACTGGGGCTTCCCTGGTGGCGCAGTGGTTGAGAGTCCGCCTGCCGATGCGGGGGACGCGGGTTCGTGCCCCGGTCCGGGAAGATCCCACATGCCGTGGAGCGGCTGGGACCGTGAGCCATGACCGCTGAGCCTGCGCGTCCGGAGCCTGTGCTCCGCAACGGGAGAGGCCACAGCAGTGAGAGGCCCGCGTACTGCAAAAACAAACACAACAAAAAAAACAAAAAAAAACCTGAATGTTTAGAACAGTATGATCCAAAATGAGCTATATATATGACTATAACAAAATGATAAAGTAGGATACAAGTTGCTAATATTCAACCCAACAAATAATAACAAACTCATGTTAGACAGCAAAATATTTTGTAAAAATTATATGCAACTGGGTTTTTGGCTGGGTGTGCGTTCTCCAGCTAGGCACAGTACCACCCTTGCTGTTTCATGCCCACTGGTCCACCTGCTTCAACTATTATAGGGCTTGCCAAGTCCCTGAAGTCATCTAAGTTTGTAGACACCAGTGCCAAAAATTTAGATTAAATTACCGGGTTCCTACTCAGGCAGCTGGGCTCCAGTAGCAAGAGCCCTATCAGCACATCTGACCTGACCTTCGGGTAAAGTTTTTCCTCTTTAGCACAGAGATGGTAGCAATCTCCTATAGTTATTAATCTTTGAGTAAGTTCTTCTTACCATCTTTTGCATCTCCAGAATTTCCAACAATCTTGTAAAGAATCTCTGTATTAAATTTGACCTGTATTAATATTTGAAATAGCTAGTGTGGTTGCTGTTTTCCTATTTGAACTCTGACTGATATAGAGCCAGACTGAACACAGCTACACAGGAAAACAAACTCAGCATATGTACTGATCAGTAATCATAATCATAAAGAGGAAATCAAGGGTTACTAGGCATTTAAGGAAAATCAACACCATGGAAGAGAAACACAAAGGTAAACAAAAGAAATACTAACTCTAGGGAAAAGGACATAACTTGGTGAACAAACAAGAACTTACACTTTGTTTGGGATTAAAATATACACACTGCTATATATAAAATAGATAACCAACAAAGACTTACTGTATAGCACAGGGAACTATACTTAATATCTTGTAATAACCTATAATGGAAAAAAATCTGAAAAACAAATATATATATATATATATATATATATATAAAACTGAATCACTTTGCTGTACACCAAAACTAACACAACATTGTAAATCAACTATATTTAAATTTAAAAAAATTTAAAGATCTTACACTTTAAAAAAATGTTTAAAAGATTTTGCAGCCAAAAATGGGAACAAGCTGCTATGAAAATAGAGCAATCAGAAAATGGGAGAGACTTTATTGCAATTAAAAATACCATTGCCCAAATGAAAAAAAAATTAACAAGTGGTCTGGATAATGAATTAGACACCTAGGAAAGTTGATGATATGGAAAGTAAATTCAAGGAACTCTTTAGAATATATGAGCAAAGAGTCAATGAGGAAATAATAGTAGCACTTAATATGTGCCGAACTGTTCTAAGTTCTTTAGTTATGATAACATAGTTAATTTTCATAACAACTCTCTGAGCTGAGAACTATTATTATACACAGAGAGAGGTTAAGAAACATACCCAGTCACACAGCTAATGAGGTGGTAGAGCTGAAATTCAAATCCAGGGAATTTGACTCCAAAGACCTTGCTCTTAACTAGTGTTCTGCATCATCTATTTTAAAAGCAAAAGATAAGTTGAGAGATGTGGAAGATATATTTAGGAAGTCCAATAGCCACCTAATTTGAGGATGAATAAAAGGAAGGAAATAGTTGAGAAGCAAGAGTAGAAATGTACTGAGTTGAAGAAAGATTTGAACAGCCCTATTAAGTGGCAACAATAATAACTTAAAAAAAAACATATCTAGATACATATTTAAGAAATTTTAGAACTTTGAGATAAAGAGAAAACTTAAAAACCTCCAAAGAAAAAATAACTAGCTACAGGGTACTGTGAATCGGATTAGTATCAGATGTTTCATATATAGCAATAGAATAATGGTTTATAAATTCTAAAGTTTGGATTTAGACTTCTGTACCCAGACAAATATTAATCAAATGGTCATGGAAAATTAAGACATTTTTGGACATGCAAGAATTCAGAAAGTCTAGTGTCCATTGCTATTTAAACAGACAAACCAACAAAATATAAAATGTGTCTTAGTTTGGACTGCTATAACAGAATTCCATTGACTGGGTGGTTTATAAATAACAGACATTCATTTCTCACAGTTCTGGGGGCCAAGTCCGAGACCAAGGTGTTGGCAGATTCAGTGACTGGTGAGCCCACTTCCTGGTTCTTACATAGTCACTTCTTTCTGCATCCTTATGTGACAGAAAGGGTGAGAGACTTCTCTGGAGCCCCTTTTATAAGTGCACTAACCCCATTCATGAGGGCTCCACCTTCATGACCTAATCACTTCCCAAAGGCCCCATCTCCAAATGCCATCATATTGAGGATTAGGTTTCAACATATGAATTTGGGGGGCATACAAACATTCAAAATGATTCTAAAAAACAGGAGAACGTGAGATCCAAGGAACATCAACAATTGAGTATGATGCAGAAATCAAAGACTCTAGGAGAAAATTAAAAGAGAACCCATCAGGATTCTAAAGGTTCTCTTTAGAAAAATATAAATGACAATAATATTTTTACCTCTCTGTAACTCCAGTATTTGGTTTTACCAGCAAAATATTTACATAATCATAGTGTAAGCAATGTAAGTAAACGACTTTTCAAATTGTTATTATTTGAGATTTTAAAAAATTATGTTCATTAATTTTTAAATACCTAATTAATGATAATGAAGACAGTATGTTCCAGTAGTTACAAAGGGATTTAAGCCCAAAAAACAAGAACAAAAACAAAATAGGTTGTATTATAATTATCAAATAGACCTTGATTGAGATCAAACAACCCTTTTTTCCACTTTAGAGGGAAAAACACTTTGCTTCTATATTTTTTCAGAATAATGGAAACATGTTCTTTTCTTGATTGTGTCTCAACTATTCTTAAAAAGACAAGAAACAACACCTTTCAGCAAACCTAAAGAAATTGCTAGGCAGCAGTCCAAGACACAGGCAATGGTTTGAGACCAACTGAACAATTTAGATGTGCTGTATCTAAAAGTTACCTGCAACTTTCTCAGCAAGCTAAACAGTTTGAGAAGCCAAATCACTAACACCTCCTATTTTGCATTTTGCATTTCCAGAGTTTATTAATAGATTAAATTTAGGTAAAAATAGTAAAAATATTGAGTAAAACCATATAAAATTATAACCATATAATATTATAATATTCTCTGCCTGTTTTTCTCCTGCTTCTTCAACTTCAAATAACTTATTATTTTATTCAGCTATCATGGTGTTTTGGTGACCTTATACAAGAAGAATATTAGACTCAGAACAAATGTCTCTAGGTGGTATGAAGCTAAATATCTCTTTAGAATTTTCACAATAAAGTGAAACCAAAGCTCACTCTAAAGGAATATTCATTTCATCTCCTATGTGTCTCAGTAGGCCTAAAAAGATAAGTTTGAAACAGCATGGTAATATACTAACATCCTGTTATAAACTTAATTACCTTTTAACCATCAAAATGGATTGAATTTATTAATTCAATTTAAGTCATGTTGGTGAAAAATAACACTCTGTCTTCTGGAACTGGTGGGAGGAAGAATGTCGGAAGGTTGATTTAAAAGTTTAATTTGCTTTGAAGTAAGATTTCTTTGAACTAGGAATAAATTATTTTACCTCATCAGTCTGTGCTGACTTGCATATAAGCAAAATACAGTTTAGCTTTGGAGCTATAGTTGAGAAATTAATATACTTCATCTACTTCCCCAAGTCGGGATGTAAAAGTCAGTCAAATTCAGTGCTGTAAGTGCTGAAAAAAATTACTATGTAACAGGAGGCTACTCATGGTAGTTGGAAACTTTTTATCAGTGTCATATGGTTGCTCATTAATCTGTCCATCCACTTACAAAACATTTACAGAGAGCTCCCTATGCATTAAAAACTGTGCTAAACTCTTAGAACTCAATGGTGAAACAAAGAGACATGATGCTGCCATCAAGGGAGGTTACACTTGTCAGTGGGATGATATCTAATATGGACTATGGACTGTCATTTAGAAAGATGACTCTCTCTTACTTTCTTTAACTGTAAATTTACATTTGTTAAATTAGATTCCCCTACTGAAACTAGCAGTATTCTGATTTGAAATGAAGCTCTTTTGAAAGCTGTGCACAGTAAAAACTGAAGAGAAATTTCCTGCTTAACGTGGCATACTTATCAATGGTTATCTTCTTTTCCTCCTGAACACCATTCAAATGATGAATGAGCAAAGCAAGAAAGGGAGACAAATCACCAGCAGACAGAAGATTTCAATAGACTTTCAGATGATAAAGTGAAAAAGAGGCATGTAAGTGACTTAGAGTGGAAGAAGATAACACTGCAGTGCCTGCTGAAAGGGGCACTAATGAGAAATAAGCCAATTTGCTGCACTGAAACTAATAAAGTCTCAGAACTCGGATGCACCAAGGTGTGAATATAGCAAAAGTTTAAAATCAGGGGAATAAGTTGGAAGTCTGCATTGGAAGTGGTTGAATGCCCACACATAATCTGTTCCAACCCACACTGGACAAGTGACAACCTTCTGCTAACCACCTACCCATCACCTCTCTCTAAGCGATCACAGACTAACTCTTTGGAAGAATTAAGCAAGAGATGTTCTGGACATGAAAGCAGCATGTGCAACAGGTAAGGTGCAGGGTTAAGGAGACAGTGCTATATCTTTGCATATTAGCTATCTAGGAAGCTCAGGGAAAAGGTTAATTCACTGCCCAATAACCCTAGAGTAAAACCTACCAGTTGATTAATCCCTCTCAGGCACACATCACTTCCAATTAGTCTTTTAGTATTTCACTTTTCAATATGGATGAACAAGTCTTTTCAGCAAATGGGACTGAGTCAATTGGATATCCACCTGCGAAGAATGAAGTTGGACTGCTTTTTCATACCAAGAAAACTCAAAATGAATCATAGACCCAAATGTAAGAACTAAAACTATAAAATTTATAGAAGAAAATATAGGATTAAATCTTTATGACCATGGGTTACACAAAGCCTGCTTATATATGACCCCAAAAACACAAGCCACAAAGAAACAAAAATAGATAAATTGGACTTCATTAAAATTTAAAACTTTTGTGCTTCAGAGGATACCATAAAGAAAGTGAAAAGACAACACCCAGAATGGGAGAAAAAAACTTGCAAATCATGTATCTGATAAGAGACTTACATCCAGAATACATTAAAAAAAAACAACTCAATAATAAAAGGATAAATAATGTAATTAAAATAATCATTGTAATCAATCATTTGTCATGGACAAATGATCTGGAGATACTTCTCTAAAGAAAATATACACATATTCAGGGAGCACATGAAAAGATGCTCAATATCATTAGCCTTTAGAGAAATGCAAATCAAAACAATAAGCTACCACATCATATCCACTAAGATGACTGTAATCAAAAGGACAGATAATAACAACAGTTGGAAGATATGTAGAGAAATGGAAACCTTCATACATTGCTGGTGGGAATGTAAAATGGCACAGCAGCACTTTGGAAATCTTTTCTGGCAGTTCCTTAAAAATTTACACATAGAATTATCATATAATCCAGCAATTCTACTCCTAGATATAAACCCTAGAGAAATGAAGACATATGCCCACATAAAAACTTGTACAGGAATGTTTATACCAGCATTATTCATAATTGGCAAAAGTGGAAACAACTCAAGTGTCCCTAAACTGATGAATGGATAAACACTTTATGGTATATCCTTACAATGGAATATTATTCAGCAATAAAAAGGAATGATGTTTTAATACATGCTGCAACATTGGATGAATCTTGAAAATGTCATAAGTAAAAGAAGAAAGACAGTCACAAAAGACCACATATTTTGAGTCCACTTATATGAAATGCCCCAGATAGACAAATATATAGAAATGGAAAGTAAATCAGTGACTTCCTAGAGCTGGCTCAGGAGCAGGGAGGGGAGAGATTGGTTAAGGGGAAATGGGGAATGACTACTAATGGATCTAGGGTTTCTTTCTGGGGTGATGAAAATATTCTAAACTTTATTGTGGTAATGGCTGCACAACTCTGTGAATATACTACAAAACATTGAAGGGTACACTTTAAATGGGTGAATTCTATGGTATGTGGAGTATATGTCAACAAAGCTGTTAGAAAAACATGCAGGGTCAGCCACAGACGACCAAACATCTGTGTTAAGCTTCCAACATTAAACACAGTAATGGAAACAAACCACACACACACACACAAAAAAAACAAAAAACAAAACAAAACTTGGAAGGAAAAGACACAATATAAGAAATAGAAGAAAAGGTCAAATTAAACATATTTTATTAGTATCCTCAGAGAGATAAGAGAAAATATTGCATCTTGATATTTTCATAGCAGACCAAGCTGCTGCTGTGAAGAAATAAAGAGCAACCCCGAATAAAAATATAATTACAACTAAATCAAAGGAACTATCCCAGAAAAATGAAACAAAAAGGCAAAGAGTTTTAATCCAGTAGAGATAAGATAAAATTGGAAGATCAACCAGGAATTTCAACAATAATGTTTCTAGAAAGAAAGAGCAGAGAATATGGAGTAGAGGAAGGTAAAATAGAAACAGAAAGAAAATTTTCTATGGCTAAAGTACATGAGCTTCCAGAATGACAACTCCACAGAACACGCTGAATAACAATTTTTTTCAAAATTTATTTCAAAGCATCTTCAAATTAAAGAAGACCAAAAATATAGGTGTAAAATTCTTAAGACTTAAACACCCTGAACATATATACATGTGAACATATGTACAAATATGAACATATATGTGTATATATGTATGTATGTGGAGATATATGTATAAAATCAATGGCATGGCATCTCACCTTTCATTTGTAACACTGAAAGCTATAAGACAATGAATCAATATCTTCAAAATCTGAGGAAAAAAAAAGACGTTAGGCCAAAAGTTCTATACTTGGCCCAACTACCATTGAAGTATGAGAGCAAAAGATATTTTTAGATATGCTAGGGCTCAGAAAAATAACCACCCCTGCACCCTTTCTTAGGAATGTACTGGAGAATATGCTTTAGAAAATGAGGAAATAATCCAAGAAAGAAGTTATATGACGCAGGAAACTAGGGGTCCAACACAGGAAAACAGAAAAAGGAAGAACCAGGATGAAATCTCAACTCAGGACTAGAAAGTAATTCATAAAAACTGGAACAGAGCAAAAGAAGACTCAGGAATGAAGATTTGTGTATGAGTTTCAGGGAGCAGTTGTAAAATTGATAAATATCTGATGTAGGTATTTGGATAATTTAATAAGTATTTTACAGATTTCATGGGACAGCTGAATAGATACACAATAAACTACGAAAAAGGGGGAGGAAAACTAAAGAGCTATTATACAAAAAAGAAAACACATCAGACTATAACGTTTGACTCAGCAGTGTTTACATAGCTACAATAGTGCAATCGTGAACTAATCATTTAATTTTAGAAATTGTGATACTGCTGGGAGAAGCTTGGGAGAAGGGGCAAGGGGAAGTGGCTAAGGGGGCAAGGCTTGTAAGAGAGTTAAATAATCTCAACAATAAATATTGGCTAAAGTTGAAATAAATCAAGATAAGAGATGTTACAATTTTAAAATGTGATGGTAAAACCCAGAAGACCGTTAAAGAAATTGAAAGTTTTTGAGAAGGGGCAGTGATAGGGAGAGGTGGGTTAACCAACTGCTAATTTTTTTTTTTTTTTTTTGGTACGCGGGCCTCTCACTGGTGGCCTCTCCCGTTGCGGAACACAGGCTCCGGAAGCACAGGCTCAGCGGCCGTGGCTCACGGGCCTAGCCATTCTGCAGCATGTGGGATCTTCCCGGACCGGGACACGAGCCCGTGTCCCCTGCATCGGCAGGCGGACTCTCAACCACTGCGCCATCAGGGAAGCCCCAACTGCTGATTTTTAATAAAAAAGTTTTAATACTGCTTGTTGTTTTTAAACCGTGTGCATGTATTAATTTGGATAAACTATTTTTAAATCCATTTTTAATTATAGCACTGAAAAAACTTATAGCACTGTGAGGTATAGACACAGGCTGCCAGAAATCTTACAGAGTATAGAAAAGACATATTCTTTTCTTTGAAGACCACTGTCACACAGAAAATCAAACTGCAATAGTTCCTTTTAATTCTGAATTATCTTGGAAAAACTCCTTAACTGCAAGATATATAGACCTTTTATAGACTTCCTTGCCATCCAAAGACAACTGTTCCACCTTGCAAAAAAGATATTCCATGAGAAACAAGAACTCTCCCAACACCGACTTTCCAAATATGTTTTATGACCAGAAGAAGGTTCCACATGCACAGCCAAGTGTACCTTGGAATGAAGCCCAGGAAAAAAGAAAAGAGGACAGTGTTTCCATGCTAATCTCAAAGCCTGGAGCTGCCAGGTGGAAAGGTAATTGAGATAGAGTGAGAGTATCCTGGGGCAGCTCTGGAGAATCTACTGGGGGGTGTTGCCAGGGGCTGTGCGTTAAAGATACGAAAGGCATCAGGACAGAGGCTGGCCCATCCCCTCTGAACCTTGCAAGACCAACATCTAAGGGACAATAGAACCCTTCCCCTTCAACCAAATCTTTGAAACTACCTTAGATCAACAATCATGTCCCATCCTTTCTAACTCCAGGCATATGGACAGAGTAGTCAACTCTACTACAACAAGAGGGGTTCTGTGGTACAAACCCTATCCAACTAAACAGATCACAAGATAAAGAATCTGGCCTTCGTGGGAGCTAACACATTTATCTGGCTCTGCCAAGCCCTGCTGGTCAGTTCTCATAGCTCTAGAATTTGAAGACACCAAGTCCACTCTGCCTTGGCTGAATTGCTGGTCGTGGGTACTTCCATAGCTCCCAAACTGGGAGGGGAGTGGTTTCTGATCCCTTTCCTTAATCTCCTGGGTGCCACACTCTTGGAAGATCCCTATCTACCTGCCCTTGTTAGGGTCCTATCTTGTCATTCTCAGGGTTTCCTACATTCTTAGTCTTATGCACTTATTAACCTCTTTTATTAAACGAAGAGTGAGCTTCTCAGGCCAGGTTCCCACTTTCTATTTTCTGGGGTTCCTGGGTTTCCTGTTTCAGATGGTCTCTGGTCACCACATTATTAACTGACGTCAAAATTCTTATGTCCATAGAACCTCGTAGCATGGTTCTCATCTAAAGCAGAAAGGGCAGAATTATAACATACATGTAATTATCCAGCAAAGCAGAGCATAAAGTTGTTAAGAATCCAACTCGGGGGATATAATTAAGGAATGGAGTCTTTAAAATACACCTCTTTAAGACTGTGAATGCTCTTAGAGGGGCAGATGTCATTCCCATCCATTCACTTCAACAGATATTTTCCAAGTACATTCCTTGTATGCAGATTTCATGTGTTGTAAATCAAATAAGGCCCCATAACATGAAGGAATTTATAAATTGTAGAAGAGACTGGACAAGGGTAAGGGATTAAAATAGTAGAAAAAGGGTTAAATTGTATAAGAGAAGTGCTAAATGTGGTGGTTTGAGGAAAAATAAATTATATGTAGTTGGAGGGGGTTTGTACAGAGTTTATTAAATAATTTTACGCAGCATTTGGGAAGCATCTGCTCTGTGCTTTACTAGATGCTGTATTAGAGGAAACCAAAAGTGTAAAGACAAAGTTAGGCTATAAGAATGTCAAAGTGCTGGAAGATGGGAGAAGAGGGGATAATTCATTCTCCTGGGCGTGGGAACAACGGTGGAAGTGTCGGAAGAACATAACTGAGGATATTGGTTTTTGAACTAGACCTTGAAAATAAGTGGGATAGTGATGGGCAGAAATGCTAAAATAGATATTGTAGGCATAGGTTATAGCAGGAGCAAAAGCTCAGCTATTTACCAGAAGCTGTGTAACTTGAGGCACATTATTTAGCTTGTCTCTTGGTTTCCACATCTGTAAAATGGGGTTAATAATACCAAACATGTTGGCTTTTGTGAGAATTAAATGAGCTAGGACGTGTGAAAAGTTTAGAATAATACCAGCCACGTAGTAAGTGCTCAGTAAGTGATGACTAATATTATTTTTATTGTGTGGTAAAAATGTCAATGCTGACGAATTTAGTGACTGGCATATACTTTTAGGGAGAAAAGCAGAGCAATTCCAGAACAAGTTTTAGTAGAATAATACATTTCTTAAAAATGTCTCTCAAAAATTGAGGTTTTTTTGTATACATAATAACCCATTTCCCAAGTAGTAGTTCACATTAGTTCTAATAAGCCTATTTTCAAAACCACAGGCAAGTTTAGAGGGACTTGTGTATAGTAAAGTTTGGAGAAGCTTCCATTGATTAAGGTAATCTTAAACTCTGAAGGATACTTTGGCCTTTGTAAATGGCACTGTATAGATGTCTAGTCTGTTATTACTTGCTTTGTATAGTTTTACATGTGACACAAATATTAAGTTTTTAGCATGTGAAGCTGTTTGTTAAACACTTTATTATTTGATTTTTTTCAATATGTTGGGGAAAATGTGGTGACAAAAATATTGTACTTAATACAAACTGGGAATATGGACAGATTTTCTTTCCAGTTCATTTTATACTTGCTCGTTTTGACAAGACCTTATTGGCCTGGTGGATTTCTAATTCCTGAACCTCATAATTCTGGACCAGATTCCTGTCCTGTGTAATGTAAGAGGCTTTGCCTGGAAAGTGTGCTCTGATCCTCTTTCTGAGTGTCTCTCACTTTCTTTTTTTCTCTCTGTCTCTGTCTCTCTGTGTGCATCTTCCTAACTTCTTGGTACCTTCCAGATGTTCTCAGTTTGGTATTTTCACTGATCTCCCTGCTTCTTTAACTCTACTTTTACTTGTTCCTCCTTTTTCCCCCCAACCATCTTCTCTCTCAAAACAGAAGAAATTTTTTTAGATATTCTAGCTGCATGTGTTGTGGTTATGATGATAACGTTGGTGATAGTAACATTACTGCAATATACCTTTTATTTTAGACTTTTGGACTAATGATAGGTAACACCTGCTCTACCATATTGCAAATGTTGCAAAGTCTCTCAGAAATAAAATATTTCCTATAGAAATGACACATCTATCCTAACCATTAGTGTGTTCCTTGACTGCCACTTATAAAACATACGTGTAATGCTTCACAAGTAAATATCTTGAAGATCTCCTTGAATTTGCAATACAGCTTTCATAGGATAATTATCCATTTGTCAGTCCCAGAGCTAACACAGATTAAAACTTTTTAAAGCTTTACTAATAAAATCAATTGTAACATAAAATAAATTTTAAAATAAACCAAGGCTTATAAAGGCTTATAATCTGCATGGAAAGTGCAGATAATTAGAATCTCTGACCTGTAAACATGGTGAGTAACATTTTAACAATTGATTTGGTTTAAATTAAGATACATGAGCACAATGTTTAAACATGAGAAAGATATAAATTAGAGGAGTATTAGCATGTAGATGGGAGTTGAAGCAGCTAAAATAAATCCAGGAAGATGAGAGTAGGAATGAGGATGATCAGGTCATCAGGCAAAGCAGTACCAGGACTCTGATAAACAGGACCACATGACACAGCTATTTCCTAGAGTTTTGATAGGTGTTATCCCTGAAGGTTAAAATATATTGTGGATGGTGATGATACTGACAACTTAACCAAGGATGTCCCATAAAGCATACAATTTCTGATACATTTATATTAATAAAATTTTACCTATACAAAGGTAACCTAAGGGTGGCTGAGTGTCTCTTGTGATTTGACAACTCTTCCCATTTAACTCATCAAACAAACCTAGTTATTTCCAGCACCTTTCTTTTTATACTGTGAAAGAACGAATGTTTGTAATTTTTTAGGGGCCATCTGGGAAATCTCAAATCGTTTTAGGTATGAAAAATAGCTTGAGAATTATTTTTTTCCATATTTAGGATTCCATTTTTGGAAGGCAAAAATGAAAAAACTTGTCAGAGGAAAACTGGACATGGTTAAGATAGTCATGGGTGCCTTAGAAACAACACGTGGTTGTCTAATCATAGTGACAATAAGATATTAAAAAAATAAACATAGATGGTAACATGATTGAAAAGAACCTTAGCTCTTTCAAAAGTGAGAGTGAAGAACCTTTGCTCTTAGCCTCCCCTCCCTCCCCTGTCCCAACAATCAAGGATTCAAGTAGGAGGAGACTGTTCAAAGGTTGTGTAGGAAGAGAGAAAAACAGCAGTTTGGGATGAAGTAAGGAAGAAGATAGATGACCACAAGGGTTTTGTCATCTGCGCAGTGACGCAGCATGACAGGGATGTGAAGTTGGATAGGATTAACTGGACACAAAATTCCGAATGAAACTCTTGTGTCCAGTTCTTCCAGTATCACCGAGGGTGGACTGTGGAATCAGTGTCAGACATTTGAGGAACTGGATAGTTGGGGCCAAATCAGAGCATTCCTGAACTGGTCCATAAATAGACCAGTTTAGAGAGGTTGTGTTACTAAAATTTAATATGTTGATATGAGAAAATTTAATAAACAGTATCCTGCCCATTTTTTCCTTAGGCCTATTTAAATATCTTTTCAAAATTTTGTCCTGCTGTACACCATTTTCTTTCAAGAATGCGATGTTTATTCATTTCTTCAGAAAACACACAGACACACACAGGATTCAGTGCTTGACTTGTGAAAGATGAGAGGGGTTGCAATCCCATTTCTCTTCCCACTGAAATATTTTTCAGAAGTTAGGCACAGGGTGGATGAATTAATTCACCTCCACATTTCTCTAAATGAAAAAATATACAAACCATCACATTTCCTCCTCACCCTTCCTCCACCTTGTCACATTCATCCTTCCAAAGATTCTATCATCTTGGTCATACGGACCCTGGATGTTGGAGGATGGGAGAAGGAGAGAGTTGGGGAACATACGGGGTCACCGGATCATCCCAAATGTAACATGTTTGTCTATAATGGAAGAAAAAACTTGTATGACCATGGCAAAGAGTTTTTGTTAGCTTGGGTGGGGAACAGAATAGGATTTTCTGGAGGAGTTCTCAGGATCTCTTTCCATTCTATTTCATGAACATGATTCTGAACTTTAAATCTATCTCAGGTCACTAAGCAGGTGGTACTCAGTGGATCAGTGTTTAGGGGGAGTACCTACTGTAAACTCCTCTTAGAGCTTATAATCCAGCAGGGAGTCAGGACTTAGAACAGGAAAGAGTGAACAATACAAATTTGAAGTTCTGTGACAGACTGTGTACTCTGATTGTTCCAAGCCAAAGAATAACAATGAAAGCTGGGATTTGGGGAAAAACACATGGAGAAAAGAGTTTTGAGTTGATCCTCGAAGGATGGCCAAGATTTGATTATGTAGAAAAATAGTATTTTCTAATGGAGTCAACAGAAGCGTAGAAATGGTTAATTTATGAGCTTCATTGAAGAAGAGTGCTATGTGGTCAAATTATAGAAAGGAACGGTGGAAGCTCTCAGAGGCCAGTTTAGAACATTTCACCTGATGTGATGAGGCTAAGGGAGCCACGTGAGTTCAGCAGAACAAAGGGACTGCCACCTACTTCTCTGTGTCTTCTACCACACCCGCCCTTAGTAAGTGTTTAGTAAATGTTCCTTGAGTCAAAATGTGACATGATGATGGAAGCTTTCAAAGACTTAAATTCCACAAATAGGACCTAAAAGTAACTACTTAAACTACATTTTCTGCTAATTTTTGAGAAAGGAGGGAAAGGATATTACTCACTTCAAGAATAAAAGCTACAACCATTGTGAATGTACTTCATTGAATCAATACATTATACAGGTAATATTTATCGCACATTTACTGTGGGTCAGGTATTATTCAAGGCTCCTGAGATTCTACCATGAATAAGAGAGGCAAGTTGCCTGCAAGCTCATTTTACCCAATGATAAATGCTTTGAAGACAACAAACACAGGTGATGGAAGAGTGACTGGCCGGGATAGGCTGATCATTAAGGAAGGGCTCTCTGAGGATGTGACATATGAGCAGAGTCCTGAATGGAAAGAGGGAGAAAGGAAAGGGAAGATCAGAACATTTGGCTAGAGGCAAAGGCCTAGGGAGGGAACACTTAATATGCTATAAATCATAACTTAAAGACAAATTTTGTCTTTGGATGTAAATTCATTTTAAGGTATGCTAATAAAAATCTGGCAGGGAAAATGTTTTTTCTTTTTTATTTCTCTATTCCCTTAGACTAGTTTCAAAAATAAAACTGAACCCTCCCAAGACTCTGTAGTAAAGGGAGAAACTTAGCAAAGAGAACAGAAAGTAAATTAGCATTGAACAAAGGTTTGAAAAGTATCTGGAAACACTATTTCCAATAGCCAAAACATGGATGTAACCTAAATGTCCATGGACAGATGGATAAAGAATATGTGGTACATATACATTGGAATACTACTCAGCTATAAAAAAGAATGAAATAATGCCATTTGCAGCAACATGGATAGACCTAGAGATTATCTACTAAGTAAAGTAAATCAGAGAAGACGAATATCACATGATATCACGTATGTGGAATCTAAAAACAATGATACGAATGAACTTATTTACAAGACAGAAACTGACTCACAGCACAGCAAATAAACTTATGGTTACTAAAGGGGAAAGGGGAAGGGGAGATAAATTAGGAGTTTGGGATTAACAGACACACACTACTATATATAAAATAGATAAACAGCAGAGACCTGTTATATTCAATATCTTGTAATAACTTATAATGGAAAAGCATATGAAAAGAATAGATAGGTGTATGTATAACTGAATCACTTTGCCATACACCTGAAACTAACACAACATTGTACATCAACTACACTTCCATCTTAAAACCTCAACCTTGGGGAAAAAAGTGTCTGGAAGATTGAGAGAGGATGGGAGCTCAAAGACACATAAAACAGAGGGAGGAATGGTGTTGGGGGCGGTGGGCAGCAGCCAAGGGGAGCCAAGAGAATGGCTCTGCCTGCTGGAACCACAGAGGCCTGTCTTGTGCATGTACAGTGACTGCACCGTCAACAATCCACATCCCCTTCCCCTCCTCTTCCTCCGTGGAAAAGAACTCGGAGATAAAATCTAGAAGGAGGTTGGGGTAAATAATAGGGCCTTGAAACTGACTCTGGAAAGCTTTAAGGAGATCAGCAGGCATGGGTAGAAAGCATTTTGAAACATTTGGTTGTGAACAGGAGAGACTATGGCTAGAGCTAGAGAAAAATATGGAGTCGCAGGAAGAGGTTTTTATGGTGGTGGCGATGGTGGTGGTGATGCTTTTCAAACAGCATGGACTTGAAGATGTTGAAACTTCGGTGAAAAGAGCAGTGGAAGAGAGCTTCTTAACCAGTGTTCCTACTTCCAGGTTTCCTTCTCTTTCCTCCGTCTTGGTTAATCTTAGCTAATTTTTCTAAAACACTACAGCTCCCCTGTACATAGCCCCCTTTGCCGTTGTTACACTCTACTCATGCCCTTTCTGGTATTGAAAATACTTTCTTCACATTTCAACCCCTGAAAATGTCAGTGAACTTTTGGCTGCATTTCAAATGAAGTCTTCTCTTACATTTTCCTGGAGGACAAGCACTTGAATTTATTTCTTGTTTGTTTTTATTTCACACTCTGGCCACCTGTGCTGATTCTTCCTCCCCAGAAGGTTATCACGTTTTCTAACACCATTTGTTGAATAGTCATCCATGTCTTCACTTCCCGCTCACCTCATGCTGGCTGCTGTACCCAACACACCCCTGAAAATGATTTGGAAGATCTCCCACACGCTCTTTATGGCCAATCCAGAGAACACTTCACAGGCCTTACCCTGCATCAGATTTCAGCAGGACTTGACTCTCTAGACTGTAACTTTCCCTCAAACATTTTCTTCTCTTGACTTCAAGAGAAGTCTCTTCTCTTCACTTCATTCTCTTCTCTTCACTTCATTTTCTTGGCTTTCTTCTGACCTCTCTGCTTCTTTTCAATCAACTTTTCAGGATCTTTTCCCCCTTGTGTTTCCTTCAATATCATACTCATGGGCTCCAGCTTAGCTTTTTTTCTTTTCTCACTCTGCCTGCTCTGCCTGGGTGTGCTCTTCCACATGAATACCATCAACTGCATCTTTCTTTCCAACCCAGATCTCTCTCCTGAGTGCCAGACCAACGAGCATCATTGTCTCCAGACACCGTCTCTTTGACATCACAATCACACTTTAAATTTAGTATGTCCAAGACGAAACTCCTCCCCTCTGCTCCACTCCTTCTCTTCCAACCCTTATCTTCACAAACCACTTTATCCTCCATGCTTCCCTATCTCAGTGAATTAAATTATCAGCCATCTAGTTTCTTAAATCAGAGTTTGACCTCAGCATCATCCCTGATTACCAAAAGATGAGTCAATTTGTATGCCTTGGAGAGGAATGGTGCCCGTAACAGTGACTGACACCTTCAGGAAAAGTTTAGCTCTTGTTTGTTTATTTATTTGGAAAGGACAAGGGAAGAGTGATTTAGTTGGATTAGAGAGGTTGAATTTGAAGTCACTGAGATGCCTATGTAAGAAATGTTGATTGGGCATTTGGAAATGTAGGTACTGGAGTGATGAAGAGATTTCAGAGCTAGAGTTATGTATTTGCAAATTATCTACAATACACAGAGACGATCATTGAAACCATGTGAGAGGATGAGATCATCATGGAAAAGAGTACATAGAAACAAGGATATGTGGAAACAAGTTGTGGGAACACGTCATGACTCTTTGAAAGCTGAAAGGACTTCACACATCATCTGACACAACTTTTCTTTTCACCTGAAAATTATACTAAGAGAGGAAGAGAGAAATTAAATTCTAAAGAAAAATCTACTTATAAGGTCTTTGATGCTAAGTTACTTGAAAGTTCCAAAGCTCAGACCAAGAAAAGATTCCGAAGGAGTTGACTCTTCTCAAGTCAAGAGCAGCACCTCAGAATTAAGACGACATTCTTGCTGGAACCAGAAAGAACTTGTGTCTTTTATGAATTCCATGAACTAACTAATAAGCAAGCCCAAACTCTCACCCCATCCCCAGATTTCCAGTTAAACCAATATATTCCTTTACAGTGTAAGCCAGTTTGATTTGTCACTTACTGAAGTAAGTGCTGGAGCCAGCTCACCGGAGCTGATTGGACATCTCTTCCCAACTCTGTATTCAGTGATGTCATCTTGCCAGCTTGGAATTGGCCATCATGGGACTATTTAAAATTTGGAAATTAGCAAGTGCTCTGAATTAGGGAATCCCACCTCCCAATCCCGGAAACCTGGTTGTTAAACATTTTCTTATACATCACTGGTTACAGCGAAAAGTATTCTTACTGATACACATGTTGAATCAAAAACAGAGGATGGTCTGGACTGCCAAGAGGACCCAACACAGGTGTGGACAGCCTGGGAGTCAGGAGGATGGGGGTGATTGATGGCGGCCAACCAAGGTGGTGTCTTCGTCCAAGTCAAAGAACTGTGAGAACTCTCTTGGGATGACGTTAGGGGGTGTTGATCATATCACAAGAGTCCACAATTGTGCTTCTGCCATAAGAGAGCACTAATCCCAGATTATGACTGTACTTTACAGTTAGAATAGACTCTCATAATTTCTCCCCTTTTCCATTTGTTCCAGCTGTGAAGGGGTTCAAAATAGCAGCTAGTAAGGGGTAAGGAGTAGGGGACTAGAAGAAGCAAGGAAGAGATCAACCTCAAACTCTTAACCCTGCAGATTTTCCAGCCACAGACAAGCCTTGATGGGAGAAGCAGAGGCTTTAAAGGGGATAAATGATGGACATTCCAAGGTTAGACTGGAAGATGCTTTTCCAAGCTACAGAATGAAATTACTCTTGTGACTGCTGAAGACTAGAAAAGCTGTGGAATATGCTTGGTATTTCCTCCAGGGGCAGGAAAGAACCTGCAAGAGGGAGCGTCTGAAGGGTCCTTGGGGAAAAATAGTAAAGAGAATCTCTGTTTGTGCCCTACTGGCTAATTCAATAAACATGTTAGATTTGCATAGATGATTGCAGCACTTAAAAACTTTATTAACTATAAGGACACATAGTAAGTGTGCTTAATTGATGTCTTCTGAATAAAACTCTAACTTGGAGTAAGAGAAAAGGATTTAGGAGGAAATTCTTCCATCTGAGCAAAGTCAGAAATTTTTGAGTCTATGTCGTGTCAGAAAGAAAGGTGTTCTTGTAATTCTCTGTATTAAACAAAGTATGTATTTCATGGATTCATGGAAAGGTGGTGGTTTGTGGATATTTAATTTTTCTTTCTTTTTAGCCCCATAAAGCTAAATACAAACACAGAAATTCCATCTCTCTTCCCAACCTCTGCCCCATGCAAAGGTGAAGGGAAAGATTCCTTCATGTCTTTTGATGGTTCTGCTTTTCTCCACAGGCAATGAGGCTATGATAGCAATTTGGACTCCTAACTTTTTCATAGGGAGAACTAGAACTCATGGCTCTTAGGGCCTAGAAGCCCTGGATCTGCAGTGTCCAAAACAGTAGCCACTAGACACAGGTGACTACTTAATTTTAAATTAATTAAAATTAAAAAGTCAGTTTTTCTATCATTCTAGACCCATTTTAAATGCTCATTGTTACAGACAGCTGGCGGCACAGATTTAAAACATTTTTTACCATCACAGAATTCTTTTGGACAGCATTACACTAGATCTTTTTTTTTTAAGATTTTTAAAAATTTTATTTATTTATTTTTGGCTGCATTGGGTCTTCATTGCTGTGCATGGGCTTTCTCTAGTTGTGGTGAGTGGGGGCTACTCTTCATTGCCGTGCACGGGCTTCTCCTTGTGGTGGCTTCTCTTGTTGTGGAGCACAGGCTCTAGGCATTAGGGCTTCACTAGTTGTGGCACACAGGCTCCAGTCGTTGCGGCATGTGGGCTCTACAGCACAGGCTCAGTAGTTGTGGTGCACGGGCTTAGTTGCTCTGCGACATGTAGGATCTTCCCAGACCAGGGATCGAACCCATGTCGCCTGCCATGGCAGGCGGATTCTTATCCACTGGGCCACCAGGGAAGTCCTACCCTAGATCTTTATTAGAGGAAGACAGAAAATATTTTTTGAGATAATTTTTTTTTCTCTTGCAATATGCGGGCCTCTCACCGCTGTGGCCTCTCCCGTTGCGGAGCACAGGCTCCAGACACGCAGGCTCAGCGGCCACGGCTCGCAGGCCCAGCCGCTCCGCGGCATGTGGGATCCTCCTGGACCGGGACACGAACCCGTGTCCCCTGCATCGGCAGGCGGACTCTGAACCACTGCACCACCGGAGAAGCCCTGAGATAAATTTTTACCTAATGTGGTTCAGGTCCATTAAAAAAATAACTTTCATATTTAAACAAGTCAAGAAAGTAAATAAAATAGTTTTCAAATTAAGAATTTGGAGTACATCTAAAGAGAGACTTTGATGGAGGTAGTCTTGTGTATACATATTATTAAAATGCTTTCAATGTGACTATTTAGATAATTTTGTTATTCTGCATTATAATTTGACAATATATCTTCTGGGATCATTCCCAGAGAGTTCAGCTCAGTTTTTGTAAAGCATTACATAGCTATTTGATAATGGCAAAGATAAATTGTCTGCAATTAGGAAGGAATCTTTACATTCACCATGACTTAAATCTTGGACAAATCTGGACAAATTAGATTGATCCTTACCAGGGATATGAAGACTGCCTAGTTCCCCTCTCTGAATGTCAAGGATGATTTATAGCAGTTTCACTTCTAGCTCAGAGCTGGTGACTGGGGAAAAACTGTTATGTCAGAGGAAGGCCCATTGGATTTAACATATGGTAACTTCAACAAAAGATCGTTATGATGAAGTATAATTACAACAATTTTCCATAGCATAGGAATTGCCAGTGGAGAGGGACAGGGATAGACGAGAGAAAGAATGGTAAGATTGTCATTTTCCTGGGAATGAAGATAGACCCCTTGAGAGCCACCATCTTTGTTTTGCGCTATATGTGATTCGGAGCCTAAAATACTGCCTGACACATAGCAGATGCTCAATATTGGCTGAATGAAACTGTTTACCACAGATAAAGTAACTGGCATATGTGCACATGCATATTGCTTTTTTTTTTTTCAATCAAGTGGCCAAAGGTATGTTTTGATCAACCTCTAATGGAAATGGAATGGGGAAAAAAAATACTGGTTCTGTGGAAACACACCCTTTCTCCATTAGTGGCATGTTCATTCAGCTCTTACCTTTTATATTCCAGTAAGTTATTTCGCTCTCACAGTTGAACAAAAAAAGACAAAAACAACATAAAAATCCTTGCATACCATTTTAATATCTGATATTGTAAAGGACAATCATAATGTTTTTGTATGTAACTATTTTATGTAGGGCAATCTATATTCAAACAGGGATAAATTATGCTAAAAGAAATGAGTCCTAGATAGTTTTCCCTTCAAATCAAGTGTTTTGTTTTTTAAATAAACTTCTTGTTTAAAAAGAAAAAGAAAAGAAAAAGTGAGCTAGCAACCTCCTTTAATCTATCTTAGCAAGCACTCATTGAATGTCTAATAATATACAATCATCAATATAATGTGGGAGATAACGTTTTAGTAAAATAAAGTTTTTGCTCCCAGGAAACTTGCAATCTAGTGGGGGAAAACAGGTAAGTACATTAAAGACAAGGGGATGTATGGTAAGTACAACTTGAAAGGAACACAGTCCTATGGGAACACAGAGTTGAGAAGGGTTTTTTCAGTGTGGAAGGACTAGATGATAGAAGGCAGGACCCAAATGCACTGCAGTACATTTCAAGAATGTAATGTATTCAGTACCAATTTAAGAAACAGCCTTAAACTGGATAGAACATGAAGGCAGCTCATTACTCCTTCATCCTGCATCTTTCCTTCAGTCTTATCATCAACCTTCCCAACTTTTTTTTTTTTTTTTTTTTTTTTTGTGGTATGCAGGCCTCTCATTGTTGTGGCCTCTCCCATTGTGGAGCACAGGCTCCGGACGCGCAGGCTCAGCGGCCATGGCTCACGGGCCCAGCCGCTCCGCAGCATGTGGGATCCTCCCGGACTGGGCCATGAACCCATGTCCCCTGCATCGGCAGGCGGACCCTCAACCACTGTGCCACCAGGGAAGCCCCCTTCCCAACATTTTGACATCACCATTTGACTTGGTTTGATTTGCCCCTTGTAGAGGTAAAAGATTGTTTCCTGGTTACTTTCTGGTCCCACCTGTTAGAAAGATATTCAGCTTCAAAAATAAGGGCCCTATATATTCTTGGCCAAAATGAGTAGTTCTCAACCTTGGGCACATGTTGGAATCATATGGGGAAAGTTACAAAATATAGATGCCTGTTACTTGCCTCCTGTAATGATGTACTGAAAAGGACACAGCATCACTCTGGGGTGTCCCTGCCAAAAAATGCAGAGCTTGAATTTAATCATAAGGAAACATCAAAAAACTCAAATTGGGTAACATTCTACAAAATAACTAGTCTGTTACTTAAATTTTTTCATGTCATGAAAAATATGAAGCACAATTCCATATTAAAGGGGACTAAAGAGACATGATAACTAAATGCAGTGATGATCTTGAATAGGATCCTAGACTAGAAACTAGATCAGAAACATGACATCCATGGGACATTTGGAGAAATCTGAATAAAGTTTTTAGATTAGATAATATGACAATCATCATATTTCTTGATTTTCTCGATTTCTGTATTTCTTGATTTTGATAACTGTATTATAATTGTTTAAGGGAATGTTCTTGTTTTCAGGAAATACACACTAAAATATTTTGAAGTAGAGCACCGTCACAACTTTGACACCATTCTCAAATGTTTCAGAAAAGAAATATGTGTATATATAGAGAAATATATATATTCAGAGAGAGATAGAAAGAGGAGGGGGGGGCCAGGGGTAGAGGAAGAGAATGATAAAGGTACTGTGGAGAATCTGGAATAATGATATACAGAAATTCTTTATACTTTTTGCAACTTTTTGATAAGTTTTATCTTATTTCAAAATTTAAAAATATTTTTAAATTAAAAGAAAATCACTGATGGCTGGATTCCACTCCCAGAGATTCTGAGTAACTTCTTTTTGGGTATGGTCTGGGCATCAGGACATTAAGCTCTCTCCAGCTGATCCTGATGTGTAGCCAGGGTTGAGAGCCGCTGGCCTATTCAGAGCCTGGTGTCTAGAGATACAGATACTCTAAGCTGCCCATCATTTATGGAACTTATTACAGTGAAGGGCATTGGGGGCAGAGATTTTTTTTAAAAGCATCTTTGGGAAGAACAGTTTATCAGGGTCTAAATACAGATACCTCAAGGACTGAGCAAGTAATATAAATGTGTAAAACAGCAGAACACAAGATAACAGGGAATGGAGAGAATATGTATGAGTTAAAGTCATTTAATTCTCCAGAACAATCCAAAATTGGCAGGCCTATTTTGGGGCAGTGGGTTATCAGCTTGTAACATCTGGACCTGAAAGAATAGAGAACTCTGGTCATGATTAGTAGGCATAGAAATTAGACAGGACTTAGATTCCCCTGAAAATATTCTATTGTTGACCAGACACTATGTTTAGGGATTAGGTTTATATTAAATTTAAGCAAAGTATACATTTAAGATAAATTTAGAAATAAGATAATATACATTTGATAACAGTTTTCCATTAGGTTAACTTTGTCTACAAGTAACGTAAAGCCTCAATTTAAACTGGTTTAAACAATAAGGGAATTTATCATCTAATATAACAGGAAGTCCAGCTGCTTAACAATGTCCTCAAAGATCTGGGTTCTTTCCATCTCCCTGTTCCACCTTCCTTAGTGGGTCACATTTGCCCTCTGGCTAGGTCCCCTTATAGTCCCAAAAGGGCATCTAGACCTCACATCCAGATGTAGCAACAATCTTTTCTCATTTTTACCTTCTAGGAAGAAAGAGATCTTTTTCAGAAACTCCTTCCCCTATGTCCCAATGTCCTGAATTGGGTCACGTGTTCATTCCTAAACTAAGCATTGGAACGAACATAGGATTTCCAGGTTGGGTTTAGACTAAACAGTGTCTGCCTTGAGGGTGGGATCACCATCCTCTGAGACATGAGGGAGGCAGGATGCTACAAAGCTGGGGCAGAGGTAGGGAATAAGTATTAAGTAATTAAACAGTAGAGTCTGCAATAACAAACTGTTTCTAATCAGACATTTCTTTGAGATTAAGTCAGACTTCCACATAAGACAGCGGACTGTGTATACATGCAATCCAAGTAGAGAGACTGGCAAATTAAGAATTTAAAAACTGAGAGATGTGGACTTTAGTGAAAAAAACATCAGACTAACCAAGAGATTTGGCTTTACATTAACCAGCTAAATGACCTTGATCAAGTGACAATTTTTCTAGACCTCTTTTATTTTTTCACATAAAAAATAAGGTTGGACTGGATGGTTTCTAAGATCACTTCCCACATTAATGGCCTGTTAACCTGTAATCACTGTTAACTAAACTCTCTATAAATAAATGAACAGAAGAACTTGGTATTTGTGAGGATGCCTCTCAGAGTAAATATTTCAACAACGGAGACACAAAGAAAGAAAAGGCAAATGCTTTAAAAGCATAATTAGGACTTCCGGTTTCCAGTCTGGCGTGTAGAGAGCTTGAAAGTCATCACTCCTTCTTAACCATAAGTAAAAAACTGAACAAAATGAAAAATCAACAGCTCTTCTTAGATCTATCAGACAAGTTAGATCATAGGGCAAAGTGCTGCACCAAAAATTGGAGACACAGATGGGCAGATACAGATAATCACAACATACAAGAGCAAAAACCCAAAAGCAGAAACATCCTCAGGAACCAGCGTCAGTGGAGGAAAACTTACACAGTAACTGACAAATTTCTCGAAGCTTAGTGTGAGCAATTCCACGGGGAGGGACCTGGTCATAGGGGAGCACCCACATTTTTGTGAATTTTACCTGCAAGAGTTCTCACAATGAAGATTAGAGAAAATCCCCTAGTGCTTCCCACAGATGGCGGAGAAAATAAACATTTGAAATTTACCAGAGCACTCTCTTCTTCTTAACAAGGTCTATGGACAAAAGAAATTATTTTACCAGAGCTTAAACTATTGGGGTTTTAGCAGAGCCTAACCTATCTGAGGGAAGAGAAATATTCATCTCTAGCCTTGCATGTGGGAGAAAGGAAATACCCAACTCCAGCCCACTCTAGCCATCTTGACTACCTAAGAGGGTGTGGGAAACTGACATGGACTTCTGAAGTTCATGGCTTAAGAGGTATAAGCTCACTAAAAGACTGAGGATTAAAGAATGGTTCCCGTCCCCACACCTTACCATCACTAAAGGCCAGTACATCATGTCTGCTTTCAACAAAAAATTGTAAAGAAGACTAAAAGGTAAAAACACAGTTTGAAGAGATGGGCCAAGCATAAGAACCAGCCTCAGGTATGGCAGGGATGTCAGACTTAGACCAGGAATTTAAAACAACTATGATTAATATATGAATGGCTCTAATGGATAAAGTGAATAACATGTATGAACAGATGGGCAATGTAAGCAGAGAGATGAAAATTCTAAGAAAGGGTCAAAAGGAAAAGATAGAGATCAAAAACATTGTCACAGCAATGAAGAATGCCTTTGATGGGCCCATTAGCAGACTGGACACAGCTGAGGAAACCATCTTTGGGCTTGAACTTGAGTATATGTCAATAGAAACTTCCAAAGTGGAAAAGCAAAGAGAAAAAAGACTGGAAAAAACAAAAAGTAAAACAGAAAACAATTTCCAAGAACTGCGGGACAACTACAAAAAGTGTAACATACTCATAATGGGAATACCAGAAGAAGACGATGCAGAGAAAGGGAGAGAAATATTTGAAGCAATGATAACTGAGAATTTCTTCCAAATTAAGGTCAGATATCAAACTACAGATCCAGGAAGCTCAGAGAAGAATAAATGTCTAGGGACCTTCAAGATGATGGAGGCGTAAGACAAGGAGATCACCTTCCTCCCCACAAATACGTCAGAAATACATCTACATGAGGAACAGCTCTGGCAGAACACCTACTGAACACCGGCAGAAGACCTCAGACTTCCCAAAAGGCAAGAAAATCCCCAGGTAGCTGGGTAGGGCAAAAGAAAAAAGGAAAAAACAGAGACAAAAGAATAGGAATGGGACCTGCACCTCTGGGAGGGAGATGTGAAGGAGGAAAAGTTTCCACACACTAGGAAGCCCCTTCACTGATGGAGACGGGGGATGGGTAGGTGGAAGCTTCGGAGCCACGGAGGAGAGCGCAGCAACAGTGGTGCAGAGGGCAAAGCGGAGAGATTCCCACACAGAGGATCGGGGCCAACCAGCACTCACCAGCCTGAGAGTCTTGTCTGCTCACCCACCGGGGTGGGTGGGGGCTGGAAGCTGAGGCTCCAGTTTCGGAAGTCAGATCCCAGAGAGAGGACTGGGGTTGGCTGCATGAAAACAGCCTGAAGGGGGCTAGTGTGCCACAGCTAGCTTGGAAGGAGGCCAGTAAAAAGTCTGGAATGGCTTAAGAGGCAAGAGACCATTGTTTCGGAGTGTGTGAGGAGAGGGGATCCAGAGCACTGACTAAACGAGTTCAAGAGAGGAGCACAAGCCATAGCTATCAGTGCAGACCCCAGAGACGGGCATGAGACGCTAACGCTGCTGCTGCAGCCACCAAGAAGCCCGTGTGCAAGCACAGGTCACTATCCACACCTCCCCTCCTGGAGCCTGTGCAGCCCGCCACTGCCAGGGTCCCGTGATCCAGGGACAACTTCCCCGGGAGAACAAACGGCGCACCTCAGGCTGTTGCAATGTCATGCCGGCCTCTGCAGCCACAGACAGGCCCCCATTCCATACCCCTCCCTCCCCCCAGCCTGAGTGAGCCAGAGCCCCCGAATCAGCTGCTCTGTTAACCCCCTAATATCTGGGCAAAGAACAGACACCAGAGGGTGACCTACATGCAGAGGCGGGGCCAAATCCAAAGCTGAACCCCAGGAGCTGTGAGAACAAAGAAGAGAAAGGGAAATCTCTCCCAGCAGCCTCAAGCGCAGCGGATTAAATCTCCACAGTCAACTTGATGTACCCTGCATCTGTGGAATACCTGAATAGACAACAAATCATCCCAAAATTGAGGCAGTGGACTTTGGGAACAACTGTAGACTTGGGGCTTCCTTTCTGCATCTAATTTGTTTCTGTTTTATGTTTATCTTAGTTTAGTATTTAGAGCTTATTATCATTGGTAGATTTGTTTATTGATTTGGTTGCTCTCTTCTTTTTTTTTAATATATACAAATTTTTTTTTCCTTTTTCTCTTTTTGTGAGTGCGTATGTCTATGTTTCTTTGGGTGATTCTGTCTGTATAGCTTTGCTTTTACCATTTGTCCTAGGGTTCCCTCTGTCCGTTTGTTTGTTTTTGTTTGTTTGTTTTTAGTATAGTTTTTAGCACTTGATATCACTGGTTGATTTGTTTTTTGGTTTGGTTGCTCTCTTCTTTCTTCCTTCTTCTTTTTTTATTACTTTTTATTTTTTATTTTTAATAATTTTTCTTTATTTTTTATGTTAATAATTTTATTTTATTTCATTTTTTCTTTCACTTTTTTCCCCCTTTTATTCTGGGCCGTGAGGAGGACAGGGTCTTGATGCTCCATCCAGGTGTCAAGCCTGAGCCTCTGAGTTGGGAGAGCCAAGTTCAGGACATTAGTCCACCAGAGACCTCCAAGCTACGTGTAATATCAAATGGCAAAAGCTCTCCCAGACATCTCCACCTCAACACTAAGACCCAGCTCCACTCAACCACCAGCAAGCTACAGGGCTGGACACCCTATGCCAAACAATGAGCAAGACAGGAACACAACACCACCCATTAGAAGAGATGCTGCCTAAAATCATAATAAGTTCACAGACACCCCAAAACACACCACCAAACATGGTCTGGCTCACCAGAAAGACAAGATCCAGCCTCATCAACCCAGAACACAGGCACCAGTCCCCTCCACCAGGAAGCCTACACAACCCACTGAACAAACCTTACTCACTGGGGGCAGACGCCATAAACAATGGGAACAACAAACCTGCAGAATGCAAAAAGGAGGCCCCAAACACAGTAAATTAAGTAAAATAAGAGGACAGAGAAATAAACAGCAGATGAAGGATGAAGGTAAAAACCCACCAGACCAAACAAATAAAAAGGAAATAGGCAGTCTACCTGAAAAAAATTCAGAGTAATGATAGAAAAGATGATCCAAAATCTTGGAAATAGAATGGAGAAACTACAGGAAACATTTAACAAGAACCTAGAAGAACTAAAGAGCAAACAAACACTGATGAACAACACAATAAATGAAATTATCTAGAAGGAATCAATAGCAGAATAACAGAAGCAGAAGAATGGATAAGTGACCTGAAAGATAAGAGTGGAAATAACTACTGAAGAGCAGAATAAAGAAAAAAGAATGAAAAGAATTGAGGATGGCCTCAGACACATCTGGGATGACATTAAACACACCAACATTCAAATTATAGGGGTCCCAGAAGAAGAAGAGAAAAAAAAAGGGACTGAGAAAATATTTGAAGAGATTATAGTTGAAAATTTCCCTAATATGGGAAAGGAAATAGTCAATCAAGTCCAGGAAGCACAGAATACCATACAGGATCCAAGAAAAAACATGTCAAGACACATATTAATCAAACTCTCAAAAATTAAATACAAAGAAAAAATATTAAAAGCAGCAAGGAGGGCTCCCCTGGTGACGCAGTGGTTGAGAGTCTGCCTGCCGATGCAGGGGACACGGGTTCGTGCCCCGGTCCGGGAAGATCCCACATGCTGCGGAGCGGCTGGGCCCATGAGCCATGGCTGCTGAGCCTGCGCGTCCGGAGCCTGTGCTCCACAACAGGAGAGGCCACACAGTGAGAGGCCCACGTACTGAAAAAAAAAAAAAATTGCCCAAGGCTTGATTTGTGACCCAAGATATAATCTATTACAGATTATAAAACTATAAATCTATAAAACTCTATTGAATTAGAGTTTTCTCTGGATATGCCGTCCCAGAGATCTCTTAGGCTGTCTTCATTTCTTTTCATTCTTTTTTCTTTATTCTGGTCCACAGCAGTGAAGTCCACCATTCTGTCTTCCAGGTCACTTATCCGTTCTTCTGCCTCAGTTATTCTGCTATTGATTCCTTGTAGTGCAGTTTTCATTTCAGTTTGTGTTGTTCATCTCTGTTTGTTTGTCCTTTAATTCTTCTAGGTCTTTGTTAAACATTTCTTGCATCTTCTCGATCTTTGCCTCCATTCTTTTTCTGAGGTCCTGGATCATCTTCACTGTCATTATTCTGAATTATTTTTCTGGAAGGTTGCCTATCTCCACTTCATTTAGTTGTTTTTCTGGGATTTTATGTTGTTCCTTCATCTGGTACATAGTCCTCTGCCTTTTTATTTTATCTGTCTTTCTGTGAATGTGATTTTCTTTCCACAGGATGCAGAATTGTAGCTCTTCTTGCTTCTGCTGTCTTCCCTCAGGTGGATGAGGCTATCTAAGAGGCTTGTGCAAGCTTACTGATCAGAGGGACTGGTGGTGGATAGAGCTGGGTGTTGCTCTGGTGGGCAGAGCTCAGTAAAATTTTAATCTGCTTGTCTGCTGATGGGTGGGGCTGAGTTCCCTTCCTGTTAGTTTTTTGGCCTGAGGCAACCCAGCACTGGAGGCTACAGGCTCTTTGGTGGAGCTAATGATGGACCCTGGGAGGGCTCACACCAAGGAGTACTTTCTAGAACTTCTGCTACCAGTGTCCTTGTCCACACAGTGAGCTACAGCCACACTCTGCCTTGGCAGGATACCCTCCAGCACTATCAGGTAAGTCTGATTCAATCTCCTATGGCATCACTGTTCCTTCCCCTTGGTCCTGATGTGCACACTACTTCGTGTGTGCCCTCCAAGACTGGAGTCTTTGTTTCTCCCAGTCCTGTCAAAGTCCTGCAATCAAATCCTGCCAGCCTTCAATGTCTGATTCTCTGGAAATTCTTCCTCCTGTTGCTGGACCCCGAGGTTGGGAAGCCTGACATGGGGCTCAGAACCTTCACTCCAGTGGGTGGACTTCTGTGGTATAATTGCTCTCCAGTTTGTGAGTCACCCATGCAGTGGTTATGGGATTTGATTTTATTGTGTTTGCGCCCCTCCTACCATCTCATTGTGGCTTCTCCTTTGTCTTTGGATGTGGGGTATCTTTTTTGGTGAGTTCCAGTGTCTTCTTGTCGATGATTGTTCAGTACTTAAGTTGTGATTCTGGTGCTCTCACCAGAGGGAGTCAGTGCATGTCCTCTGCTCAGCCATATTGAACCAATCTCCTGGATTTTTTTTAAGGTAAGCGTCTAATGATGTATTTTCTTTAAAAGTACTATTTTAGATATTTCCTGTTGTGGACAAATAACCTGAATTCTGCTTCTGTTAAAGCAGATGTGGAAACGAAATGAGCAAGGTTAGTCCTGACATCTACTCTCAGAACTTGAGTATGAACTGCTTTACTACAATCCACCTGCTGTAATGAGCAGGGCATTGGGTAACAATAGGGGCAGGTATAGGAGTGATTGGAGTAGAGCATCACCCAAATCTCCATTATCGTGCAAAGGGGAGGAAGGGCAACCCTCAGCACTTCTTGAGATAAACATGTTGAAGATTTTGGAGGCAGAAAATAAACAAATGTCAAGAGGTACTTGTCATTCTCACCCAGGAGTCTTCCTCAGGCTCTGGTGTCTTTAACAAACCTCCGACTTTGTTTTTCTTGAAAATGCTTGTGTCCCTGGTGCTCTAAAGAAAATGTAGATACTGGGTTTCAGAACTATTATTAGGGGAGGAAGAGAGGAATGGAAAATAGAAGCTTCCCTTACCTTGGTCTTTCTCCTGCCCTGGGGCTTTCCTCTGTGCTAAAGTGGCTATCTACCTTTTGTTTGTTATCTTTATCTTCCTCTGGAAATGTTTTCCACCCCAACCTGGGAAATGGCTATGGAATGATGTCACCAGGCTATTTTAAAAGGTGTGCATCCTGTGAGGGCTCACACTCCATCACCTCACAGTTGCTTGTGTGTCTCATGAAGAGCTATCCCCCAGACTGGGGAGAAGAGACCCAGTATGGATAGTCTTCAAGGCGAAGAGGAGCACACTCATCCTTGCTGTGGGCAAAAGACAGCAGCAGGGTTGCGATTGTTTTTACACAAGAACTTCTGTAAAAATAGATAACGGCCCTGTCAGTATCTGAAGTCTGGTCACCGTTGTTGCCAACCCAGGGGAATGTTGCACAGGCCTGTGAGGATGGACTACAGCAGTTGTCCCTAACCTTTTTGGCACCAGGGACCGGTCTCATGGAAGACAACTTTTCCATGGACCGGGGGCAGGGGGGTTGGGGATGGTTCAGGCGGTAATGCCAGTGATGGGGAGCGCTCGCCCACCGCTCACCACCTGCTTTGCGGTCCAGTTCCTAACAGGCCGAGGACAGCTACCAGTCTGCAGCTGAGGGATTGGGGACCCCTGGACTAGAGGACTCAGGAGCCGTTAGTGAAAATCATTAACCCCACTCCCCACACCCATCCCCAACACAGCTGATGTTTCTACAGGGTTTTCTGGTCTTGCTCTCTCATCCTTGTTCCTTGCTCTGGTGCTTCCCTTGTCTGAGAGATACACCCTCCCTCAGAACTACAGGTTTGTTCCTAAGTACTCAGAGGACTAACTATGCCCCCACGTGGAGAACACAGGGAAATCCTCTAGCTTTCTGCACTCTTATTCATTTGTTTTCAAGGCAAATCAAATAGGCTAATTTAACTGTCACACTTCTTTTGTTTTTCTATTTTTACTCTAGGTTATTTGAGTACTTAAAATGGGATTCATTTTTAAACAACAAGGACCTACTCTCTAGCACCAGGAACTATGTTCAATATCTTGTAATAACCTACAATGAAGAAGAATCTGAAACAGAATAGATACATACGTATAACTGAATCACTTTGCTGTACACCTGAAAGTAACACACTATTGTAATTCAACTCTACCTCAATGAAAAAAGTGGGATTCATTTTAGGAAGGATTGTTGGTAGTAGCCAACATCCTTCATGGAAGATATTTAGGGTAAAATCATGAAAAGACTTCTCCTTTTACTCATACAGATATAATCAAAACACTCTGAACAGCTGCTCTTATTTGGTTGGCACTTTTTGGGAACCACAATATGCAATAATACTTAAAAAAATCAGTTCCATAGGAGAACACTGTGTGTGCATTGAAACAAAAAATCTTTACAAAGCATGTCAGAGGAAGTGGGACTGGCTAGCCCATTAGCTGTTGTCACTCACATGATGCTGTTCTGTGTGGTGATCAGTGAAGTACAGCAGTTAGAAGCATAAACCCTGGCCTCATAGGGCTTGCGTTCAAAGCCCTGCTCTACCTATCATGCACTGTATGAGTCTATGGGCGATTTCTTCACACTCTGTGACTCAGTCTCCTCAGCTATAGAATGAGGTAATAAGTAAAGATACTTAATGCTTTTCCTGGCACTTTACAAGTTCTCAATTTATATAAGCTATCACTATTGTTAAATGTACCATGTTACTGGTCATATCCTATCTTATCATAAAAGAAACATCCCAAATCATTGGCTTGTCTTTCCCATGGAAGTATTGTAAATTAAGAAGTGCTGGGTTTAGAAAATATTTGATTGACAAGGGATCTCCTTATTTAGAGGATATTAGCGTTCCCCTAATTTTCTCTAGGAAGGATATTTTTAATATAACTTTGTTTCATCACCAAAAAGACAATTTTTTCAAAGTCTGGACCCTACTTCAAACCCTCCACCTCTCTGTGCTCCTCTGCTGCACTTGTGAGCCCCTGATGAGTCTGTCCAGTCTTTTTATTTTTTTATTGAAATACAGTTAATCTACCATGCTGTGTTAGTTTCATGTATAGCAAAGTGATTCAGTTTTATATATACTGTATATATATGTGTATATATATTCTTTTTTCAGATTCTTTTCCATTATAGATTGTTACAAGATATTGAATATAGTTCCCTGTGCTACACACTAGGACCTTGTCATTTATCTATTTGATATATAGTAGTTTGTATCCGTTAATCCCAAACTTCTAATTTATCCCTCCCCCCTCCACTTTGGTAACCATACATTTGTTATCTATGTCTGTGGGTCTGTTTCTGTTTTGCAAATAAGTTCATAAGTATCTTTTTTTAGATTCTACATATAAGTGATATCGTAATGATATCTGTCTTTCTCTGTCTGACTTATTTCACTTAGTATGATAATCTCTAGTCCATCCATGTTGCTGCAAATGGCATTATTTTGTTCCTTTATATGGCTGAGTAATATTCCATTGTGCGTATGTACCACATCTTTATCCATTCATCTGTCGATGGACACTTAGGTTGCCTCCACATCTTGGCTATTGTAAACAGTGCTGCAATGAACACTGGGATGCATGTATCAAAAAAAAAAGATAATTTTTTAAACTTTCGTTGTCTCAGTTCTGTTTTATTTTGTTTCTTTGTTTTTGCTTTCCTCTAGTATTTTAGTTTCTTTTGCACTCCTCTGTTCTCATTTAAGCTCATTTCCCAGGCCTCCATCTCCCGTTTTTGTTTCTCAGTCCGGGGCCCTGACCCCCAGGATTGTAAGCAGGGTCCCCTCTAGGCCTCACTGTGAAGAAAGGTCACAAGAGGGAAGCGTACAGAAAGAGAACATGCAATGGTTTGGCCATCAGCAGTGGTCCCTTTCCTCGTGAGGGACAGGGGAAAGGGAGAGGAATGATGTCAACTGATATTAAATTGAAAACATGTGAACGTCCAGCACTGTCTCCTTTGCCCAGCCCCACTGCCTCTGTGAGTTGTGTTCACTAACCTGGTGTTCACCCAGGACCCAGGATGAACACCTACATTTTCTGAGCATTTAAAATTTATTCATTTGGCATTTTCCTCTTCTTTAAAGTATGGGTAAGAACATATTAACTAATTCTAGAAGAAATTTAGAAAAACATGTGTGTGCACCTTTCTCCTCCTTCCCTCAGTTGTTAGCCATTCTTTGTCACCTCTGATATTTGTCACCACTGGAATAGTATATAACTCTTTTTGCCTTCTCTGCCCTGGCCACTGCTCTGTCTTACCTTTTCTGAGCCCTCCACTTGATCTACTACACCGTGTTTCCTCCTTTCTTCCTTACCTTCCTTTTTTTTTTTTTTGCGGTATGCGGGTCTCTCACTGTTGTGGCCTCTCCCGCCGCGGAGCACAGGCTCTGGACGCGCAGGCTCAGCGGCCATGGCTCACGGGCCCAGCCGCTCAGCGGCATGTGGGATCTTCCCGGACCGGGGCACGAACCCGTGTCCCCTGCATCGGCAGGCGGACTCTCAACCACTGTGCCACGAGGGAAGCCCCTGAACCAGCATTTTTTAAAATTAAGTTTTATTGGAGTATGGTTGCTTTACAATGTTGTGTTAGCCTCCACTGCACAACAAAATGAATCAGCCGTACACATACAGATAACCCCTTCCGTTTGGACTTCCCTGCCATTTAGGTTACCACAGTGCATTAGGTAGAGTTCCCTGTGCTATACAGTATGTTCCCATCAGTTGTCTATTTTATACATAGTATCAATAATATATATGTGTCAATCCCAGTCTCCCAATTCCTCCCACCCCACCCCTTTCCCCCTTGGTATCCATACATTTTGAACCAGCACTTTTACATCTAGTAATTTATCATAAGAAAATCATTAATCCTAAGAAAACAAATACTTAGCTGAAGAAGTTTATGGCAGTGCTATTTATAAGAGTGAGTTTTTTAAGACAGCCTAACTGTAGAATCTAGAATACCTCTATCCAAAGGAATTCTATGCCACCATTAAAAATGATATTGACATAGGAAAATATCTTGATAAATTGTTAAGTGCAAGAATTAGGTTAAAGGTATCTGTATAGAGTATGTACAATATGCTCCCATCTTTGGAAAATACATACATATATGCATAGAAAAAGTCTGAAAAGTTTTCAGACAAAATGCCAATAATGGTTAATTCTTGGGTGGTGGAGTTATGAGAATTTTAATTTTCTTCTATTTCTTAACTTCAATTTATTTTCCAATGAATGAGTAGTAATTATATATATTTTTAAAACTTCCCCCCAAAATCACCACTACTCTTGTGAGAAGCACCAATGGATATGATTTCAGTCCTTATGCTCTGAGAAGTGTGCAAGGTATTGTCAGAAACTATGGGATGTGAAAGAAGTGTACATGAAGGTCGTTCAGAGGGTTTTGATTTATAAAGCACCCACATAACCTTGTTATCAAACAGATTTAATCTTATTAAAGAAATCTATCTAGGTGGATCCATATTTTGCAAAATAATTTCATATTGACAGAGAATATTTTCCTACTGACTCCTCAGTGTTTAATGGCTCTGTGTAAGTTGCATGAAACACTACCACCTTCTGCTACACAGTTCTTCAACCCGTAACAGCACTTGAACCTACAATAATGCTGTTCTCAAGGAAGATGACACCAGGGCGTGGAGGTTAAAGAGGCTCTGTTGGCTCTGAGCATGAGGAGGAATTAGGAGGCAAACTCGAGGCGATGAAGGAAGTGTGAATGCGGCAGAACGGGGAAGGAGGGTCATTAGAGTCTCCAACCGCAGACAGTCTCCTGTCCTGCCCCATTCTTGGCATGTGAGGACCAGAGGTTCAAAGATCTGGATTCAAGTCAAGCCACATGAATGTTAAACATGTAAATAAAAATCTGAAATCTGTCTAAAAGTTATTACATTTTAAGACAATCATGTATATACAGAGCATTACATTAAACAACAAGCACACTCTTTTTACCTAAAAACAAAACAGAACAGAACCAAAAAACCCACACCAACTTCCTAGTAATTTACTTTCTCACCATAGTACTTCAATTTCTGATGGATTTTGGCACACATATTGTATGTTCACCTATAAAATAATTTCACTTAAAGGCACCAATAGAGCTGACAGATGGACGCTTAGGAGAATAACTGAAAGTCATTGACAAAATTGGAATAAGCCCAAGATACAGAATGGAAAAACCCAAGCTTCTATAGATGTTTTCCAGACTTCTTTGAGTTCAGGATCGTCTTATTTAATTCCTAAAGTGGCAATTCCTAGCACCCTAGGATCCCTGAACTCTGCAGAGGAAATGATTCAGAAGCAAAGGGGAATAAGTCATCTAACAATCGGAATTAAGCCTCATGTCAGTAGGTGGCATGGATACATGCACTTAGTCAACAAACATTTATTGAGCACCTCCATAATAAATCATGGGACCCAAAGATGATTTCCTAGACAAAGATGTGACTCAAGATCATTCATTCAGTACGTGTCCTCTTTAGCTCATAAGCAGTCTACGTACCTAGTCCAGTTTGAATGAGCCTCAAGGGCAGCCGTGAGAAAAGAAGTGACAATGGTGCAGCATGTAGTGTAGGGATGTGTCTGTGTCAAAGAGGAAGAGGTGCCAGCAGGATTTAGCTTTCCTTTCTTCCTGGGGGTCTTTGCCTTGAGAGCCCAGGAAACACTGCAGTCGTCTCCTTTTTCCTTGTCAGCTCTGTTTTTCCAGCCTCTATCCTCTCAATTAAAGTATGCTACCTAGAAGAATTTCTCTGATTCATCGTACTCAAGATGACCATGGGAGCTACAGGTGGGTATAGGAAGAGAGGAGGCTGCTGGTGCTATTTGGCCTCCTAGGAACTGCCTCAGTGCTCATGGACTTGAGATGTAAAGCTGCATCAGTGTGTAAGAGGCCAGGTATTTTCCGTGTGTGTTGAGAAGCAGAGAGAAGTCTAGGATAATTAAATGAGGAACTCTGGTTCTTCTACTTTCCCCTTTGCAAAGAGTTAACTCTCTAAATGCCAAAATACTTTTTGTGTCTTCTCTTACTAAAATTATTGACGAAATATATCATTTTATTTCTTGCTTTAGCAAATAGAACCTTTCGAATAAATACTCAAAGTTGTCTTATGGTTCAAGAACAATGTTTAACTCTAAGCAACTGAAGATGTCTAAGAATATTAAAATCACTTTAGAAGTTGTTGTGATTGTTTACCTGTCATTTCCCCATAAAATTAGAGTGCTGACTGTGGAAAACAAAAATCTGATTATTTGAAGGTTCCAATTATTTGGATTACTATTATTCTAACCTGCCTTCCCCGTTCATGAACTTGAGGTAAACTTGAAACTTAAGTGTTTTGGGAAACTAGAAGAATGACTAATTCCTAGACAAAGAGAGGCTCAAAATGGTTTTGCTTTTTTGGGGGGGTCAGATTTCTTTGCATTATATCAGATCATTGAAAAATAT
Organism: Monodon monoceros; assembly: GCF_005190385.1. NCBI lineage: Eukaryota > Metazoa > Chordata > Mammalia > Artiodactyla > Monodontidae > Monodon > Monodon monoceros. The sequence goes on from NW_021703783.1 coordinate 35,754,030, forward strand.
TCCAAACAAGCTATGAATGGAAAAAAACTGGAAAAACACAGAGGTAGTCTAATTGTTGAAATGGTATTTTCACATTAATTTCATAAAAGTAATCATTAGGTCAAAGTGGTTTTATGTGGATTAAACTGCAGTAAACAGCAATGGAAGATTCTTATACTGTGAATGGCATTCTTCACTGCTTTCCTCGCCTCTTTATTATTGTGTATTTCCTGTCTTTTTAGGAGCAATCCATTCCCGGAAGGTCCGGATGGACAGTCATTCTGGTCTGGCTGAATCCACATGCACACCTGTGCTCTCACCCATCTTCTCTTCACAATGTTCACCAACCAGGCAGAGTGAGCTCTACTCAGCATACTCCTCAAATGCTGTTTGGATGGTGCTGTAAAAATGACACGCACTGTTGTTCGTTTCACCTGTTCTCAGCACCGAGCATTGTGGAAATTACTGTTTCTGGAGACAACATCTGTTCTTATTAAAGAGAAGTCAGGTGTTCTCTGGGGCCAGCTAGGTGTTCCATTAAATGTGATCCATGCTGCAAGGTACAAAGCTTATCATTTATTCGCCTTGAGATGTTATCATGAATGTGCATTTGTGTGAGTCTAATGGCTATAATACAGTGCACTAGAACAGGACCCTTCCGTTTAAGAGCTATTTCACTATGGGTCTGAGAAAGTTCCATTTCTCAGGGACTATTCAGCTCAATGGCCGTCTCTCTTTTTTAAATGTGGTAGCATATCTTAAACATATGTATATAAGTGTGTGCTTACATATATAATAGGGGCATGGACTTAAACAAGATAGGTGTTATGAATACTTGGAAGTCCTGCCACAATGAGCTTTCTTCCAAGAAATGAGAAGTAAAGTTGCTTCTGGCAGTTACATTTTAAATCAAGACACTACCAAGATGGGCAGTCAGTCCCCTTAAAGAAGAAGAGTGACTCCCAGGGTGTGGCATGTGGGCCACAGAAGACCTCCAACTACAGGGTGTGTAATTGACCAAGGGCCTATCTTCCTGCCCACAGGCTGCTTCAGCCAATCACTGAGCCAGGCAGGAACACGAAGGCAGATCCATTCTTGGGAGTCAAGGGAATTCCTCCTTCAGCCCACTTTGCCTCTAATCACTTCGTCCTACTGCTCCCCCACCCCCTCCCCCTGTGGCTTGGATGAACTTCCTTAGCCTGTGTGGCAGTCTTCCATTCTCCCTTCTCTCCCTTTCTCCTTCATTCGGGGTCAGACTTGTCTTGTGGTCCAATGGCCTTCCCAGCCTTCCCTGGCTCCTTCCCCCATTAAAATCCATGCAAGTTTAATCTCATCTTGACATCTGCTACCTGGACTAACATAAAATGAACTGGAGCTTGATTAATTAGCATATTAATACAATTAAGGGAAAATGTTACACTCAGAAAGAGGTTGGTCAGTTTAGAGAGCTCTGCAAAGGGTGCCAAGATCTTAGCTCGTGCTCATCTGACCAGAGAAGATGACAACATTCCAGCCCAAAGATTATCTTCACTGTGATGTGTCTGGTGCCATTAGGTATTTCATTCCTCTGACTAACTCGCCTGACTCTGAGTTCATCCTCCCCAATCCAATGTTCAGTTGACTGTATAACTTCTTAGTAGGTCTCTCTTTTAGGAGGAATTGCATACATGAACTAGAGTCCACAAGGGAATTCTTGGGGATTTTGAGAACTGCATACTAGAGACTCAGAACTGTGACTACTGAGTGGACCATCTATCACCAACAGCAGGATCTCTGGATGCTTGAGTCAAGGGGCGAAGGGCAGCCTGGTCTCTGTAGGGGTGATGGGGCAGGCACTGGGGAGGAAAACTTAATGGTGTCTGGCACGTATACAGCAAGTAGTAAATGTTGGCAGTCATTCCTGTTATTAGGTTATGGATAAAATTGTCATCTAGAGGGAAAAATTTTAAGGTTTCTACAAACATTAGTGTCTTAGCTTCCCAGGACTGCCATAAAAAAGTACCACAAATTGAGTGGCTTAAAATAACAGAAAATGATTGATTCACAGTGCCAGAGGCTAGAAGTCTAAAATCAAAGTGTTGGCAGTGTTAGTTTTTTCTCTGAGGGCTCTGAGGGAAAGTCTACTCCATGTCTCTCTCCTATTTTCTGGTGATAGTCCTTGGCATTCTTTGGCTTGTAGATGCATCATTTCAATCTCTGCTTCCATCTTCACATTGCATTTTCCCTGTGAATCTCTGTGTTTTCACGTGGCCACTGTCTTCTTATAAGGACAACAGTCATGTTCGATCAGGGGTCTACACTACCCCAGAGTGAACTCTTCTTGACTTGTTACAGCTGTACCTGCCCTATTTCCAAATAAGGTCACATTCTGAGGTACTGGGGGTCAGAACTTCAGCAAATCTTTTGGGGGGACACAGTTCAACCCATAACAATCCGATTTTATAGAATCACCAGATTCTATAAAATTCTTGACAGTATAGTTCCATAATAGATGATGAATATAAATTGGGATGCACTTAGGGTCATTACAAACTTTACAGTTGATATTTGTTCAAATTGGCTTAAAGGAGGGGTGGGGTAGAGAAGAGAGGAAGAGAGGAATGGGACCCAGAGGAGGAGGGGGCCCACAGACTGAGTGCATGGCTAATTTCTACGGGACAAAGGACTTCCTTGCTGCTTGAACTCCTGACAGATTTACGATGAGGATTGTGCCCTGAGTCATTTTCACCCCACACCCCTGCCCAATCGGACACACACACTTTGTCCAACAATCCAGTCTCCACATATTTTCTTCTAATCCCTTTGCCTCTTACGCTTTGTCTCTCCAGTCCGTCTGAGAGGCTGATACAAATAAAATATATCTACTGCGCTGTAATATTTAAATAATGAAAAAGCACTTCTAGTCTCCGCATTCAAATTTCCTGGCAATGTTAGATTGCTTGCTCTATTTTAGCATATTAACTATGGGCAACATACATTAACTCTGTTTTACCTCTTTATTTTGTGACGTTAACATTTAACTTTCAGATAATCATTTAGATGTGCACCCCTGGAAAATATGGCTCATAATTACCTCAGTATTTACATTCCTCAGGGTTGAAGCACAGCAGTTTGAGTGGATACTGTTTAAGAATTAATATGGGTAGATGAAAATGACAGAGAATTCTAAAATGGCCCAGTGGTTTAGGGAGAATAGCAATCTCCAGCAATCCCTTGTGTTTGATTTTGAAAAAAAAAAAAGCAAGGCAGCTGTTGGATGCTCTTAGGCTACTCTGCATTTATGGAATTTTCCACTGGGTTGTATGTATTCAGGTCACATACACAATGAGATTTCCTGCAGTGACAGGACAGATAAAAATGCTGTGCAACTCGGTGATAATTGTGCTCCATTTAGGCAAACCGTCAACTGGTGCATTTTTATATTTTCTCAGAAGCCTGGGAGATGCTTTTGTGTTCATGTCTTAAATATGAATTCATTAGCACCCAAAGAATAATGGGATGTGTTTTGAAATGCATTTTAATGAGAAATAAGCATGAACAGGCTTTCAGAATTCATGTTTCAATATCACTTTAAAGCTATTAATTAATTAGAGGTTATTTCCTCAAATTTAGGAGTAAATAAACCTTTTCCTTCTATTTTCTAGGAGTGTTTTGCCCAAAGCCTGATAACATATTTTGAATATCCATTGTTTCTACCTATTATTATTAGTATTGTTATTGGGTTAGAGCAGAAGGTTTAGGATCTCTTAACCACAGAAGGAGAGGCTGGGGAGAAAGGAGTATTAAGGTAATCCTTTTTTCTAATTTTTTTTTCTTTTTTTTAGTTCAAGGTATGACCTAGAGTCAAGATGAAAGATTGTGTACTGTCTATGAAATATCTGTGGTTCTCACCACTCCTAGTTACTAAGCACTGATGTTATCTAACCCTTTGTGGCATATCTGTTGGACTTTTAAATCTTTCTAGAAGATAATCTCCTTGGTGTGCAATACTATGCTGGTAGAATTGTTGGATTTTGACTCACTGCATATCTGCAAAGCTGACTTGAGGGCTCCTCAAAGATGTGGAAACTAGTGCAAATATGCTTGGATATTTGCAAGAAGTAAGCAAGAAGTCGGCCATCGCAAAGAAAGGATGGGCATAACACTGAAGCTATGAACACTTAAAATGTTTCTTGTGATAAACAAGACAGAAAATGTCTAACACAATTGAAAATGTCTAACACTAATTTCCAAAGAAATGAGTGATAAGCTAGATGCCTTTCCAGATGCCTTAGCAAAGAAAATCATTATTAAAATATTGTATAAATTCCCAAAGCTGAAACAAGCCTAAGAGGAATATAAGTTACCTTAGGAAAGAGAACGACTCTCTTCTGTCTACTCTCAGTAACTCATGCCATCTCTTCACATCTACATCATTCTCTGGCTTTCTGTATACCCACCCTAAAATGGTAGCTACTAAGCTCATGTGAATATTTAGACATAAATGTAAATTAATTAAAATTAAATGAAATTTAAATGGTTCTGAAGAACCTAGGGTCAGGACAGGAATAAAGACACAGACATGGAGAATGGACTTGAGGACACGGGGAGGGGGAAGGGTAAGCTGAGACGAAGTGAGAGAGTAGCATGGACTTATATATACACTACGAAATGTGAAATAGATAGCTAGTGGGAAGCAGCCGCATAGCACAGGGAGATCAGCTTGGTGCTTTGTGACCACCTAGAGGGGTGGGATAGGGAGGGTGGGAGGGAGGGAGATGGAGGAGATATGGGGATATATGTATATGTAGCTGATTCACTTTGTTATAAACCAGAAACTAATACACCATTGTAAAGCAATTATACTCCAATAAAGATGTTTAAAAAAATGAAAGAAATGTAACCATGATACATTTGTATAGTGAAGTGCAGTTGGTATCTTGAGATACTTGGAGTCCAAATAATGGGCACTTCATAGGGATAATTTAATTTAATCTTCATTTAATCTTTTAACAGCCTTATTATTTAACTGTTTATCACATTTGCCATGTTGTGGTATGTTAACTTGTTTGTTCATATCCTTTGCTATATAGTATTCCATTAAATGAATATGCCCCAATTTATTTGAAAAAAAAATTAAATGAAATTTAAAATTTAGTTCCTCAGTTTTGTTTGTTTTAACTTTCCCTCTGTAATATTTAGTTTGATGAAAAGAGTAGAGGATTAGGAGTCAAGAGACCTGGGATGTAGCCCAGGGTGTGTAACTGACTGGAAATGACTTTGGACAAGTAAACTATATTCTGAGTCAGTTTCCTTATCAAAAGATAAGTTTCCGGGGCTTCCCTGGTGGCGCAGTGGTTGAGAATCTGTCTGCTAATGCAGGGGACACGGGTTTGAGCCCTGGTCTGGGAAGATCCCACATGCCACGGAGCAACTGAGCCCGTGCACCACAACTACTGAGCCTGCGCGTCTGGAGCCTGTGCTCCGCAACAATAGAGGCCGCGATAGTGAGAGGCCCGCGCACCGCGATGAAGAGTGGCCCCCGCTCGCCACAACTAGAGAAAGCCCTCGCACAGAAACGAAGACCCAACACAGCCCAAAATAAATAAATTAATTAATTAATTTTTTTAAAAAAAGATAAGTTTCCATATTCAGGGCTGATATTTACTTGATATGCTTCAGGGTGGCCACACTGTTTTTTAAATTATTGAAATAGTCTCACACCAGTTGGTAAACAGCACCCCTTCTCCAGCCACCCCCAGATCCACACCTGGGTTCCTCCCATCTGCTGGTGAGGTAAAACTGGAAGGGTTAATGCCTGAAACAGTACAGGCCTCCCAGGACCCTGCTTCAGCCTATAGCTGGCATTCATTCTGATCATCAGTTTTCATGCCATAATGCTTATTAAATATTTTGGATATATACGCATCCTGCATGCACCCAAATATTGTGTACAACAGTCCCATTTATTGTTTGTATAGGTTGTCTGTTTGGCTCAGTTTAAGTCTGAAGTGTAGACTCAAAGCTGGTAAATTATTTAAGGTATATATTATGTCAGGCTTTCAGCAAACGAGTCAAAAAGCCTCATCCGTCTGAGGAGTGGGAAGGGAGGAAAATGAGGACAGGTTTGTAGCATTCACATTCTGGAATGCTCTCCATATTTTGATAGCTATAAGTTCTGTGAGCAAATTCATGTTGTTGAATCACTCTATGTCAATAGTCAGCTTTGCCTCTGAAAAGTATTTAGATAATGGGTCGCTGCCCTAAAAAACTAGAAAAAAAGGGCTTAAATTATCATCTCTGACATTTAATACATTTCAAGATTATTGAACCAGATTCTCTTCCTATGACTCACTTTATACTTCCTAAACCAACATTAATTTACCTTTTAAGATACCTGACAACTTCGGGGAAAGAAGTATAGAGCATATAATAATTTATTCATAAGGTTCCAGTCATTGCTGTTTTTAAAAGACAAATCTGTTAGCTTCTCATTCAAAGGTCAGCCTCTTCACCCTCCTTTTAATGTTAAAAATGCAATTTCTACAGGACTAAGAAGGAACAATTTTTAGAATATATATATATTTTTTTAATTGAAGTATAGTTGATTTACAATATTATATTAGTTTCAGGTGTACAATATAGTGGTTCCATATTTTATAGATTATACTCCACTTAAAGTTATTATAAAATAATGTCTGTATTTCCCAGTGCTGTACAATACATCCTTGTTGCTTATTTATTTTTTACATAGGAATTTGTGTCTCTTAATCTCATACCCCTATGCTACTATTGGGTGGGCCAAAAAGTGCCTTCAGTTTTTTAAGTAAAAATAAAAGATACACGTTTCATTTTCGCCAAGAGCTTTATTGAACAATATACTCACAATTTTGTTCCACTACCTTCTGCCACTTTTCAGGCAACTTCATAATTTCATCTTCCCAAAACTTTTTATCTTTTTGAGCAAAGAACTGTTCCAGGTGCTTTTTACAGTATTCCATGGAATTGAAGTTTTTTCCATTAAGAGAATTTTGTAAAGAGCAAAATAAATGGAAATCCGAAGGTGCAATGTCTGGTGAATATGGAGGATGAGTCAGAACTTCCCAGCCAAGCTGTAACAGTTTTTGCCTGGTCATCAAAGAAACATGTGGTCTTGTGTTATCCTGATGGAATATTATGTGTTTTCTGTTGACTAACTCTGGACACTTTTCATTGAGTGTCTCTTTCAGTTGGTCTAATTGGGAGCAGTACTTGTTGGAATTAATCATTTGGTTTTCCAGAAGCAGCTCATAATAGAGAACTCCCTTCCAATCCCACCATATACACAACATCACCTTCTTTGGATGAAGAACGGCCTTTGGTGTGGTTGGTGGTGGTTCATTTCGCTTGCCCCATGATCGCTTCTGTTCCACATTGTTGTGCAGTATCCACTCTTCATCGCCCATCACAATTTGTTTTAAAAACAGAACGTACTCATTGCGTTTCAGTAGAGAATCGCATGCGGAAATATGGTCAAGAAGGTTTTTTTGGCTTAACTGATGCGGAACCCAAACATCAAAGCGATTCACATAACCAAGCTGGTGCAGATGATTTTCAACTCTTGATGTGGATATTTTGAGTATGTCGGCTATCTCCTGGCTGGTATAACGTTGATTGTTCTCAGTTATTGTTTCGATTTGATCACTATCAACTTCAACTGGTCTACCCAACCGTGGAGCATCGTCCAGCAAGAAATCTCCAGCACGAAACTTTGCAAACCACTTTGACATGTTTGATCAGTCACAACACCTTCTCCACACACTGCACAAATCTTTTTGTGAGTTTCAGTTGCATTTTTACCTTTCTTGAAATAATAAAGCATAATATGCCAAAAATGTTGCTTTTTTTTCCTTCCATCTTCAATATTAGAATGGCTACACAAAAATTCACCAATTTTTATGTCTTTTTTTAAAAATGCATGCTGCTATGACAGCTGTCACAGACTGTCTAACAAAATTGTTTCAAATGAAGTTAAGGACAACTAAGTGCTACTAAAGCCATCTTATGGGGAAAACTGAACAAAACTTTTGGCCCACCCAATATATATATATATATATATATATATATATATATATATATAT